>NW_026946379.1:360352-869104 GCF_033847375.1 Trichoderma aggressivum f. europaeum
CCCCCCCCCCCCCCCCCCCCCCCCTTCTGTCTTCCCCCATCTATTCCTCTCATAGCCATACGTAGCTCTCTCTTGTAATACACGTACTCTCTCTCTGTAATAGCACACACATATACACACGCAAACTTTCATACACCGTGCTCTACTCAACAACATCCATGACTTACACGCCTCGAACCAACAGTGCGATGAATCCAAACCCGCCTGTCGCCGCTGCCACGCATCTGGCTTCACATGCAACTACGCCCGCACAGCCCCAACCCTCCAGCTTTCCCACTCCAGCGTCCTGAGATTCGATCTCTCGCCCAGCCAAGTCCCAGTCCCCGTTGTCAGTCTTCTCCCCACGGATAGCATCTTCTGGGACGCCTCTCTCCAGCCTGGCCTGCGGATTCCCATAGTCTTGCCTCTGCAGGGCAGGCTGGGCGAATACACTCTACGGCCACAAGACTACGCAGCTCTACATCGATTTCAGACGAGGACGATTTCATCATTGGGGACCACCAGTCAGAGGAAATGGTATCCCAAGATTGTATCTGGTCTCGCAAAGGAGGCAAGTCTCGTCTTTCCACCCCCTCCTCGATGCACCATGTCGTACATCGACATCCAAGCAGCTTCGATGCTAACAACCTTCAACTCACAGCACCCCTTCCTCTTCCACTTCTTCCTCGCCCTCTCCCTCCTCCACGACGCCCACCTCTCCCGATCCCCCCTCCCCCAATCCCACCACGCATCCCTCGCCTTCCACTGGTACCACGGCTCCGCCATCCTCTCCCACTTCCTCTCCCTCCCCTCCCCCGAAACGACCCTCTCCTCCTCCCACCGCGACGCCCTCTGGATCTGCGCCTCCACCCTCGGAGCCGCCTCCTTCGCCTCCATCCGCACCCAAGACCCTTCCGCCGCATGGCCCCTCGCCGACCCAAACCCGGCCGTCGACCTCGACTGGCTCAAGATGGGCCACGGAAAGCGCGCCGTCTGGAACATCACCGACCCGAACCGTCCTGACAGCGTGTTTCACAATCTCCTCAACCAAACCCCCATGCAGAATCCCATCGATCCCTCCGTCATTGAACCAAACTCGCTCCCCCCGCTCTTCTACTCGGTCTTCAACCTCTCGGCAACATCATCCCCGGAGACGAACCCGTATCATGGTGCTTGTGCCATCTTTTCCGCGCTTTCGATGAACCCGATCAACGACGACACCGTCATTCTCTTCCTCAGTTTCATCACTCAGATAGACCCCTCATATAGGAGTCTCGTCGAAGAGAAGGATCCTCGTGCGCTCCTCCTCCTCCTATATTGGCACTCCATGGTCGTACCAGAAAAACGATGGTGGTTACGACGGCGTTGTATTGTAGAAGGCAAGGCCATATTGATGTATCTGGAACGGTATTTCTCAGATGATGGCGATATCATGGAGCTGTTGCAAGTGCCAAAGGCAAGACTGGCCAATTGGAATTATAGCAATACGGGCATGGTTGAGAAACATTGATAGAGATGATGATGTATAATGGACACGAGAGTCTGCCAGAGATTCTCGTACATGACTATATACCAATACTATGTAATGACAATGCAAAGTACACCGCTTTATCGCTTGGTGAGAAGATGGAAAGAAAGAAAAAGCTACATTATAAGCATAAACATAAACATGGCGGCTGTACACGCTGTGTTCCCCCTTCATTTAGCCAATCCATCTCTTACTACCATGTCCCACTGGCCACTTCGTTCGTCGCTATGGGACCATCCTGCTGCTCTGGCTCTGCAGCCTTGATGCCATCGTCCGGGGGACTCATCAGTGGATGCTCGTGGTCATACCCCACGGACTTGACAATGCCAAGGCCTCTTGTACGACCTTCGCGGAAGAGCAGCCGGTCTCCAGGGGCAATGTACTCTGGACGCTGGACGAAGCGGAACGCAACATTGGCACGGTCACCAGTACGGATTAGCTCGCGATCAATGTCAATGATGGCACATGTCTGTGACACAGCGCCAACATGCAGCATGGCCTGGTAGCGCTTCTTGATTGTGGTCGCGTGAGACAAGATGAGAACTGTCTTGGTTAGCATTCCGTTATAATACGCCCAGAGACACCTAGATGACGCACCTTCTGCAACAAACTCGCGAAACACCTTTGGGCCTGTTTGTCCCTCCTCCTTGTGAAGCATCACCATCCCCTTACGAACGTCTCGTCGCTTCATCTTTTTGAGCGCAAACGAGGCAGACTGTCCTGCCTCGGCCACTTGCACGCGTATTCTCTTGCGCTCAATGGAACGCACCGCTGTGGGGGTAAAGTGCCCCAGAGAATCCGGTCCGATGAGGACGTTATCACCCTCGTGAACCATGCCTGACTTGACGATCCCAGAGACCACAGTCCCCGTGAATGGCACCGAGAACGTGTCGTTGACCTGGAACTCGAATGGCGCATCCGAATGGTAGTGGCCGTGGTGCGGCAGCATGTTCAAAAAGGTCCGTACGAGATCGAGGTTCTCGCCGGTGACGTTGGACACCTGGAAGACGGGACATATCCTCTTGCTCACAAACTGGGTCGCCGTGTTGATGCACTCTTCGCGGGTTGTGATAAAGGTCGGCATCTTTCTCGCCCCAGGGCTCTTCATGATCTTGTTGACCTGGCTGATGGTCTCCTTGAGGATGTTGGGCGGACAAATGTCAATCTTGGTGATGATGACCATGACTGGCACGTTGAGCGCAAGCGCAATCCCCAGATGCTCCTTGCTCATACCCACCAATCCGTTGTTGGCCGCAACCATGAGGAGGCAAAAGTCGGGGCTGCTGGACAGCAGGCCGAAGACGGTCGTCCTGAGATACTTTTCGTGTCCTGCCAGGTCGCTAAACGTGATGACCTTGGCGCTGTGCTTTCCGATATCTTCCCAGGACAGCTTTCGACCGGGAGTATCCGAGGTGACGACTTGGCCCAGACTGTCAAATCCCATGATTTCCATGCCCACGGAGCTTGTCCGCCCAGATTCCATTTCGTGCTTGTGGCGGAAGAGATTCACCCGCGCCTTTCCTCGCCCATCGTCAAGATCATTCTTCACCAGGACGCCTAGCAGCGAACTCTTTCCGGCATCAACTGTTGGTGATCCGCCTTTAGCACATGGTTCCGACCCGATGCAGCACGGGAAGCTTCTTACCGTTGCCAACTACGGCTATTCGAGTCTCAATGACGTCTTCTATCTTGCCTGGTATCCTCCGGATTAGAATCTTTCCGCTACAGCTCTTGTCCTTTGTTGGATTGGTGGCCGTGCTCTCAGCCTCTTCCTTGCCGCCCACATTGGTCGTCAGGAGAAGCTGACAGGCTGCGCGCACCGTTTTCGCAGCCTCGACTAGTCTTGGATATGCGATATTCCACTCGTCCAGCGTCAGCTGCATGGATTCGCCGCTGTTCTCGAAGCCAAGGTCAAAAACAGTCTCCCCGGCGCCCTCTTCTATCCGCTCCGTGATGACATCCCCGAGCTTCCGCAACGTGTCATCGTCCGTCCCGAGCACGAGGTCCCTGAGCTTGATCCGCGGCGGCGCAGAGTCTATTAGATTGAGGCTGTCTAGGAGCTCGTCCAGCTCCGCATCGTGCTCTGCCGAGTCGGGAACGGGCTTCTTGGTCGAGGGATACCGGAGGTTCTGCTGCTGCTCTACGTATTCCGCAAAGTCGCTGAGGGCCTGCGCAAGGTCGCATTAGCATTCAATCATGGTCCGACCTAGACCAACTGGCTATTGCAAGGATAGCTTACCGATTCGCCTTTGCGCTTGTCATGTTCGTGGCTTTTGGCCGCCTTGGCCGCCGCCTTGGTCGCCATTATGCCGTGACACCCGTTTTACAATAAATATAATAGATAGCCGGAGGATCTGGAAGGGAAAAGATGCTGGGAAGCATGTTATATAGACGATATACGAGACAAAAATTATGACTCTTCGGCCTGGCTAGGTTTAGCTGTTAGTCAACGGCGAAAGGAGTCACTGTTTGAGCTGAGCCTCAGCCAAGGAGCCTCGGAGAGAGTGGTTGACTGGTTATCGATAAGGCGAGCGTTCGCACAGAAATGTGGGGCGATGACACGACTCGATCTTGGTCTGCGATTAGAGCATACCGCCACTAATTACATATCGCCGTATCTGTCTGCCTGCCCATGTCCAGACAGCCCTCCTTGTCCTTTCAGAGAGACGGAGAGAACAGAACCAAAGATGCGTGCGCATTGATTCCACTCCTTCAAGAGAAATATGAAAAGAAACTCTGCGAGGAGAGGGGAACCGACTACAGCATGCTGACCCGTCTCCCTCCATCCTTGTCATCCAGTGCCATAGACTCGTTCACCCTTGGCAAGAGTCTCCAGCGACATCGGTCAAGTCCATATACAGCGAGCAACAGAGGAATTCGATGTACACCGGCCAATGTAAATCAGCTGCAGCAGTTTGTCGCCTCGTTCATCGTGTCACTTTCGCAATTGCCTGCTCATGCCACGGTAAAGGTCAGGAGCGCGTCATGTATTTCTTCGCATCGTATGGATCGTGGGGGCTTGTCTCAGTTTCTCATTGGTATCATTGCTGCAATTTGCTGTCTATTCTAGAAAGGAACCTGGGGAGAGATCAAAACGACGCTATCGCCTGTGAATCTGTTAGCCACCCCTCCCTTGACCACTGCAGTCACATGCAAGAAACTGACCTCTCACAAACAACATTTCTGATTTCCTGCTAATTGTCTTGCCAAATGTTAGCCCCATATGCTGCTGCTTGTGAACCGTCATCTCCTCACCTTGACCTCGTCGCTCTCCTCCTCGTCATCGTCGACGGCATAGATGGTCTCCTCCACATCGCCCAGCACCAGGTTGCAGTGGCTATCGTAGGCCTATAACAACAACTTCATCAGCACTCATCCACCTCTAGAACCGAAAATCCACGAATGGCGCGTACATGGAGCTTGCCCTTGAGCTCTCGGTCACCGCGCAGCTTGACAAAAACCACTTCGTTGAGCAGTAGCCGCACAAGATCGAGCGGCTCAGCCACGTGGCTGGATTCCTCCCCAACATCCGCCATGCTTCGTATCTCGAGATTCGCTTCTGTGTACCTGAGCCGGAGGGAAAAAAAGAAAGAACTGCGTTTGTCGAATGCGTTGAGCTCGTGTGAATCCGGCAGCTTCTTGAGATGGCCTCGACAAAAAAAGCTAGCCTTGCCCCTCCATGCCGTGGGAAATCTTCGGCGGGCGCATTCGCCAGAAATGCATATCACAATATGCAAGTATCGAGGCAGAACCCCATATCGCTTCAGAGCTTCTTCAAGACCCGCGGCCCCGTTGTGAAGCCACTTTTACCCCAGATTCCTAGAGAATCGCGCCAGTATCAACTAGCCCAGTCGCTCGGACAAGTCAATCGCAGCTCTCCTCACCCTGCGTGGCCTTCTCAATGGTCTGCAGAATAGCATCATGACGCCTAGACGACTTGTCTGGCCCGGACGCCGCCTCGGACTGGCAGCGCTGAGAAACCAGCGTCACGATGCTTCACCTTTGCCGTTGAGATGTGGGCGACAAACCACTGGCCGGCGCAGTCTAGCGTCTCACACGACTTCGTCCAGTGTACAGAGTCATTTGCTTTCAGAGCTGACTCCTCCCAGCGTTCGGCCCGAGTTGGGGATTCTCCTGGAATCCATCAGGAAGCGCAACATGTCCCGAATCGGCTGGGAGTTCACTGCCTGGACCGATATCCTAAGCGATGTCAACCTACCATATCACGAAGCCGCAGTTCGAGAAGCCCGAGAGCTTCCTGTATCGACCTTTTCCGAGATCTTGCGCAGTATTGACCCGCTACAGTCTCCTGCAGCTGACATCGCACATGGACTCAACCTCACTCCGGCACATGCGCAGTTCACCTTTCCCGGCATGCTGCTCAACCAGTTTGGCGTACGCAAAGTCCATCACGGCATCCTCCAGGGCGTCCGGACCCTTATTGAGATTCGCAGTCAAGCCCCGCCGTCTCACAGCCCAACGGCCGCAGACTTTGAAGTAGCCATGAGATGTGCGGGCGCAGCAATGGACCATCAACAAGCCAAGGCATTCTGGACCGCCATGGCAGCCCAAGGCTTGCAGGATTCTCGGTCGTCAAAGTCGTGGTCCGACTTTATCAAGGCTCGTTTCATGGTAGAGCCCGTCTACTACCAGTTCGACCGCTCCAGAGTTGCGTTCCTTGCGCGCGACCTGTACAGCAACCACAACCCGCTGCCTGTATCGAAGCTCGAACGCCTGGAAAACATCAGATTCGGCGTCAACGCTTTGAAGAGAGAGCCGTGGAACCGCAGACCAGACCAGTTGGACGAAGACTTGCGGCGTCTCCTCCGCCGGCGCGCAGGCTACACGAGCTACAAGAACCACTGGATACGAAACCTCTACTACGGCCACGAAATGGACGAAGAGCTCCTGTGCACCTCCATGATCGCCTTTGCCAGGTCCAGCTCCGTCTACTCCATCAAGAAGCTCATCCTGGAGAGCTACCACGGCATCGTCGTCACCACCACCGAAGATGGCGGCATCCAAGTATCCGGAGGCCGCGACTTCGCCCACAACTCCCCCCTGAAACCGACCCCGCGCCTGTTGCACGCCATCGTCGAGGCCTTTGGGTCCATGTCGCACATCGTCCTCGGCACGAAGCTGCTGGACTTTGTCTCCCGCCGCTACGGCATCGCCATCCCGCACGAGACGTGGTCCAGCCTCCTCAGCTGGACCTACGTCTCGGCCTCCAAGCCCTTGAAGCGCACCCGCGACATCCACTCCGGCAGCCTCTCCACGGCCAGCTCCGCCGCCGACGTCCGCCACGTCTGGGACGTCATGACCGCGGCGCCGTACAGCGTCACCCCGACGCTGGCCGACCTCGACATCTACGTCAAAACCCTCATCAACCAGCGCTCCTTTGGCCAAGCCATCGGCGCCATCCGCACCCACGCAATCCCCCTCTACGACTCCCTCACCACCGCCCACCACACCGCCCTCGCCGACGAAGTCCTCCAGCTCGACGCCCTCCACTCCATCTCCACCGCCCACGCCTCCTCCCTCACCTCCCGGGCCACCTCCCGCCGCCGCCAGGCCCAGCTCTACAAGGACCACGCCCACCACACCATCTCCTCGTGGTTCGCCCGCCTCCTCAAGTCCGCTTCCGCCACAAAGGCCCGCCAGTCCTCCCTCATGCGCGTCCGCGTCCCCGACCTGCTCCTCGAGTTCCCCGGCTTCTTCCACCACGAGATCCGCTACCGCACCGCCCAGGGCCACGTCGTCCTGCGCCGCCCGGACGCCGACGTCACCCGGCGCTTCGACTGGGACGCCGGCACCTTCCGCCGCACCCTTCCGCAGAAGAAGGCCGGTCTCTATGCGCGAGAGTTTGAGGGCGCCAGCGACCCCGAGTTTCCCTGGCCTCAGGTTGACAGCATCAAGGTGTTGGAGTGGAAGAGGGTGCCGAGGAAGAGATCCGAGCTGGCGCGTCGACCGCCGGGTGAGGCGGCGAGGGAGTCGAGGGCGAAAGGATGGTGGGATGCCTTGGAAGAGGAATTGATGCTGTAGACTCTATTTCCTTTCTTCTTGCTTCTGAATACATGTGCTGTATTCGATAGATGGGTCCATTTGTCTATAGAAGAGTGTCTATAAAGAGCATCCACATACAAGCCAAAGGAAAAAAAAATATATTAAATGAAACATCTTTATCCAAGTAAAGCTGAGTCTCATATACACATCTCACAAAAAATACTCAAAAATCTGCATCAGATATCACAAGTGCCAGTCATGATTCGTAATTCATCCAATCCATCTATCCCAAGAAGCCAAAAGCCAAAGATAAACCATCGATATGTACAAGATGCAGCCAACCTAGGGTATTTCCCACCTGCCCCCATCTCACTTCGAAACAGTCCACCCCTGAAAGAATGCAGAAGCGAGTCGATGCGTTCGTTACAACATGATTGTTCCAGCTCGCAAATAAAACCCAATGGTTCGTGATACTAAACAGCGTAAAGGTGAAATGTCCAAACCCACAATGCCAGTCGTAACCAAATGATGTACAAAGAAAAAAAAAAGTGTTGCCTTGAAAGTTCAAAAGAGAAACCTCCTTTAAAAGCAGTGTAGAAATGAGTGCATAATGTTTGCGAAATGTCAAGATAATATATCATCAACCTCCAATGGCGGCCTCGGCCAAAACTCCCAGCAAGCTGGCAGCGGCACCACCAATGCCAACCATTCCGAGCGCCTCGCCCCATGGCTGCCGCCTAGCAGGTCTCTCCCGTCTCCGATCGTCGCGGCGATCGCGGTCGTTGTGATGCGACCGATAACCGTCGTCTCGATCTCGATCTCGGTCACGGTGGTCTCGGCGATATTTGTCGTCATATGACGGATCACTGTCACGCCTCCTTCTGTCCCTGTCTTCGCGGCGTCTAGAATGATCATCTCTGTCTCTTTCGTCGCGGTCGCGAGACTTCTTGGAAGAATTGGAATCTCGACTCTCACGGCCCTCCTTACCCTCGCGACTGTCCTTATCTGGTCGGGCTTCCACCTCGTAGGGGTCAGGGCCGAAGCGCACATGGTTGGTGTTTTTGTTCTTTAGGATGGGCTTCGGCATCACGGGGTTGGGTGCAGACGACCTCTTGCCCCTTTCCGGCGGATTCACAATGATGGGATGGTTCTTGACATCCTTTTCGTCCAACGCTTTATCGTCGTCGGCGTCAGACACGTCGCTCCGGCGCTCCGAATCTTTGTCGTCTTCAGCGCTTCCATCTCGACTACTCTCGGATCCCGTTCGTTCGGGCCTATTGACGTGATGAGAATGTTGCTTGCTGACTGGAGGTACACTTCGCCGAGCGGCACGGCACTCGGCGCTCAAACGGGCGTAATGGGTAACTTGGTCGAGCGATAGGTGGCCAAGGATGGCGACGTAGCCCGGGCGAGCTTCGTACCGCACGCCGGCACGATGAAGAGCCTCAGGGCTGACGACAGAGCGCTTGATCTTGGTCCACTCTGCATGCATTGGAATATCCCGCCCATAGCTATCCGGAGCCAACCGAGGCAGCGACGCCCCTCCATAGGCCGGCGGAGCACTGGATCCGTACAAGTGAGGCGCTATTCCATCTACACTGAGTTGCCTTGCTTGGGGAATTGCCTGAGGGGCTGTAGACGTCGGTAGCCTTATCTCGGGTAGTGGCAGAGCCCCAGACATGATGGGCTGGAATGATGGAGCATCCACCTGCGTGGGAGAGCTGCTTAGATGGAGGCCAGCCATGTCCGAGCTGAGCGAATCCATCAGTAGCAGATCTCGCGTGGAGATGAAGTCAAAGGATTTCCCAATGTTGCCGTCATTCTCACTCGGAGCACAGGCACGGGGGTCGTACGACAGCTCTTGGGCCAGAGATGGAAGAGGTCGTTGATCCGGCATGAGTCGCTCAGTGTCCATGCTAGCCGTCTTGTCGTAGGCGATGGGCGGAAAGGTCATGTGGCGAGCATATATGGGGTTGGGAACGGAGTCTCCATCAAGCTCAAGGAGCCCTCGGACGGTAGGCGGAATGCCGTCCTTCATGGAGGGCACGGATTCAATCTCTTGGATGTAGGCGCGCAAGACATCCTGTATTGTGTCAGCTTCTACCGTATCTGCGCCACGAGATGTCGTCAAGTGTGCGCAAGGGGACATACCTCATGCTCATCCAGCACCTTGGATGAGAAGCCCTCCCTGACAAGCTCGGCCTTGAACTTCTTCCACATCTTGTCATCTCCGCTACTGGTCTTGTTGCTGTCGCGACGGAAGAGCCTACGGCCAATAGCATCCACCTTGTCCTTGATGGCCTCTAAACCAGGTCCACGGCGGCGGCGAGTTGGCGAAGCGTCCCTCGACTGCAGCAGATCCAAAAAGGCGTCGATGACGGTCTTTTGGTGGACCAGCTTGGCCTGCACGGCGTTGATGCCCTCGGCAGCGCCATCAGCGTAGGGCCCTCCGCCCCTGCTGTTCAAATCCAGGACGAGCTCGAGCTGCTTGAGCGTCGTCTGGGAGTCTTTGACGATGGAGTTTAGCTGCTTGGAATAAGTGGAAGAGTCCGAGGAGTTGAGGCGCGAGTCCGGATCGGCAGCCTCGACACGGAGGTCGCGCAGAGCATTGTGGAGGTTGTGAACGGCTTGCGAGGCGTCGGCAGAGAGAGACGGGACAGTGGACTGGGTGGTGCGCACGTAAAGGGTCCTGGCAAAGGCGTCGACGGCATCGATGTGCTGGACTACGGAGGTACCGCTCATAGCTACCATGCGGTGGCGGAGGCGAAGGGGAAACTTGGTTGGTGAGAGTATGCGATGATGGTTGAGTGATGCTGGCTGCCTTGGGGTTGGAAGCCGGTCGTTGAAACAAAGGGCTGGTTTTGCTTCTTGGGAGAGAATCCAGAGTCACGTTAGGCCGCAGTCATGTAAACAAGAGCCGGAGCCTTATAATAGGTTAACAGGTCAACAGGTTAACAGGTAGTGACGAAGGTCGTCGGTCGCGTGTCTGTCCTCGTGATAGGTGCGGCCTTGTTTGGCTGGCTGATGCGGATCTGCTGGTTGGTCAGCAGCGAAGGTCGATGTGGGCGGGAGATGGCGCAGCAGATGCGCTTCCGGGATCGAGGGGGGTTCGTATGCTCGATATCTCCGATGGGAAAATAAAAATATAAAGAGTTTGTGATGTGATGTTTGTAGAGAGAAGTGGTGGGAGAAAGTGTGAGTGAGTGTTGCAAGAAGAGGAGGGAGGAAGATGGAGGAAGAGGCAAAAGAGAGAGAGGCAAGGCAACCATTTTCAATGACTGACTCTTGACCACTTATCGATACTGCACCCGATATAAACGTCCATGCACAGAGCATCTCAGCACCCCCTCCTCCTCTACCTCTACCTCCTCCTCCTCTTCCTTCTATCCTCGCCCATCACAAGCCAGGAAAACCCCCTCAGACTCGAATCTCTCAAATCACCGCCTGCAAAACAAGCGTCGATGGCCACAGACTCGCACACGCGCCTCAAACATCATCAGCAGTGCCCAAAGTTCGAGACACAGAGCGCAACATGTGGCTTCAAACCCACGGGCTGTGACGTCGTCCACCAGCCCCGCCATGATCAATGCCCTGCTTGTGTGGGGGAACCAGAGGGTTGGCCACAGGGGGTCTTACAGGGGGGTCTGTTCTGTCCCTTGAAAGCTACAGTAGAGCCTGGAAGAGAGCTGGAGGGCTGGAACTGGCCGCCATCCCCGACCCCTGTCGACGGCCAGTCATTGATCCATAGGTGATTTGCATGTGCTCAAATGTCTTGCAACCTGGATGGGCGGATGGAAGCATCTCAAGGATGCCCTAGAAACCACCAACACTTTCGCTGGTAGTCAGTCGGTACCGGTACCTACCGCTTGGTGGCTTGAGCGGCTGGACGGCCCAACGGACAGCCTTGGGAGAAGCCTTGACGCCATTGGAACACCGACAGCCAATCCCCTTGTTGACGTCAAGATGAGCCTCTGTCCGTCTACAGTACCTACCTCTGTACGAGTTACATGTACATGCTCCGTACCTACACAGTCCATCATCACCAGCATCGGCATCGGATCTCCCCTGTCTGTCTCATTCAATTTCTTCTTCAGCTTTTTTCTCTCTCTTCATCGCCGCTCTAATAATAGGCAACTCTCCGTCTGCATCTCCATTTTGCCACCTCGTGTCTCGCACTCGCCAATGCCCGCCCCAACTCGATACGATACGGGCCTCGCCAATCTCATCCAAGCTAATCTTGCCTTTGATGCATGTCTCGCAACGAGGCTGTGCTGCACTGCATCAGCCCGTGAACTCTTCGGAGCCCCCCGCACTCCACAGCGAATGCGTCTGTCCATGGCAAGGTCAAGGTGAAACAGCTTCGAGGCGCAATTGGTTCGTTGGCTGCAAACTTGCTTCTCAACTATACGGGTACGGGTACGGGTACCTGTATATGCAACCCTCCAGAAAACAACCCGAGAGAAGAAAAGACACAAAAGAAGCTGCGCCTTGTTATTCTAGATTGAGCTCCATGTCGTTCCTCTTCTCGGTGTTTGAGATCATGTGTCGGCTTCTGGCATTAGGCAAAGGCCGACTTCGCAATCAACCAACTCTCCGACTTTAGCTTCCAACTTACATCCTAACGCAGTCCATGCTCTTTCAGCCCTGCTTTTTCACCTCTTCCAGACTCCAGTCCATACCAATAAGTCTCCCCCCCCCCTCTCTCTCGCTCCTTGGCCCCTTATTTTCATGCATCTTCACCCTCAGCTCCCCAAAGTTCCGTGCCCTAACCCAAGAAGTCTCGATGCATCCAGACATGAACAATTCAAGGCGAGCTTCTCAAAAGACCGCCTCTCCCCCGCTTGTCAGGTCCCAACTACCCATGTCCTTGCATTCCAGTTCAGCCCGTGATAGGGCACATGTCCTGGCGACATGTCACACATACATGACTGCCTCATTCTACCCTCTTCAACGCAGTCTTTAGAATGCTTCATCACCGTTTGCATGTGATAATCATGTCCATTGACTCTCTAATCGAACTCGAATACGAGCACGCAATGCATATATGGAGAAATAAAATCCATTGCCTCATTTCAATTACATACCAGATCTATCTCTTTCTTTGCACAACAATGGTATTATCCAGCTAGGTATCCGGCCATCGGAAACCTGATCCTCCCCCCCTCACTCAAGTCCCTTTGGCCCCCTCCCCTCCCCCTTCACCGAAAATCCCACTCCCCTCGTGGGATGCAAGGCATCTAGTTGCCTCACTTTTTTTGCTTGGTTCACATTTTCTCCGATTTGGCTAGTTGCCCAAGTCAGTTACCGATTTCCCTCTGAGCCGCACTAGTCAAGAAATCCTTCCGTCCATCCCCCCTCCCCCCTTTCTAGAGCACCCGCTCAGAAATTACTTCATCCGTATCCCCCGAATCTTTTCCTTACACACCATGTAAGAGCAAAGCAAAAGAGTGCTCAAATGGCTAGCTTCTCCAGCGAGTAAGCCTCCACCTTTTGACTGATCAGGTGTCCGGTTTCTCGAATGCTTCGCTGAACCACTTCACCTCCCGACACCACCTTTTCTCTCGTAGGCAGCAGCTTCGCCTTCAAGCCGAGCGGCAGCAGTCGAGATTCGCGGTTCTCCAAGTGGACGACGATCGGCTTGTTCGGGCCCCAATTCTGTCTAGTTGCACCGCCCTTCTGCACCGCATTTCCGAATCGCACGGTTTCTCCCAGGATACCGTTCAAGAAGACGGCTTCTTCGATGCCCTCGAGTGCGGCAGTCACTTCGAGCCGTAGGGCAGTCAAAAAGTCGCTCGTCTCGGCCTTGTCTGCCCAAGAGATGGCATCATTGAACAGCCACCCGCCGGCTCCCACCGCATCCAGGCATCGGCCCAAGAGGTCGGCAATCAGGGCAATGACACCATCTGGAGGAGGCTCATTGCCCTCTGCGTCAAAGCTGGTAGGATCAATGTACAGCGAAGTCCACGCTCCACGTAGCAACTCCACTCGTAGCAGGTAGATGAGCGACATGATGTCGTCTGTCGACACCGTCGTTCGGAGTGCCTTGACCGTAGACACTGCAGGCAGACGCCACAGCTTGGTGAATGCCAGAGTCAATCCACGGGAGCGGCTACTTGAGTCATCGCCGAGATAGTGCTCTGTAACTGCAATCTTGCGCTCCAAATCATCCAGGTCCATCTCAATGTCGTCCTTGTTGCCTGTACCGGTGCTGTTGCTCTGATGCGGCTCATTCGTCAGCAGCTTGGTGGCCTCCAGTTTCCCCTCGGGAATCAAGTCCATGCTGAGCATCAGAGCCCTGATGGCAAGCAAAAGTTCGACTTCGCCTAGCTTTGTTGCCTGCAGATAGTTCAAAAGCAGGGTCAGGGAGAGATCGGCATCCGCAAGGCATCGAATCAAGTCGCCCGCCACGGTACGGTTGTCTGACGCTTCGGGTGCTAGTTCATCCCTAAAGGCTGTTCGCAGGTTGGATAGGGTGAGGTGGCCGGCGACCACCAGGTATGTCGTCACATTGCTCTCGGGCAAGACGAGACGCAGCTCAGGCCGTGTGATATCGTTGACCTCCTTAATGTCGACGGAAAATATCTGGCTGATGGCGTAAATGATCCATCTGCGGTCCACCGCCGGATATGGTGTTCTCGATAACCATGCCCATTCTGGCAACTCCTGAGAGTCAGAGGCTTCCTGAGCCTTCGTCTTCTCTCCGTTCGTCTGCCCTGTGCCCTTTTTGGACACGCCAAACTTGCCGCGCAGGACATCCTCCCACTTGCCAAGCTCATTATTCGCGAGCAGCTTATCGGCCGCCTCCGTTTCGGTCTGGAATTGGGTGAGATAGTCATCGGTGAGTGTTCCGGGAACTAGCTTGGAAAATTCAGCCGCTTCACATCTAACCCTCTTGGTTGGGATCTCAAGGCCTGTGCCTCGTCCAATAGAGTCGATCAAGAGGCCTTCCTTTCGTCGCTTGCCAGAGTTCTTTGGCGGCTCGACTTGAATGGTAACCAAGATGTTCTCTACGAGGGCGACAACGAGATCCTGGCTTCGCAGGTAGCTGATGAGTTGGCATGATCGCGGCGTCTCGCCTTCAGTCGGGACCTCTGACCAGTCTAGCGTGGCCCTGGAGTGCACAGATCGGTACTGGTAGTTGTACAGACCAATAGAGTTCAGAGAGGAGGCGAGAATAAATGGCTTGAAGAGACGGGCAAAGGACTGGGCATTCTCTGCCTCAATGGAGGACTTGAGCTTGGGGACTGCTCCAGTCAGGTCATAGACGCCGATGGCACCCTCTTGAAGCTGAAGGAGAAGACCGGACTGCACATCCACCTGATAAACAGGCTGCTCGGCGTTGTCCTGGCTGGCGATGGAGGTGATTGGCACAATGTCAAGGGGAACTAAGTGCTGGACATCTGCCGACGCTGATGAGTCGCCGGACACGGCTGCCAGAACGATTAGGTGCCGGCTCTCCACGTTTTGGCTCATACTCTTAGAAATGAGAACAACGAGCTCCAACTGAGAGTCGATAGCCTTTGGTAGAGCGCTAAAGACCTCGGGTCGATTCTTGAATAGTCCTTCGTTGAACTCGGCAGCGCTACCCGAGAGAGCATATTCGACGTGAAAGTCTGAGACATTGGCGGCCACTAGATCCTGAACCATTGATTTGGATGAAGAAGACCAACGGATAGCCAGCGTCTCTCCAGACAAGCACACGACCTCTCCATCTTCACAGACGGCGATAATGTCGCCAATGTTTGCGGCTTCGTTCGAGGGCGAAGAGCAAGTGAGATACTTGACGGCGGAGGTGCTCAAGACTTGGGATACGCTGTTGGACGTCGTCTTTCCGTCGCGGTGGGCCACATCTTTGAAGAGAGTGATTTTATGAGCCCCAGCGTCAGTGGTTGCTATGAATGTGTAACGCAGGGCATCGCTGCTGTTGTTGCGACGGACTCTGACAGAGTAAGGAGGGCTAGTGAACGATTCCTGGGGTGGGATCGGGTATGAGGTGATCAATCTCGACGCAGGGACCTAGTACATGATTAGCACATGTCCATTGGCAACTCAAACAATCCACATACGTCGTAGATGCTGGTTGTCTCTCCATCAACGCCCACCACAAGCTCTGTTCGCTTTCGCTTCTTCTGGCCGTCCCGCTGGCCATAGACTTCTCTGGCAACAATGTTTCCCTTTGTGTGATCCAGAGGCTTCGGCAGCGTTGCCAGCACGTAAGGCTTGTGTATTCTGTATTCGGAAGCCATGGTGACTCTGCTGCTGGCTTGAAGGCTTCGAGTTTGCTGCTTAATCTTTTGCGACTCCAGCGATAGAAGCTATCTCGATAGATAAAAAAAAAAAAAAGTTGGCGGCTTTGCAAAAATCCGTAGTGGGGCTTGCTTAGGTAAGTGCTGTGGCGGGGCGAACGTGGCGCGAATCTACAAGATACAAGATCCCTGTCACTAAGAAAGTGCACGCGTAAATGGAGGATGGACGCGTCCAAGGCCAGAATCGACAACGCGAGTTTTGCTCCCGATGCGGGCTCGACGATAGATTTGCAGTTGCAGTTGCAGTTGGGACACCGGTGAGGCTTGGAGGAACTTGATAATCTGCATGTGCAGGGTCGCCTATCTTATCCTTATCTTCTTTGTCTCTGTTCATCCTCTTTTGTCTTCTTCTTCTTCTTCTTCTTCCTCTGTGTTGCTATAGATATCGTTCAATTCTTCCAACCAGCAACTTCATGTCGAAATAAAGGTAGGGCGGCGCAAGACGCTAAAGAAAGCCGTCACCTGTGCTAATACCACTCTTCTCCTACACAGACGTACTCGGATCAATGGGACCGGTTCTGGTCGCTACAATGGTGCAGGGCGAAGATGGCGAACCGTCGGCCAAGAAGCTCCATCCATTCTTCACCAAGAGCGATATCGATCAGCCTATTGTTCCTCCGGCACCGCTACCTGTAGAGCCTGCACAGCCTGTATCCGACGATCCCCCTACAAACACCACCGAAGGCCCCAAGCGAAAGCGACGAAGGACAGACACATCTCTGGCCCACGACGATCCCGAAGTCAAAAAGTCTCGTCGGGGGAGGAAGAGTGCAAAGCAGACACTGAACGGTGCTATTTTGAGCCATCTCAATAGACCGGGCCAGGATGTCGTATCCGCAAGCGAACCCACGCCTGGCCAGCTGGCTGTTCCTACGTCCACGCTCAGCGAAGTGGCCCCAGAGCAACTAAATGAGGCGGCTCTCCAGACATTGAGCAAAGTCGAACCTCCACAACTCCCGCCCGATGCTCCGAGACCCCAGACGCCCATTCTTATGCAGCCGAAGAAAGTTCTCAAGTGGAATCCAAAAACTGGAACATTAGGCTCGCCTCCAAAGCCAAAAGCGACAAGCAAGCCGAGTCTCATTGTCACGATCAGATATGGGCGGGACGATGAGCATCGAAAGAATATGAGCGAGAGGATTAATGAGATACTTGAAGGGAGGCTGAACTTGTCGCCTGAGCCAAGCAAACGCAAAAGCACTCAGCCTAGACAAGAGCAGGGAACCGGGACAGTTGAAAAATCAAAAACCACACACCCGTTTTTCATTGGCAAACCGAAACCGCAATCTGATGTCGGCACACCAGGCGATTCGACCAAGAAATCCTCGAGCCACAGGAGCAGCGTGTTTATGTCTACGCCGGTCTCACCAAAGAAACCCAGGAATCCTTTTTCTTCGGGCAAAGCCATCCAGTTTGGCATCAAATCGGGCGGTACCAAGATCCCCGGCGCCATGCATCCATTGTGGCCAGCTCATGGGATGGCTCATGTGCGGGATGCTGATTTCCCCTACATGAGGGTAACCATTCGAGAATCTGGAATAGGATACAGGAGATCAAAAAGGGTGGCTGTCTCTATTGCGCCTCATGAGTCTGTGCTGCGGTATCTTGTAGACGGGTTAGACATGACGAGGATGCGTCACAGCCTTCCCAAGAACGACAACAACTTTTTACCAGCGCCTCCTGAACTACGTTTACCCCAGAGACACTTTGAAAGCGGCCGAAAACTCCAAAAACGAATCCGACCACAATTACAGAGCCACGTTACCAATCATTCCAAATACGATGAGGGCAATCTCGGTGTCGACGAACTTGCAATTCAGCAACACTCCAACGCCCACCCTGCCACCAGTCGTCTCTACAGGTCCTTGGAGACACAACTTTCAGCCTTTGATAGATCACAATGTGAAGGCAGCGCTTGGATTCAAAAGTACGCCCCAGTCACAGCCGCTCAGATATTACAGCCAGGAAAGGAGGCACTACTTCTCAGCGACTGGCTACAAGCTCTTAGGGTGCAGTCTGTGGGGTCCGGAAGTTTAGAAGCCGACAGGAGCAAGGGGAAGCCGAAGAAGAAGAGAAAGAAGAATAAACTCGACGGATTTGTCATTGATAGCGAAGAGGAGGACGCTGAGATGGATGAGATCTCCGATACCGATGAGGATTGGGCCGCGTTGCCTGGCTCGGGGCTGCTCAAGAGATCTGTCATGCGTAGTATCAGTATGGCGGGCAAGGGCAGCAAAGAGCAGGGCCGTCTCACAAATGCCATCGTCCTAAGCGGACCCCATGGAAGCGGCAAGACAGCGGCAGTCTATGCGGTTGCAAAAGAGCTGGATTTTGAGATTTTCGAAATCAACGCGGGTAGTCGAAGGAGTGGCAAGGATATTCTGGAAAAAGTTGGCGACATGACACGCAATCACTTGGTACAGCACAACCGAGCCGAATCCACCGCCATCGACCCAGAAGAGGTGGCCAATGATATCAACTCTGGGAAGCAAGGCATGATGACATCGTTTTTTAAACCAAAGACGACGACACAACCGACGAAGCCGCAACGAGCAAAGCAGCCCGGGGAGAGCGTCGAGAAAGAGGCGAAAGCGCCGCCTAAAAGTCAAAAGCAATCCCTCATTCTCCTCGAAGAAGTCGACATCCTTTTCGAAGAAGACAAGCAATTTTGGGCGACTCTGACCAGTCTCATTGCACAGTCCAAGCGACCATTCATCATGACCTGCAACGACGAGAGCCTAGTGCCCCTGCAGAGCTTGAATCTACATGGAATCTTCCGTTTCTCACCTGCCCCCTCAAGCCTGGCCGTGGATCTCTGCCTCCTTATAGCCGCAAATGAAGGCCACGCCCTTCAAAGACCGGCTGTCGAGGCCTTGTATACCTCTCGCAATCACGATTTGAGAGCAACGATCACCGAGCTCAACTACTGGTGTCAGATTGGAGTCGGCGATCGCAAAGGCGGGTTTGACTGGTTCTATCTTCGCTGGCCTAAAGGCTCCGATCTTGACGAGAATGGCGATGTGGTACGAGTCATCAGTGAAGATACCTATCAGAGGGGCATGGGATGGATTAGTCGAGATCCGGTCGTCTCTACCAAGGGACTTGCCGCCGAACAAGAGGCCATGGAGCAAGCTTGGGATTTTTGGGGTCTCGACATGGGACATTGGCGCAGCAGTGTCGATATGAGATCACCGGGTACGGATGCTGCAGAGCCCAAGAGAAATATGACAATTCTGAGGAGTTTGGAGGCATATGATGACTTTTGCAGTGCCATGAGCTGTGCGGATCTCTACTCAGGGGGCGCCTACGGGGTTAAATTCCAGGAGATTATCGACCCAACCCTGCCTGATCTCGCAAGTCACATCAGAGATGACTTCATCTTGGGGCAGGCTTTTCTGGATGCCGATCCTGTGGTACATTATGCTGCCCCCAACAAGGCCATTTCGACATGTATCACGGCTTTGGCTTGTGCAACGCTGCACAAGTCAAGCACAGAGATGTTCGACGAGGCCTCGGTACCAGTTTTGAGGCCAGCAGATGAAGAGCAGACTATTGCAATTCTCGATTCATCCTTTCGATCGTATCCTCATCAAACGACGAGGATGGACATTGCCATCGCATTTGACCCCATCGCTGTGGCCCCCAAGGTTGCGCCAACCACGTATCTCGACCCATCCGTCTTTGATCGCACGACGGCGCTCATTGTCCTCGACGTCGCGCCGTGGGTTCGGGGCATCGTGGCATACGAACACCAGCTCATGCAGAGACGGCTGAAGCTGAGCAACCTTCTCAGCGAGGGCGGCAAGCGGAAGCGAATGCGCACCACAAGGAGCGCCTACTCGGCGTTGGAAGGCGGAGAGCGCCGGACAACCAGGAGGGAGAGGCACTTTGGCGATTGTCTGTCGACGCAGCATGTTTTGCGCACTGGAGGCGATAGGTGGACGGATCTGGTTGCGGAGGAGGTGGCCAAGTCGGAGGCGGAAGAGAGCACTGCGGCGAGCAGTCCTGCGTCTGACGATTTAGCATTACCGTGATGTTGATGTATACGCATACTTGAGTTGACAGCCGGTTTGGAGCATGTGCTAGCTTTTCATTGCATTAGGGGGAAACGATATTGACCATTTAGATAGGGAGTATGATGCAGCCATTATGAATACAGAGCATGCGTGATTATGAGAGTTTTTTCATAGTGGAATGCCATGTACTTGTTGGTTCCATATTCCTTCTTTCCCGTCATGGTATTTATTGAGGTAAAGTGGTTGCATCTCTATTTGTACATATCAACTGTTCTACGTCTTCCAATGCCAACATTCCCATCACAAACTCAATGAGAACTGAAGAGCAACAGGATAATTACTTGTTAATTTGTTACAAACTCATCATTGTTTCTCGTCATCACGTACACTCACTCGTTGACCTACTAATCTCCTTCGACATCAGCAACAAACTACCCTACATCAAAACTATAAATAAAATCTTCTTCTTCCCACCTCCAACAACCCCCCAAAAAAGAAAACACACTCCGTTCCCTCACAAGCGTACAATACAGAATTCTTCTCCAGCGCTTAAAAGCCAGTATAATCCAATTCAGCCGGTCTCGACTCCAACAAAGCAGTCTAGCAGTCACTAAAATCCAGCAAACTAGCAATTTAACCAGGCGAAGAAAAAAAGCAACTCCAAAATCTCAAGCGATAATCATTCTCTTTAATCAGCCGAGATTCACTTGGTTTTGCTCAAAATAAAGAGGCTAATTCAAAAGACACATCATCGCTACTACATCCCGAACTCTTTCAAAGCAGCAAAGACCGAGACCATAAGATGATTATCACTCATACACACACCTTATGTGTGTACCTTCTCACTCGACATACAGTCAGTAATAAATGGCCTGCATATCATATTCGACGAAATTCCCAGCAAGCAGCATCCCTGTCCGTCAGCAAGCCTGCTTGTAACTGTACACACAATGTCTCAACCAACCAAGACGACTTCTTCTCTCACTCATCAGGCAACCATCAACAGCTCCGGTGCCAGCCAAAGGCATAATCCCCGTACATCACCAAACCGGAACAGATTCCAAACCCCGTTCCACGCCCCCCCCAAAGACAAAGCCATGCAAAGTGAGTCGTTTCTTATTAACCGCAGCTTTTTGCCTCGATCCGCTCGCCTACCGTAGCACCAATAAGGTCCCCAAACAGCCCACTCACAAGATAGCAGGGCAGGTCAGCAAAGTGTCCCCATATCAATGACATCTCGCCATTCACCATTCGCAAAAGGCTCAAGCAGAGATCCTTGCTTCGTTCGCCGCCACACCGGAATACTTGTACTTGGCTCTGACCGGGGGGCCGCACTAGGAAGAAAGAGCGGACAGGAATAAGCGGGTTAGGAATCGAAAAAATCGGTCTTACACGATTACTCGTGCCGAGTATTATTATCACGACGAAATATCAGCACAAAAACTCCGCGTTATGACGGCTGTCGGTCATAAGAATAACCTCACTCTCGTACGCAATAACAGCAAGGTTCCTTAGAAGCATCCATCCGTCATGTCTACAGTCGGAGGGCGCCTTGGACAGGCTTAGGAAAGCCTTGCCATCACCCCACGGTATTTAGCGAAAGGAGCTTGTTGAGCGAGAGCCGGCCGCGATGTCATTTTGAGAGATAATATCATGGTCAACTTTGTCTATATTCGTAGCTGATTCTGCGCCCTCTCCCACAACAGAAGCTACACGATACCTAGAGTCAACGGGATCCTTGCCAACCAGGGTCCAAGTTTGGTCCTATATTGGCGGCTCCATCCTACTCACGGAACGTTGTACATAGAGCCCGAGTTCCAATCAATCGAGAAGTCTCGCAAAACCGACGCCGTCAAACACTGGCAAGAGGAGCGCCTCCAGCCGTTCATCATTTGCCAACGCTGTGTTAAACTTGCGGAGGGCCGTAAGGTCATCCTCGGCATGTTTCACGTGTCGCTGCAATCCCCAGTTTGGATTCTCCTCACTCCCATCAGCTACCAGCGCACGCCGGAGGACGTTGTCTGCAATGATGATGCCTCCAGGGCGAAGGAGCCGTGTAGTTGAACCAGGCTGAGAGCCGGCCAGAATGTCCCGGAGATAGTCGGGATAGCCTGATTTCTGAGCATCAATGAATATCAAGTCATACGGCTCCTCGGGTTTCAAAGTCGAAAGCCTTCATCTCTTTGTCAGTCTTGCTCATGAACAAAGCTCTTAACAAGGTTGAAAGAAACGGTGGAGATGAGTGGTTGATTTACGTTTGAAGTGCATCTCCCACGATGATTTCCACATTCTTCACACCCTGCTTCTCAAAAGCCTCGTTTGCAATCTTGGCATATTCTTCCGAGAATTCAAGACCTGTCACTTTGCCATCTGGGCCGACGGAATGTGCCCAAACGAGTGCAGAGAAGCCAACATAAGAGCCAATCTCAAGAATCCGCTTAGCACCAAAGGCTCTGGCAAAAAAGGCAAGGCTCTGTGCTTGCAAACTCGATACCATGTAATCCGAGTCCGAACGGCTTTCCACTATGGAGTCATGATATTCAATGAGGTTCTTTGGCAATGCAGTTGAATTCCGCTCCGAGTACGCCCCCACCTCGGCGGCTACCTTTTCGTTGGGATAGAGGGCTGCGGTGGTTGTCTTGGTCATGTTTGATCAAAGCGTGGTGGTCAAATAGAGATCTAGAAACTTCACGATGCACTATCAAAAAGAAGCACCCAATGTTCAGATGTGCTGGCGATAACGAAAAGAATCGCCCACGACTCCTCATCTTAAGAGTCATAACCGTCTTGAGCTATCTTCGGTCTCCGAGATGGAGCGCGGGGAGAGAGCATTTGGAGATCGGACTGTCGTGATCATCGGCATAGTCGATGGCGTTATAATGCCCTTTCTCCCCTCATCGGTCTCCGAGAGCCGAGCAGGCTGCTAAGAACGCAGCCGACGAACCGCTGGACCTTTGCATCGCCATGATGAAAATCAAACAAGGCCTGCTACGTGGCCTACATCCAAGTTGGATCACACGGCTATAGGTGGAAAAGAGGACGGTCGATGCTATCGCTGGTGTTGACGAATGGCTTGTTTCGCAGTCTCCATACATATCTCGTCTCTACTCCGGTACGTCTTGAGTCCTGAAAGCTCATCTTGCATAGCAGCGTACTATTTTGGTCGTGGTCGTTATCAGGGACCCGACATGGTGCGACTATCAAAGGATCACCGAGCCTGGTGAGGGGTTTGGCGCCCACTGGGGCCTGCAGCGAAATCCCGCTCCTGTAACCGGCTTTGCTATGCCGTGTTTGCTCCATCCAAATAGTTTCCTGAACGAGGCCGTGGGAGGATCCAGCAGCGAACAAAACGGAGGCTGTACCAATCAGGCAGCCAGAGCAGAGGATCGCGATCCCATGCTGTCATTGAGGACAGTAAATGACTGTGCTTTTGACGAGACTGTGCCTCCAAGGAGCTACTTTGCTGTGCCTGCGTAAATAAACCCAGACGCCAATATGCCAAATCTGGTGTATAACCCGATAGCCGAGATATAAAAGAGGCCCAACGCTGAGGCGTAGGTAAGATTGGCTTATTTATCAGCCAGTGGACCTTGGCTGGGAGCCAGGCACTTTTAGGCTCATGACGGAACGAGGGTTGACTTTGACTGAAACTTGTACAGCACAGGATTCATTGAGAGCCGCTGAACTATGGCGCTGATGGGGTTTGAGGATGAGAGAACCGCCCGGGTAAAGGAGGTTGATGTTAGTGCAGCAAGGACATGCATAGCCCGGAACTTGGTCAGTCTGTGGAACCAAGGTGGCACTTGGATTAAACCTGTTGGATTTGCCCGTCATGAAGGCGTCTAAGCCCAAAGCGAGTAGGGAACCGTCATCCGGCCCTCCGCCGTGCCACCGGAACGTGAAGTGGCCGGGGGGCCAAGGTAAGAAGACGCGGCCCAAGGCGAAGGCGGGGAGCCTCAGCTGCGTCCGATCAAGCCGCGGATTTCTTCCTTTTCTCAGTCTCAGGGAGGGGTGGGCAGGTTAAGGAGGTCAGAAAGGGATCAACCATCGTCACCATTCGACGGCGAGGGAAGGGCCATGGCATGACACGGCATACAGAAATTGAAATGATGAGAAACAGGGCTAATCTCGTTGCGGACCGGGCGCAGTGATGCTCGGCCCAGACTAACGGGCGTTGCCATTTGGCTGCCGCTTCGCACGCAGCTGATGTAACCCCGGCTGCGAGAGGGAAACGCGAAGAATGTGAGCAAATGAGAAGGGAATGAAAACGAGGCAACTGAGGTGGAAAGCAACTTGGGACGCCATGCCCAAGCTAAAGGGGGGGCTGCTTCTGGACCAGTCAAGTTGAGCTGCCAAAGAGGGGACCGCATTCCCATCCATGATTCCCATACTTGTAGTATTGCATACTACCTTACCGTAGCACCTATCTCTCACGCTTTGCAACAACGAGGTACTCCGTCCGTATGGCAAGCATGGCATACCATACATACCACCTACCACCTGTAAGGCGTGCGTGCATCCCCCATATGACACTCGATTCCGGTGGCATCTGTGCAGTTTTTCTTTTTGCGGCTTACAAGTATGGCGGTCCCCCTGAAAGCAGCATGAGGCTAATGTGTACAAGTATCCAAGTACAAGTACACTCCTGTGCCTCGTTGGCAGCAAGCGGCTCAGGAGGTGACGGCAGCGCCCAAACAGAAAGCGATGGCCCTTGTCATGCCTGGACTGGAAGCAGAGCCAGGCGTCTAGTGATGCCATGACCTTTGCTGGTGCTAGCCGGTGCAAGTACATACATACACACAAGCGCTTCGACCGCACCTGATGATGTGTGGTGTGCATGGACCGTCGTGGCCCCCGCTACGGTATGAGTACGAGTAGGGACTCGTCCACACAATGTGTGCTTCGGCCGACCATTTGGGGCACCCAAGTCAGTTTTCGTGGCGTCGCCTAGGACAGGCCAGCGATCAGCTAACAAAGCAGCTGCTGGACCGGGTGGGTTCGGGTTTGTTCGACAAGGCTTTTTCCCATTGAAGCTGTGAAGGCGTGCGGGCAAGTACTCCGTAAAAGTAGATTAATGTTGGATCGGGTGGTGGGATGAGGACAAGGGCGTCACACTGTCGCCTGACACTGACGGCCAATGCGCGAGAGGGAGAGAGCAACAAGGGCACGAGTATCGCACTCATGTCTGTTTTGACGGGATTAGTACAGTCAGTAAAGCGCAACACAAGAGGCAGTGAGTGAGTGGTATGCGGAACAAATCATCACCAGCTGGACCGGAGACGGCTTGTCACGGGCATTCTTGCCAATGTCCTAGACCACTATCAGCATCGGCAGCATATCTCGAGCCCGTCCCCTGTACTCCGTATCGCCCAGCGCCTTGTTGATACTGTAATGCTGGCCGTCGTACGAGGCCATGGGTGCTCCGTCGAGCGCCTAGCTTGACGCCAGAAGGATCGAGGCTGATTGACGATGGAGCCCTGGCCCGCTTTTGGGTCCTGTGCGCGACAGATGCTGGGATGAGGAGAATCGTGATGACGAATATGCATTGATATCATATCGTGAGAGACATGGTTGGGGATTACCGGTTGTACTGTACTTGTACGGGTACGATGCGTATGGATGTGTTGAATTATTTTGTATGATAGGTATTGCGTCTTGTCACTTTTGGGCGGTCTGTCTGCATCTATGCCTGGATGCCTGGATGTTCAGGCTGTCAACTGAGCTATGCGTGTACTTGGTTTCTGGCGGTGCGATGGCGACATGGCGAGGTACCTCCAAAACAAACACCAAACAAACACTCGCCTAGGTACTAAGGTACCTACAACTGATAAGATGTGACGGATGGCGAGCAATATGACTTCTCCTCTCCTCTCTCACGCTCTCACACTAGAACTAGCCATGGCCGGCCGGCTGCAAAATCGACAATGATCGTCCAATCACACGGCCGCTCACCTGCTAGTTTCGAGGTGGGCCGGTGGCCATCGTGCAGAGCATTCCACTCACTCATGTGCGTGCGGACGTACGGCGACGGAGTGCAGCAAGCAGGCTAGAGGACGAGTAGGAGTAGGAGTAGGTACATCCATCGGTATGGAGTCTCGGTGCAGTGCTACACCATCTACGAGTACCAAGCCTGAGGTCTGTATTACTCAGGCTTCCCGTGATTGTGGAACGCCGAATGCAAGGTGCTAACAAGCGTCTGGTGTCAAGGTTAGAGCACAAGGGGGCTAGGCATCAAAATCACAAGCGAACAACAAGAGTCGAAGCAGCATGCGTGTCGCCGAGGTCACAGCCGAGGAGCCCGAAACTTGAGCAGTTGCAACAGGCCGTTGGGTCGCTTTGAAACAAGCTGCTGCCACCAGGCCATACGAGTGCGTGTGCGGCACAGACAAAGACGCAGCTTGTGATGCTCACCTACAGGCTACGAGTAGTACATACGAGTGCTCAGCCTTGAACCCAAGACAAAGAAGTGCACTTCCATGCGCGGCTAATCCCCTCCCCCCCGCCACTTCTCTACTCGTACTGTACTCTCCAGCACCAGGGCCCTCGGCTACGGACCAAGGTTCTCGACGACCATCACAGGATTCAACACGACATGCAGCCTCTTTAAACACGGACGGCTGAGTCTAGCCATCAGCGGGATCCATCCAGTGCTGGCGTCGCATGTTCCGAGTGGGCAAGGATTCCATCATCACGGACGAGCACTGAATGAATGAGTTGATCCGAATGCTACCTGGGCAAATATTGGCCTCCGCGTCTTGCGCCAAGGCAAAAGGCAAACAAAACTATCTTTAGCGCCGCTCTCTGCTCGTGCGAGACGGAGACCCAACAGCACCAGCAGGGCCTCGCTCGGACAGGAAGAGGAAACTCCTGGCCATCTCCACTCCGCTTTCTGACGCCGTCTTGGACGAGTGAATGCACCGGAAGCGTCGTCTTTTCGCCTCTGCGGACGCCTGTTACCGTCGGACTCGAACAAGAACAATGCAAACAACCTGCTGCGGTACTCCACACAGTGCTGTGCTCTCGATGTATGTCGTGAGAAGCCGGCACACGCTATTGCCCATTATTTGTTGATTTTCCCTCCTCTGACCAGGCACCTAGACCGGAGAGGTATGGAGCAGCATTAGTGGACCGGCCCTCTTTGTGCCTGTGATTCGATGCTCGGGGCCACCTGAACAACCATCTCTCGGTAATAATGGCTGGCTGGAATTGGATGGCTGCCGCCGAGCCACGAAAACTTCCTTTTTCCTCTTCCCCCTCTTGCCTTTGCCGAATTTCGTCCTTGCGCAAAATTTGTTTTGGCTTCCTTTCTTTGGTGGATGCCCGTATGAGACATTGACGCACGCCGCCACCGAGCGATTCACGCAATCGGAGCCACTCCATCAGAGCCAAGCATTTTCCCTGTTCATAAGCAGACAAGGGGACCAGGACGCCAGCCTCACAATCATGGCTTTCCAGCACGAGTCGTCGTACAGGGCGAGCCTTGATGAATCATACGCCCTCGCCTAGGCCATCCGCTTGCGCCTGACGAGACGAACATGAAAGGGTTCAGGCCGCCTTTGGTTTTCTTTTGGGCTTTTGTCGGCTGTGGACCGGCTGGTTTTAGCACTCACGGCTGATGACTTGAAGCTAATAAGCTGGGTGTAAAAAGGCACACGACGGCTGAGGCTGGGGGGCGCTGGGCGTCACACTGTAACCGCACCTTAGCAAGCCGCATCTACTCTTCGGATCATACGCTACCACGACGGCAATCAATGCCCATTCTCATACGTACATGCATCACTCAACAGCCAGCCACTGCTCACGCTCTTTTCTTTTTTCTTTTTTGCGGGCACTGGTACTCCCGATTCCACAACACGGCCGACATGGCTGACGTTGAGTCTCTGCCTTTTTGCTCTCCTCCGATGTACCTCGCACACCCACAGCGAGTCGCCATGTTCAAGCAGCCGTCTCGCACGCCCCCCTCCTCGGTGCGTTTTAGGCTGTGATTGGGCGTCTGAGGGAGAACTTGCTTGATCGAATAGTAGCTTGGTGACTAAAAAAAAAAAAAAGGCATTTAGCGAACGGCGTTTTGATACTCACAACAGGAAACTTGGCGATGATATGTTTTCTTCTTTGTCTTTTGTTAGCGATCAAGCCATTACGTCCTGATGGAACGTTGATGGTACACTTGCACTCATGGTGTCTTGGAGGCCGGCGTCAAGATTTGGCCCAAGCCATGAAACCGGTGTTTAATTCGCAAGCGGCTTATACGCGAAGTCATTCCCACCCTGGGAGATCCTGGCGCCATCAGCTTCAGCTATGGCCGGACGTTGCTGTTTACAACCTGCGCCCGGAAACCTGGTCAGCAGCATGACGCCTTGTGCTCCGTATAGCTCTTGGATGCTACTCTATGCCCATGCCCGGGACGAGCAATGACCCTTTTCGGGGCACGGCCTCGTCCACCTTGGCGTCGTGCGCAGAGCCACTTTGTACACAGTCCTGGTGGCTGTTGGATGCTATTTCTGCGCTTGATACGGAACACTCTCGGCGTTGAACCATGAGACATGGCGCCCTGGTATTATTGATTGGCATTCATTCCTCGCTTCAAAGCATCTTGGCACGATTTGTTCCCTGCTAGGTATTCGTCGTCGGCAAGGTAAAGCAAGGTGCTCCCGTAGTGCAGGCAACCTCCCACATTGCTTCTGGCATATCCAGCTCTGCATCTCCCCAACGGGCCGAGACATGGCATCCGTGTTCCATTTTCATTTGCACACGAAACACGCTACCCTTTTCTTTTGCAACGGGCAACATCTGGCCAGAAGACGGCTAGTTCTCGGTAACCAGCGAGATTACGCTTAGACCCTTGAAGAGAGGGAGAAGCATGAGCACAAGTACACGTATATCACGCTTCGTCATTGCAAAGGAATGAAACTGCCCTGCCGCCCCATTACCGTAACAACCACGGAGTAAACTGAGCATGAGCGGGTAAAAGCAAAGAAAAAGAGGCAATTCAGTTCCAGACCACGTTTTGATGGTTTAGAGGATCCCCCCGGTCGCCGGTTGGGACGATTTGCGGGAACCTGCCTGGATCAGGGCCTGGCAGCCAATAAAGAACCCCTGCTAGGACTTCAAAGGGGAGTTTTGTCGTCTTGTCTGAAAGAGGCTGCTGGCGCATGCCATGTCATTTGATTTCTGTCCAAGACTGCGGAATGCAAAATGCAGGTTTGTCTACAGCGTCTACCTTACCTGGCCTGTACATGCCCTTGTCGCCAGCTTAGTAGATGTGACATCTACTGCGAGTATACGGGGTAAGAATTACACGTCGACGCAAAAAGTGAAGCGAAATAAAGCCATGCTGGCAACAGAGCCACCTGACGGCTTTCCGAACAAATTCACACACACTCACACATACGAGTACACGCATACAGATAACCCGTACATGATGCATGTACGAGTACCTTCTCCCACCGTTGCATCTTGCAGCAACTCGCCTCGCCCACCGTATCATTCAGTTGGGGATTACGCCTCCGTACGAACACGTATGAGCGAAGCAGAGGCAAAAAAAAAAAAATAAAAAAAAAAAAAAATCAATAAGATGTGACGCCTTCTCTTAACCCTTTTCAATCTCCCCTGCTTCTGGCCGCCCCCACGCTCGCGCATCTGAGTTGCATGCAAGTCTGCTGAATACTGAACTCCGTGCCGTAAAAGAGGCGGTCGATGCTACAGTACTCGTAATGTGCTGTTTCTGTTACAAAGAACGAAAAGCAACTGTCACATACGACGCCGCAAATTGCCACGCCACTGGCCTTCCTCGTCTACGAGTATCAGACCTGCTTGGCTTGGACAACGAGGCAATAGTGCCATTTCGCGTCTTCTTCCCATAATGCGGGATTCTTCCTCGCCTTGCTTCAGGGCCCCCCTTGTTCGATCCAATACCAGTAGTTTTTTTTTTTTACATGTACCAGCCCTGTGTACACGAACAAGGGCCGATGTCTCTTTTTTTCTTGTCTCTTATTTCTCCTTCCCCCCCCCCCCCCCCCTCTTCTTCACCCTAAAGGCTCCTCAAAGGGCGCAGTCTGATTCGCTGTGCCGCTAGATAAAACGGTTTATTTTTCATATTTTTTCTATTTTTTTTTTTCTTTTACAACGGGGGGAGCCCAGCAGCCCAGCGGCTCCCAAAAATGTCTTACGCAAGACGCCATGCATTACGTCCAGCATCATACATGTACATGTACCGTGCCTTTTGTCGCATTAAAGAGAGAGAAAATGATGGGCGCGCGTTCCCCCATATTAAGTTACATGGAACGAGGGGCGTGTGTATATGTAATGTGTGTGTGTGTGTGTGAGTCAAGGGTGTAAAACGAAGGTCTTTGACGTAGTCCATTTGCATCTTCTCCTGCGTTTTTTTTTCTTCTTTCTCTCTTCTCGCTGATCAACCCAGGCCCTGTTTGCGATGGGGAACGAGATAATGAGTGTATCATCTCCAGGTGGATCAGACAACGAGAGAGAGAGAGAAAAAAAGCAGGCTTTTCCTCTTCCTTTTGGCTACACACGGCGCCGCAATTGGGGTGGGCCCAGACCATGCCTGCCAGGTGCAGTGATTTACATGCCATCACCGTCGTATGTACTCTTGCTCTTACTGTAAGAGTACTCGGTGATGGACCGGCTTCAGTACTAGGTATTTAGTACATACGATGAGATGAGCCTCTTGTTTTCTCGTCCAAGTACACACGGAAAAGCCTTTAAACTGATAGTCCTCTCATTGCGGTGCCTTGGCGCAATGGGTTTTGGTCGCATCCAGACAGGTGCATGCCCGTCGGCTGGGTCTAGGTCGCGCAGGAAGGGGGACCCAACGGGCGACTTTGATATGGATGGATCAGATGGATCCCCCAAGGCCCCAGAGATTCAACCATTGCGAATCGGATACGATGGCATCTTGGTATTGCGGCGGCTAGGCCAAAAAAAAAAAAAAAAAAAAGCTCTAGACCCGAGTTCTACTGTACGTACCTTGCCCTCGAAAAAAAGAAAGGAAAAAGAAGAAAGACAAAAAGCCAAGAGATGGTATCTTCAAGGTTCTTCGTCCATGGCGGCTATTATTAGACGTTTGGATGACGGGCTAGTGCTGTGCTGTGCAGGGGCTCACTGTGGCTAACATGGAAAAGCCAGAGTGCATGGGTTTCGACGACTGCAAATCCTCATGTATGTACGAGAGTCTGTCGCCTTGCTTAGCGTGTTATCAGTGACGTTGAAGCCCGGCAAAGAAACGAAATGCACCAGACGCAACGATGTGTACAAAGCCAGCACGCTGTCCGTCTACGAGTGCCTGTGTGTAGGCCTCCCCCCGTCCTCCAATCAAATCCAATGACATGCACGGTACGCGGCCCTTTTCAGCTCTTCCCGCCTTTCTTTCTCACAAGGTCTCCCAGGGGGCGTGAGGGGGGTGGGGGAAAGAAGGGGAATGCTGTACGAGTACAGAGGCCCAAGTTCAAGGGGTGTGTTGTAGCATTCTAAGGTATTGCGCGAGAGCATATATAGCGGCAATAGTGAGCGAAAAAGAAGACAAGTAATAAACATACATAGGGGGGATAGCATGAAGATACGTCGAGGCCGGCTTCAATATCCATTTACTAATGCATCGTTGCAACACGTTGCAGGCACAGAACCTTATACAAGGAGTGCGGTAGGCTGATATTGAAGGGGGGGCGTGTCTTCTCCTCGTGCAGTGTACTCGTAGAGAGGGGGAAAAGAGACAAGATGCCTGTTTGATTCAAACCGTCTTTCTTTGTTGGTTCAGTGTCTCTCATTCAGCGCTATTTACTACTGGACTCGTCGGCCCCCCCCCCAGCAACTTTGTAGCATCGCCCGTCCCTTTCCGGAACAAGTGCTGGGTCTAGTCGTCGTTGCATGCGAGCACTTTACACTGGAGATGTGAGCATCAAGTCCGTCCCACGCGGTAAGTACCATTTTTACTGCCGTGCCCGTTGTACAGCAAATACTTTGCACAACAGCGTTGTAGATTTTCAATATTCAATGCGTGTGTTTTTTTGTTGTTGTTTTTTACGTCTTGGAATGGAAAACAAAACAAAACAAAAAGATACAGGTACCCTCTCACACGATGCAAGGCCACAAGCTACTTGCACCCTCTTGGTTCCAATGTCATCAGCAACCCGCAAGCCCTGGCGCTATGCTTTTGTATCCGCTCCACGCAGGGGCTGGCTGACGCGGATCGGGGGATCGATTGCAAAGAAAGTCATCCATGCCTGTGCGTGTACGAGTAGGTGGACAGTTAGACCAGAACCTGTACGGAGCAGTGGCCGGTCAGAGCCTCGTGATTCAAGCCAAGCCGGGCCGCGGAGACGCTGTAAGTTGGCCCACGAAGCTTTTTATTCTTTTCTTTTTCGTGATGTTGCCCCGGAAGGGAGCTAGATCAGGATGGGCATCATTTTATTACAAGACCGAGCAGGTACAGTATGGATGGCAAAACGTACGATACGATACGATACGATAATTGCTTGCACAGCACAGCACAGCCGTCCGTCATCCGTCCGGTTCTTTTGGTGCATCGGATGGGAGGCGCGGAACACGACACGACCTGAGCCCGGTTGCTGGCGAGGCCATTTCCAAGTGGAGGCTGCAAAGTACGAGTGTCGTTGATTGTTTGCTAGTGTTTGTTTCCCTCGCTTTAGCCAACGGCAGTATTATCCACGAGTGCACTTGATGTGTTATTCATCCATCACTGCACAGCTTTGCTACTTGTATAATGCCTGCCATGCAAGTAGATACGGATACATGTAGCTGTACAACACCCGCAGTAAAGTGAACAAAGTGGTCGTACTGGATATTCGACGAATGCAGGCAGTTGACGCCTCGCTAACGGAGTTTTAGCAACATGGACCCTTTTTTTTTTTCGCGACTATTCTCTTCATTTGCATTTTTTGGCCTTGTTTCCCCCCTCCTCCTCTTTTGTCTGGGCCCTTGCGCGTGCCGTATCGAAATGGATCAAGCCCGGGGATCCAGGACCGTGTTGCAGCCTTTTTTTCTTCTTTTTTTCTCGCGCCTGTCCTATCAAAAAAGGCGGTAAAATGGACACCTTTAAAGCGCGTTAGTTTAGGTAGGCCCGGAAAAGCCAAATCCCTTGGGGGACTAGCAGCAGCAGCAGGTCGAACTTTGCGTGTAGATTGGCACAAAGTACACATGAGATTTGATACCGCTTTTTCTGAGGCAAAAAAAAATAAAAAATTAAAAGTTTGAAAGCCTCAGCCCCGGCGACGCCGCCCTCGTTCAAGCTTCTTTGTCTTTGTCTTATGGATTGATTGCTTTTATGATTCACGTTACGCAATTCCATCATTTAGACGCCGTCATCTCCTATTTTCGGGGGGATGAATGACCTCGGTCAGAGCGACGCAAATCGAATCAAACCATCCAGTCCACCGAGTATCGCCTCTTTGTCCCCCATGCCGTGCCTGCAACAACTTGGCACTAGCCGCCTTGCCAGCTCCATCCAAGTCTCCAGAGCATGTCCGTCCCGTATTGATTGCTCATCCCATGGGCACTTTGCGGTTTTAGCACACGCTGTGATGGATGTTGAAAGCGCCTGTGGGCTGGCTTTTGCAGGGGGTCGCCCGGGGTGCCGCTATTAAGCATTTCGAGGGGACCTGAACATCCATACAGTATTATCCAGGGCGAAAAGGCTTGGTTACCAAAAGAAAAGAAGAAGAAAAGTTGGGGACAAGAGAAGACAAGAAAAAAAGCCCCCAAATCAAATCAAGAGGATCGCCCCTCTTTGTTCTCCTTTTGCGGCGAAAAGGAACATGAACCAAACAACTAGAAGGGGGGACCGGGTGACTGATTGACATACATTGATGATTTCAACGACTTGAGGGCGGGTGTTCCGGTTCCAGTCCCAGTCCCAGTCCCAGTTCCAGTAGCGGTTCCAGTAGCGGTTCCAGTTCCAGCACAGGCGCTGTGTCAGCTGGGCTCAGCAGGGATGTGGCTCCTCGCCCGCTAGAGGCCAGCGCTGGAAGGGTTGAAAGAGTCAAAGGGGTGCGGGTTCCCTTCCAATGTGCTTGGAAATGGACGATCCCTGGTCTGGTTCTGGTTCTGGTTCTGGTTCTGGCCTGCTGCAGGGGACGTGGACTCGAGTGCTGCCCACCGTCGGCGTGACCTCCCAGCTCAGCAGGTACAGCGCAGTACTCGCACACGAGAGCTCTCCAGTGCCATCACAGTCGCGTAGAGCACGAGTGCGAGTACCGTGCTGGTGCGAGGTACCTTGGCCGTCGGGCAGAGGAACCCCGCAAAAAGGTACACATAGGGCCGGAGCTACCTACCTTGACTCCTCAGTGGCGGCACGCGTAGTGGAAAAGTACACTTGATGGGCTTCAACTCAACCAGCCTGGAACCCGACATCAAATGACTTTTCGAGGGCGGAAGCAGTTCATCCAGACGAGCCACGGCGCTGCTATTGAGACGCTACAGCACAGTATCGTAGAGTGACTGGGTCGCTGTTGTTCAATGCGACGTCTGGGGCCATCTCAGTAATGTACTTTTACTTGTTACTTTGTACCTACTAATCCATCAGTGCCTGCTATGCACGCACACAAGTGCAGTAGTGAGGGCATCCCATCCTCAAGCAGATTAATGTCTCGACGCACCGACAGGGATCCGTCCGGCGCCGTTTGAAGCACCAACTGGGTGGATTGGATTGGATGGATGGGCGAAAACTTGGTGTGGTTTAAACACACAGGGGGAGCCTCAAAGTTGATGGGTACATTAGTAGTACATACGAGCACATTTGCTCGTAGTGGTATTGATCCTCCAACAAGCACTCGTAATGCAGCCGTACCCGTACCTGCTCCGTCCAGTCCACTGGCTGGCCAACAGCCTTGGAACCTTGGACTCGTATCCTCCCCCGTAATGGCGCCTGTCTCATGCGTCGTGTCCGCAGCGCCACTCGTATACGATTGACACAAGTCAAATATCGGCACCGTCCAAGCACAGATATAGTAGATTCATCCAGATGCGAGAAAAAAAGGAACATGGGGAAAGGGAAAAAGCCCCTCCCCTCGCAAAGGCCCAACCAACCCACGACTGTTTTCGCCCTCGGTGACGCTCCCTGCAAATGGTCGAAATACACGAGTTACCGTACCGTGCTATGGATGCTTGTGCTGTGCTCCGTCTTCTTACAGTAGAGGTACATGTACTCGTACATCTGGCGCTTGGGGTCGAGTTGAAAGTGGACTCTCTCACTCCCCCCAAAAAAGACCAAGACTCAGACCCAGGCAAAGAAAAAAAAAAGGCGTCACCTTGGCACTTGCGTAGCGCCGCTGGACCAAACCCAAATGTACCCACGGCCCCGAGGTACCTTGCGCCCGCCGCGTGATGCCTGCGCGGCGTGGGTACCGCCCGGCGCAGGTACCAGCATCCGCGTGAGCGTGCCAGTGCAGCCAGGCTGGAGCCAATTGCCATGCGCTGATTGGGTTCCGTGATGGGCTGGGATTACAAGTTGGTTCGTTCACGACAAGTTTCTTTTCTGTTCGGACAGCAGCCACCAAAATAAAAATAAAAGAGAGGAGAGCACGGCGGCGGCGGTTATGGCGTTTTTTTTTGGGCATCATGCTGATCCAAGTCTGGGATTGGATGGATTTTGGGATTCACCTGCGCCGGCTAGCTGGTACAAGGAGCGCCGAAAGCGAAACTTTGCCGTTTACATCAATATTACTACAATGTTGAAGTCGTTCGTTTGTTCATGTTCGCCTTTTGCCCTTTTGCGGCCCCCTCTCTCGTCTGTCTTCCGGGCGGGTTCATGATTCAGCATGTATTGAATGTACTTGATGTTTTGTTCCCATCAAACCTACTAAATGTGGTGTTCAAGTGAATGAATGACTGAATGCTCTCCCTCTCCTGGAAACACCAGCAACACACTCGCACTCTCACTCACACTCACACACGCACACACACGCCCCCCTTCTCATTTCCAACCCAACAAGTACCTCCCCCAGCGGCCTTCAGTTGTGCCGGGCCCATGGACGGACGGATTGGCTGCTAGGGATGCATGTCAGCCAGCGTTCCTTGCCTGGTCCGGCTCCGTCTAGTGCCAAGTGCCTTGATTGCCTTTTTCATGCTAACGAAGCTTGCGAGACCGTGCAGTGCAGTGCAGTGCAGAGACTCCAGCAAGTCAGGCCCGGTCCAGGTCTCTTCTCAGACTCCATCGCTGAAGCCACCGCTAGCGCAAGCAGCCACCCAAAATAAATCCGGGGTCCGTTGTACGAGTACCGCTACCAAACTCGTACCCGTACTGTACTTTGCCGGCTGCCCGCGCCTGCAGCCAATGCGCTTGTACCCACACCCTCCTCCACTGTTCACTGCACTTGCACTTACACCCACTGCATCGACGTCTACTCGTAAATAGCAGTACATGCCTGGACTTAACTCGGCTCCTGTCCACCTTTTCATCTTGGCCTCACCTCACCTCACTTACTTCCCACAATCCCACAATCCTTCATCTCCTACGCAGAGGCCTTCCGTGAGGGTTTTTTTCTTCTCTTTTCCCTTTCTTCTTCTTCTCCGCCGTTCCTTTTAAAAAATCACCCGCCTGTAAACGAAGCAGTGACGCTTCTTCACTGCCCACCAGCAAAATCTCACCACCTTCAAAAAAGAGCCCCTTCACCTCGTCATAGGTGCTTCCCCCATGTCTGTCAAGGCCGCGCCCTCGACGTCGCATCTTGTCCAGCTGCCCTTGTCACCGTCAAGCTCCTTCGACTCTCGACGACTGCCTCACCTGTCCAAGCTGCTCTCCTACCACGACGTTGCGCACCGCCATCTCCAGCACCATCAGCATCGTCCTCATCACCACCGCCAGCCTCGACATCACCTGGGCCTGAGGACGCCTCCAGTCGACGAGATGAGCACCACGTACCAGCAGGCGCCCGCTGCCTACGACAGCCACGCTCTGCGATCCTACGCCTCGTCAATTGCCCACCCCAGGACCTCGACCTCAGCAGCCGTCGGTGCCCACGATGCCAGGAATGCCGCTGCGCAGTACTACCGATATCCCGCCCAGCAGAGCCAAACCGCCCAGAGTTCCGCCTCGCAGTCGCGCGCCGTCACGCTTCACGGCACCCCCTCGGATCGCTCGACCAAATCGGCGACGCCTGCTTCGTCGGTTTCCGCCAAGGATGCCATCTCGTCGCGGAGGAGCCCCGAGACGTTGATCTACCACAGTCTCCAGATCCCGAGATGCATCAGCTCCAACGGCGGCAGCTTGGCAGACTTTGCAGCCCAGGTTCGTCGAATCCAGCAATTCCAAGCAACTTCTCGAGCTCTTCCACTGCTCTTTGTCTTGTTTGACCCTCCACCTCTGGGCTTTGATAGCTAACTTACTTTCCCCCAGATGACGTGCCTCTTTTGGTTTGAATCCATTGACCACCTCAAGAAAGCAGAGACGATCCGATCACGGCCAAACATGCTCACCACTCGACTGGCCCAGCTGGCCAAGCCCAACGAGCAGTTCCGCAAATGGGTCTACAACGTGCTGTCCACCACCCAGGTTACACAGAACGTGATTCTGCTCGCGCTGCTCTTCATCTACAGACTCAAGTTGTCGACGCCGCAGATCAAGGGCCGAGAGGGCAGCGAGTACCGATTGCTCACGGTGGCCCTCATGCTCGGCAACAAATGTAAGGTTTCCCTCTTTCCCCATGTCTCTCTCTATCTCTCCTTCCAGGAGGGGGGGCATCACGCAAGTGAGCAAAGCAAACAAACAAACAGCTAACAACGTGCCTCTCCTGCAGTCCTCGACGACAACACCTACACCAACAAGACGTGGGCCGAGGTGTCGTGCTTCAGCGTCGGCGAGATTCACGTCATGGAGGTCGAGTTTCTGAGCAACATGCGATACAACCTTCTTGCCTCCAAGGACGAGTGGGAGGATTGGTTGACCAAGTTGGCGTGCTTCCGCGACTACTACGAGCAGGCGCTCCGAGTTCCAGCGTCACCCCTGGCCGTCTCTCCCTCTTCCAGGAGCTTCCACTCTCCCCTCGTCTCGCCCACCTCGGTCACGCTGCCAGCCGCCGACCCAGCATTCGCTCCCGCCGCCGTGACGACATACTCGCCCCCTGTTTCGAGACACGCTCAGAACTGGGCCATGTACCACGCCAACCCCGTCTCGCCCCTGGCTGCCAGGCCGACCATGACTCTGCCCGTTTGTCGAAAGCGCAGTCCCGACGCGGAACCCATCGACCACCCAGCCAAACGAATCATGCGCAGAGCCCCAATGGCCGGAGCGCCCTGGCCCAAGGCCGCCCCGGAGTCGGGCAGGCTTCCCGTGCCGCATCTCACCATTGTCACGACGCAGCCTCAAGCCTCGCAGCCGGTTGCTTTCCCAGCGGTATCGACGACGACGACGACGACTACGACTTCACCATTGGATGGATATACGTCACCATCTGCCGCCCACATCGCAGCAGCCAGCTACACTCCGGCAACCGGCTACACCCCCCAGTCGCCCTACGCCAACCAGAACATGGTCTCTCTGCCGCCTCTGCAGACCGGCATGCGTGCCATGTCCTCCGTCTATCAGCCATACCAGCCGTCGGCCGCGCCCGTAGTCTACGAGGCCTACCACCCACCGACAGTCGCCCCGGTATCGACCACGAGCGTCCCCGCCGCCGGATTCCCCAGCGCAGCACCGCAGAGCCACCCGTCGATGGCCTTCACCACGCCCAGCAAGCACCAGCACACGCCGGTGAGCCTCGCCTCTGCCTACACGTCGTCGCCCATGGCAGAGCCCCTGTTCGGAGCCGCCTCGGGAATGCATACGCCCATTGCCCTGACGCCCATCTCGCACTCGCCCAGCGTCTACCTGCAGCAGCGGGCCAGTCCCTACAAGCCCATCCGCCACGTCAACCGGCTGCTCTACCCGCCGCCGTCGGCTTCGCTGGATCAGTATCACCTCGCGGTGCCCGTGCCGCCCACGCACATGCATTACCAGCCTCTTGGTCGGCGAAACGACTTGCGCACGGGAGTGGTGCCCGAGTTTATAGTGTACAACCGGGGCCAGCAGTCCCTCTCGCAACACGCACCGCAAGTGCCGTATGCACCCTAGACGTGGTTGCAATGTTCCCTTTGCGGCGGTTGGTTGGTGGATGGGAGCCACATCTGCACCGCTTTTGCTCCATGAGCAGGATGATCCAAGACATTTTCTGCAGAGAGTCTCAGCATCATCCTTGTATTTTTTTTCCCTCCTTTCTTTTTTGGGGGTTGTTCCACATTTTGTACTTTTAGTGTTTTTCATTTTACATTGCCTTGCTTTGCTATTTTTATTCTTCTCATTTTTTTCTCCATTTCTCTTTAGCTTTTGCTCATCATCAGGATGCAGCACATGGATTTGCATGGCTCTGGGGCGTTGGTTAAGGGAACCGGCATTAGGGATTGGGTTTTGGACGGACTTTTTTATGACTCCCCGTCCAACAAACGAAGAAATGGTACACACTGGTCGAAGAGGTATAAGGGGGGGAAATGCCTGTCTGTCAACATCTCTCCAGACGGCATTCAATCTGGAGTTGATTTTCATTTGTGGTTTTATGCCTTTATGCCCGCCTTTTTTTTTTATCATCTTCTTATTTCCATTTTCACGTGTGTTTTTATTAATCAAGCTATTTTATTCATTAATATGCATGAAGGAGCATCGGCATGGTTTTTACAGGGAGAAAGGGAGATTTGACATGACAACGGTTGGCCCGAGGATTGGCTGGAATGGGGATTTTTGTGGCGGTTGTGTGTGTAGTTATTTGCACACGGACAGTTTTTCAGCCTCCCCCCTTTTTTAAGTGTTTTTTTTTTATTTCATGATACCTATCTATTACCACGGGTTAGGCGTGGGGAAACAAGACAAGAGCGGGCATTACATTACGATGTCGCGTGGTTTATGGTTTTGATCATTTTATTTTACCTTTGAGCATTGGGGAATGAGTGGATCGGATGGGTTATAGATGTGCTGTTTTTTTTTTGGCAATGCTTTATAAAGGCGAGATGAAGAATGTGAATGTGAATGAGATGGTCGTTGTTTGAGGGCCATTTGACTCGATGATGTGTATTTGATATTGGTTGTGTGAGATGTGATGTGATGTATGGAATTGTGAGTGTGTTGGTGACGAGGAGATGCGATTATTGGAGTACTTCCAACGGCTTGATGGTAAGGGGTGGATATGCGAAATTAGGTTTGGTGGGAGATGTAGACTTTTTTGTTGAAGGGCGTGTGAATTTTTTTTTTTGGTTTCATTCAAGGGGTGATGTTGGATAGGGAGAGTGAAGATGTCTGTATTTTATTGTTTTGGTGTTGCTGCAGGGTAATGGGTGTGTACAGTGTATGCTGAATGAGGGTAAACTACCTTAGTAGTACCTATTATGATTTGACACGGCGGAGGACGTATTTGATTCTAATTGATGTTTTTTTTTTTTTTTTTTTTACTTGAGATTGCGCATTGTATGTCGTGGTGTTTATTGTTGATGTTTGTGAATGGTGATCCAATAGGAAATGTGGTGATGAGCAGCTGGGCAAACTCCACTGTGCGGATGGATTTAGTATGGACGATGGAATCGCATCAAGGGAGTAATTAATGGAGAACATGCACAACATAGGTGGTGTATGTATGTACCTGCATTGAGTCCGATCGGCTGTTCATGTGAATAAGATGATGTTCTATTCTCTTGTCCTGTAAATAATTCACTTGTCTTTACCCATTCTGCTTCTTATTGATCATACGCCTGCAGCACCTCGTATAGAAGAGAGAGAGAGAGAGAGAGAAAAAAAAGATACTTTGCAAAGATGACCGTTTCCCCGTATTCACGCAAGTCACCTTCCCTCTTGGTGGGTCCCCCATAATCCCCCCCCCGACCTTCTTCTTTCTTTGTCTCTCTCTTTTGCGCCCTTCTTCTCCATCCTCCTCAGCGGCCTCGTATCCGGAATCTGCTCGACTCAAAACCACCGTCGAAACCGAAGGTAAAACGACTCTTTTGAGGGATTCGCATAGACCAAGCGACTTGCGTTTCTTCTTTTCTTCTTCTTCCTTTTCCTTTTTTACTTCCCCCGGTCAATCGTTTCTACCTGACGCTCGTTTTTATCTTCGTGGGGGAGGGATCTCGGAAAAAGTGGCATAAATTTCCTTGTTCTTGTTTGGGGTTTCGGCTGGGAGTTATTTTTGTCGCATCGAGAGGTCAGCTGGGGGGAAAAACAAAAGACGGATGATAGGAGACTGTTGCTGAGCTTTTGACGACGCTCGTTTGTTTTTGTTTATTCCCGCGCGCTTGCGATAGCTTTGTACGACACCATCGGACCAACGACTTGACCACCGACCGACGATACCCTCAACCTCCAACAACGACGCTTTCGACGACATCACCAAGCTCGAATCGCTGTTTGACGAAACATCGCCAGCATGTCCGGCTTTGGCGACTTCACGTCCATCTGCGAGCACACGCCGCTGCCGCTCTGCGCCTCCGTCGGCCCCGTCCTGTCGTCGTCTGGCCGCGTCGGCATCGAGCCCAGCTGCTACGCGCGCAACATCGAGGTGGCCAACACAATCATCTTTGAGGGCGCCGCCTCCTTTGCCCACATTGGCGCCCTCGTCATGACCGTCATCATGATCCTGCACGTGCGCTCCAAGTTCACCGCCGTCGGCCGCAAGGAGATTTTGACCTTCTTCTACCTCTACATGCTGCTCACCTTCATCTCTCTCGTCGTCGACGCCGGCGTCGTGCCTGCGGGCAGCGGGCCGTTTCCCTACTTTTCGAGCGTCCAGAATGGCCTGACCAGCGCCGTCGTGACGTGTCTGCTGGTCAATGGCTTCGTGGGCTTCCAGCTGTACGAGGACGGCACGCCGCTGTCCGTGTGGATGCTGTGGCTCTGCTCCGTCGTCGCCTTTGCCGTTTCCTTCCTCGTCTCGCTGGCCACTTTCAAGGGGTGGGCGGGCATCGGCCCGACCAACACCATTGGTCTGTTTGTCGTCCTGTACCTGCTCAACGCCATTGAGCTCTTTGTCTACGTTGGCATGCAGATTCTGCTTGTCGTCAGGACGCTGCAGGACAGGTGGCCGCTGGGCGACATTGCCTTTGGCATCTTCTTCTTTGTCGCTGGCCAGGTCATTCTCTATGCCTTCAGCTCCAAGATTTGCGTTGCCGTGAGCCACTACCTGGACGGCCTGTTCTTTGCCACGATCTGCAACCTGCTGGCCGTCATGATGGTCTACAAGGTAAGAAGACTTGTCCCGATTTTACGAGCCCGTGCGTGTATCGTGTGCCGTGTTGCTAACTCGCTTCTTCTTTTTTACAGTACTGGGACTCCATCACAAAGGAAGATCTCGAGTTTTCCGTCGGCACTCGCATGAACAACTGGGAAGTCAAGGAACTCCTCGGGGAAGATGAGCGTCGTGGCACCGCCTACGCCGAAGATCCTTATGCCCAGTCCAGCGGCTACGACATGCCTTACTCGCCGACGAACCGTTACTCATCTCGGCACTAAGCTGGCTGCGGCTCTTGACTGGCGCGTTTGTTTTGATTGTTTTTTTATAGTTGTTAACTTTTTACGAACGAACGCTTTAATGGGGCTGGTGAATCCCACGGCGAGAAATCACCCTTTTTTAACCACCATTGGATGGGATTTTACGCTTTTATGGCTCTTTTTCTTTCTATTTATTTTTCTTTGGGAATTGACATGGCACGGCGTTATGACGAGGGAGTGTGATTCTGACGGGCTGTTGATGGACTGTTCAGTGAGTTGGAGTGTACTTTAATATGTTGGTTGGGGTAGAGCGGAGGATAATATACCTTGTGTGTGTTTTAGGTACCGTATATATATAAATCAATGAATACCGTAGTACACAATAACCGGTTGTCTATTAAAAGACGGGCTTGTCAGCGTGAATCTTACGATGGGTGAATTGGATGAGGGAGGGTAGAGGCTTGTTGTTGATGTTGTTGATGATGTGGTAAGGGGTGGTTGATTATGGTTGTGTCTGGTCATCTTTGTAGAGTGTTGTGGTGGGTTAATGGGAGTTGAGTTGGACATATGACACTGGTCAATATGAACTTAAGTTGGGCAGAGAATATGTTAACGTGAAATCGAGTTGAGCATGGCATCGATTGATGCGAAATTATGTTGAACATGCTATCTGTTGGGGAGTTGGACATGACATCTGGTAGGAAGTTGAGCATGGAATCTAATGTCAAGTTCTGAATAGGACATGACATGAATTGGGGAATTGGATAGAGCATTGGCTAATGTGGGTTGAGCTGGACATGGCATCTTGTAGGAAGTTAAGCACGGAATTGGTTAACGTGAAGCTCTCCTGAACAGGACATGGTATCCATCAGGTTGAATGATGGATGGTATTCAAGGTGAAGTGGGGAGCAGAGATGACGAACGGTTTGATTACGGATTTTTGGCCGCGGACTTTTCACCGCGGGGAGTTGTTGTGAACGAGCGGGTGGTTTCCTGGCGGTGTATAGGGAACGGAGTCGGGCTATTTCCTGTTTTGACAAGGGGGAAGTCGTTTCCTGATTAGCGAGGTAACGTTGACGGAGGATTGTATTTCATCTTCTGGCTGTGGATTAGCGAGTTGTTTTGCTGTTGATGGGGGATTGGGATTTCGTATTTGGTTGTGGGTTGGCGAGTTTGTTGGTGGTGGCATTGTTTGATTAGCGAGGCAGCGTTGGCCAGGGGTTGTCTTTTACCTTTTTGACTATGGATAGTGAGTTGTCATTGACGGAGGATTGCCCTTTGTCCTTGATTGTGGATGGTTTGGGGCTTCAATTTGGGAGTTGAGAAAGTTTGAGCGTTGGGGGACTGCGGTATGATTTTGAATTCGACGGGGGTTTGTTTTCTTGCAACTGTCCAACGGATGAAATGTTTCGATAGGTTTCAAAGACTTGAACTTGTTTGACGGTTAGTTTTCGCTACAATGTCGCAAGGGTGGGAGTTGTGGCATGATTTCCTTTGTGTCTGGTTGTTGATTTCGCAACGGGCGAGTGGCAAGGGAAGTTGTGCTTGTTTAGTATGCCCTATTGAATACTATTGCCTCTGGCTATACCGATTATAGTTGTATTGTGCGTTGTGAGTTGTCGAAAGGGATTTCTGTCCTGCAAGGTGACTTTTCAACTGACTCTTTCGAAGAAACTGACAAGGAACTTCACCAGAGTTGTCGCTGGGTGCCCACAATTAGTTGTCTTTTCTCTCAACAGAGTTGATGGACTGAAGGAGAGCGATTGGTTGTCCACTTTTCGCCTTGTATTTTATACTCGACTCTATTTCCAAATTGTCAATAACCAAATTATGGGCCACTTCGTGGTCCTTGAGTCCTGGGAAAAGGGGAGACAACGCAACTCCGGTTATCACAACTGGGACTGGCAACCTACTTCGTAACTCGAAGCAGACTCAACAACCGCCAGCCTCCTCTCTTCCCAACTCTCACGCAACGTGACACGCCCTAACCATCAAGCTTCGCGCCAACTTTCACCAACGGCAACTCGTAGACCCCTGGGTTGAACAACGGCTTCATGCAAGTTGCCACCTCAACAAGGGGGAAACCGCTCACATGTCTCTTCCACATGCAGGCTTACGAGTCCAAGCCACGAAATAGCAAAGCATCATCAACAAAAGAACATCCGAGGACGGCCGGAGAGTTGCCAAGCCAGCCCATCATCCCCAAGGTTGTCATCGTCATCCCAGCCAACAACGCCTCTCTCCAACACACCCCCCCCAAGTCTCGGAAATGAAAGACAGCACCAACACGAGCCATGTTTTCTCTTTCTCTTTCCTTCCGTGTTTCCTTTTCACAGCCCCTCATGTGCCCCATTCTCGGGCGACCGAGAGCCGCCGGTAAGCCCCTGGTTTGTGCTTTCTGAGGCTTCTGTTCCAAGGCCCCATCTTGCGGGGAGTCAATGAAACTCTGTGTCTTACAAGTTCTGTCCATCTACGGGAGGGGTTTTCCTCGAAATCAAATGTTCTGACCCTAATTCTTGCTTTTCTCGGGGCTCCATATCCATGACATGTCATCCTCACGGTGATAAGAGGCAAAAAAAGTAAGACAAAAAAGTTGAATGACTCGTCCGTCACGGAGAAGAGAATTCCCAAGAAGGGTAAAAAAGACGCGGCCCGGATAAAAGAAGCGCGGAGGTAAAGAGCGAGAAGCGTAATACGGAGTTTTGGACAAGTTGCTTCTCCTTTGTCTCTTTGCAACCGTACATACGCGTAGACATGTACACCACACAACATACACGCCCACCACGGCTACGTCGAATCGATTTACCCAAACGAGCACCTGTTGTGACCCTTTTTCCGCCTTCTCTTTTGTTAATGATTGGAAAATAAAAATAAAATCACAGGTTTGTGCTTAGCCAAGGTGCTTTGTAATGCCTGGTTTGGCGTTATTAAGGGGGGTCCGGATGTCTATCGCCCGCTGAGCAGCCGCTTTTTTTTTCTGTGTCGTTTGGACCTGCAGGTTTTTTTTTCTGGGTAAAGCTCGAAACTGCTGCGGCATAAACGGGTTGCTATGTTTTTTTTTAAATTCCAGTTTATTATTATTTAATAAATAATTTATTTTGGGTGCTGTTTTGTTGATGTTTTCTGAAGTTGCTGCCATTGTCCGTTATTGGATCACGAGTTGATAATGAGCTACTCATACATGGCCGAATTCAGCTTACCTTTTTTCTTCTCTTACCTTGGCATACGGAATCGGGTACTCGTTGATGGGCGATAGAGATTCAACTGTTGACCGGGGTTCCGTTTCCGGGAACTGACTTGCACAAAAGCACATGGCCCGCATCATCTACCTACCTAGACAAGGTAGCAATGCTATATTGCCTAGTACCAAGCAGATTGCCCTCTGGCTCAAAGCAAACAAGGTGTGGGCTTCTTCTTCTCGCCTGGTTTCTAAAAAGAGGTCGTCGGTTTACGTCGCCCACTGCGCTGCCGCTGCGGCACAACGGCATGTGGCAAGATTGAACAATGCAGAACTGGCAAAGGCGGGACTAGCGGAGAATGAGGCTAGATCCCCGAGATGCGATGAGTGTATTGTCTGTCTGTCCCTTGAATGATTCCATATCCCATATCGTATTTCGGTAGGGGGGCGAGCTAAAGCTGTATAAGTGATAGGTTATATTTTTTGCCCATACTTGCCCGTACACCAAAGGTCGCAGCCGTCATTTCATTGGACACTGGTAGCAAATATTCTCTAGGGGTCTCAAATTGTTCACGTATGCTCTTTTTCGTATACCCGTAGAATAGGACGGATGCTTTGGTACAACGCCCGCCGAGTTTTGTCCTTGCCTGATATTCCAGGGGACTATTGTCATCAAACACTTTGGCCTTTTGCCTTTTTTCTCTTTTGTGTATTTTAACCTTCTTGGGAACATTAAACCAAAATCTGACCACGCAAACCGCCATGCCGCAACTCTACATTACCTTGTACACTCGGTACTCCGTACACCAAGACGGCCACGCAATGCACACACGGTACGACAGCAGCAGGGATTGTCGTATTTCTCGTACGAGGGCACACAGTACAGTACACGGACGCAAGCAGCGGAGAACGGGGTTTATAAGCTCAACGGCTGTTCTCCGAAAAAAGTGCCAACTCCAAAGGGGCGCACTCCGAGGGAAGAAAAAAAGAGCGCCGCTTTCTATTGCGATGCTAATTTAATTTCGCCCGTTGAAGACAAAGTTGAACAGGGCTTATTGTGGGGTAAAAGAAAGGGCGAAGGCATGCTCTACGAATGAGAATGAAGGAAGAGCGAAACAAGCCCTTTTTTCGAGGACCTCAAGGGATGCAGTAATAGACACATGCAGAATTAAGTAGTGTTACCGTTTCGAGGGAGGGGGGGGAGAAGGAGGGGAGGACGTTGATGCATGGTCCCCCCGGTAATTTCCTTAATGAATCATAGGAGTATTACCTACTTGGATCAGCATTCAATCTACAATAGAGAATGGAGCTGCTTACCGAGGGCCGCAACGAATCTAGGGTTGCAAGGGAGCGAGAGCCCGTTTTCGCCTTTTTCCGTCAGGCAGTTTTCGTCTGCCGCAGGGAACAGTGCTTATACCAACTAAATCCATGCCCCGGCGCCAAGGGAGGAAAAGGTGTTTGATGGTCAGTTGATGTTCCAGAGCATCTTGTGGCGCCGCCGCGTTGGTTCCGGCTCTTGTGCTTGTGGAACTATGACTCTGACCGGTAGGGGGTCTCGAAGGATAGTTTGGCAAAGCAAGCCTTCGTTTTGCCTGGCAGTCTATACTCAGTCTGGGCAGTAGGTACGGAATTACGAAATACAGTAATACATACATGGTAGTCGAAGGGGGGAAGGGCCCTGGCCTAGCCGTGCCTCGACAGGGTCTGCGGGTACATACAGTACGGCAACCCTTACAGCGAGAGGAAGAAAAGATGCCAGCCTGTATAAGTCAACCTATGGATGAGATGCAGGCCTGGTCTTACGTGGGGGCCTCTAAACGTACGCATGCCCTGGGTGTGGTGGAGCAGGAGTTCCCGACAAGGCGGAAGAAAGCCCGTCGATGATTGATAATATTGCCATTCTTAGTATCGAGTCATTGATGGGAGATTTGCGTGACTTGTGCGATTTCATCATTGGATGCTGCGTCTGAGTAGAAACTTTTTCTTCTTCTTGTTTTTTTTTTTTTAAATCAAATGTATTTCGTGATTGCCATTTGCCAGTTGCTCTTCAACTAGTATAAGCGAGGGAAGCGGAAAAAAATAAAAATAAAAGACTAGGCGGCTGGTCTCTCTTTTTTTTTTCGTCCTGCCCATGCCTGGGCTTTTGCTGGCCCGTGGCTTTCCTTTGGCTTTCTCATGGTCTCATCTGCCGGGAGATTTTGGCTCACAAACAGCAAACAGCAAACAGCCAAGAGCTGCTAGCAGGCTGTTGGCGTGGCCGATGATGATGCCAACATGCAAGGACGATTTAGGCTTTTGCTGACAAGGGCGTCAAAACGGAGCGATGCGAAGTCAAGTCGTGTTAGCCAGATAGACAGACAGTGTTGACAATTTTCTTTTTGATACGAGCAAGTTGGAGGCTTCAACTCTTTTGCGTCTCTCCCCTCCTTTCGCTCCGCCATGCTTGGCTTGGCTGTGTGTGTCACGTTGAGTAATCTTAAATCAGGATCCTATCGTCTAATAACTACGCCGGTGAAACCCCCCTTCCCTTGTTGGACTGGACTGGACTTTGTTCCAGAACTAAGCGACGAAGACGATCAAAAAGAGAATGAGTTTTTTTTTTTTTTTTTTTTAAAAAAAAAAAACCATGACAGACTTGGATGTTGTCCATGGACCGGGGCTGACAGGGATCGGAGCCCACCGCCGCCAGACGCAACGGAAGGTATCAGCGCGTTTAGATCTCCCCGGAATAGCATGGAATGGAATGGGAGCGGGCTTTTGCCGCATGCATGGTGTTTTTAGCGTGAGGCCGTTTTTCTCGTAGCATTAATTATCTCATGGGAGAGGGCGCCAAGGCTGCGCGCGCGCGAGAGAGAGAGAGAGAGAGAAAGAGAGGATATGAGAGAGATGGAGGTAGAAATAGAGCCAGAGCCAGAGCCAGAGAGATGGAGAGAATGAGAGAGATTTCGGAAAAATTGCTTCATGCGGTTGGCACGTGAAAATCGAAGAAGGGCTGAAGCCGACCAAAACACTGCCCTTGTGGACTGGGCCTAGATGATGATGAGATTCCTGGCCATGGGTTGTAACATATTACGGCGCTGGCACTAGCATAGACACGATGGGCTTTGGACAAGGGAGTCAAGACAAGGGACCAGCTGCGGCAGGGATTCTCTCTTTGTCCACCAAGGCAGGTCGAGTAGGTACAGACTCGTACGAAATAGAAGACGGATACGGTACTATGTTTTCCACAGTACGCTACCAGCCTCTTAGCTTCGCCCAAACCATTTTCAAACGTGGCTGCTCCGGAAAATAAAGCACGCTGGGGATGAACAAAAATAAAACCAACCACTCAGCCCATGACAAACCAGCTACGTAAGAAGGGGGGGGGGGGGGGGGGGTTCCATCATCGGATAGATGACAAGGGCGACAGCCGCCAACAAGGCTCAAAGAGGAAATAAGCTGCCGATAGGATTTAGACAAGAAGTGAATAATACCCAAAAAAAAAGAGGCACACAAATGCGGAATACCGCAGGTCTGACGAAATGCCTTTCGAGGGTTTTTTTTTGTTGGGCCGCGTTGGATTAAGCGTTGCGCAATCGCCTTTTAGCTAGACTGCATGAGGAACAGCGACGATCCTCTCTCTGTCCCCCAGCCTCAAAAAAGGCAGAGAAGAAAGTTCTTTGTGTGAATGAGTGAGTGAAGTGAGTAAGTGAGCGCCAGGCGGTTGAAGCTTCCGGCCCATAATTTCTAGCAAACTTGTCGTTGAAAAGCCTCTGGCGAGCTGCAAGCAGGGGAGGCGTGCTTTTTTGAGTTTTTTTTTTCTTTTGGGTTTTGGGTGAAAGGGGGGCGTGAGGATCCGCTGGTGAGTGTCGTGACAGGGCGTTGAGAGAGTCTGAAATGGTGGATGATACGATGTCATGAGGATCTGAATCTAGATGGAGTAGAGAAGCACTCGTATTAGTATTACAGTACGAATATCCATAGAGCAGGAGACGAGAACTCAAAGTGCGGCAGTCGTCAGTTGGTTGTTAGCTGGGGGGCACCGAGGTGGTCCGGGATGGGGACATGGGGAGACAAGGATCACCGGTCCGGCACGCGCAATTGGACCGGAGATGGGACCCGCGGTTTGTCTGGTTTGCTGCTCTTTGCCCGCATTCGACAGGAGCTGCGAGGAGCGAAGCGTGGGAAGAGAGAAAAGCCTAGACGGAACAGAGCAAAGCAACCTCGAAAAGGAACGGAGAGGCGCAACGGAGAGAGGGGGGGCGGACAGCGAGCGGACGGCGAGCGGACAATGGCGAACGGCGGTAGATGAAGGCGATTTCGTGGTTGTAGCGAGGCCGAAGAGATGAATGACTCGGCGGTGCCACTTGGTGGCTACTTGAAGTTGGGCGGATTTGATTGATTGATTGCGTAGATGGAGATGGAGATGGAGATGGATAGGTTAAGGTTAGGTGAGGTGTGAGAGGTGTGAGCCGGCGACGATAGTACAAGCGTGTGTTTCCTGCTCTGCACGTCCTTTTGCCCAAGGAACTCCGGGTATTGCTCGTATCAAGGCCCGGATTATAAACCGATAGTGTCTGGAAGGGCCTGGAGTACATGTACAGTAGAGAGACAGGAGGAGAGGCGGACGGATGGGCGGACGAGGCACGAGCACAAAACGGACGAATTGCAGCAAGCAAGCAAGCAAGCAGAGAATGAGTCAAACCGGGACTTGGAACTAGACGGCCAACGGCTTGATTGTACGAGAGCCAAGTCTTGGGGCTCCAGCTTGGGTTTTTCCTAGCTCGAGTCCCCGAGATTGTACTGTAGCTACCTACATAACCAAGCCTCGGTTCGGATCGGATGGTGTTGCATGCATGCATCTACCTATCGAGTCAGCACGCCGCGAATGTTGTTCCGCAGTTGCATTTCTCCTATCACTCTCTATTTTCTTGGTTTTCTTTATTGCTTGATTTGACTTGAAGACTGTCTCGTGACGGAAAGCTGCAGCTTTGAGTGGTGCGGATGCGATGCGATGCTGATGTTTCGTGGCTGACAAAGTGACTCTCCGTTTCTGGCTTACCGTCCGCAATCTCTCTCGTCCATCCCCAACCTGGGATTTAGCCCGTACTGTACAGTACATGCCATTCACTGATGCTATGCTAAGCTACGAGGATGCTAACCTCAGCTATTTGATCAATGGCGCATGTTTATTTGCTCACACAAACTCCAATCCCAAGCTCGCTCGGCATTCGACAAGGGGAAAAGAAGCTTTTGGCGCCTCCCAGGGCCTGGACGTATCCGTCGCCCAGCGTATTCGCGGCGTATCAAAATGCAGCATACGATCCATACGATTCTCGTTGATACGATACGACACTAGGCGTCGGAAATGCAGGACAAAGTGGGTGCCGCAAAATCCGTCCCCAACCGCCGCCGGGAATTGCAATTGCCTGAACGGGGGAACGTGAAGCGGTTTCTATTTTGATTGAAGCCGTGAGGATTATTCCTTGTCATGCTGGGTGGGGAAAAACTGGCTTGTGTGACAAACGAGCGGCGAAAAGAACCATTCAAGACAAAATAAATGAAGACGGTGATGATAATCCATACTAATCAAATCAATACTAAACAAACTGATGACGCACAAAAGCAAAAAACCCAAAATCCCCGTCAAAGACGAAGCCGGACGGCGTCTTGACTGATAGGCTGTGCCACCCCCCCCAAGAAGCCGCTACGGGGGATACGACGTTAGGCTATCGCTAAGCTTAGGGGGGTCCTTTGCCCAACTCAGCGGTCGGCATTATCCCTTTTCGTTGGCCTGGACCTGATGCTCTCCGTGTACCAACTCGAGTCAACGGCTATTGATGCATACTAGGTACTGTATAGGTAGTCAAACTGAAGCACGGTATGGTATTGGATGGTGCGTGTACGGACGGCTGGTACCTCCAAGGGACACACCCGGCCGGGCCCGGACCAAGTACCCGCCGTCCTTTTTTTTTTTTTTTTCCTTTCCCAGCTTTCCTTTTTCCTCTGTGCTGTGCTGGTGCTGTGCTGCCTCTGGGCTGGGTGGGCTATTATACTAATTTCATCACCTATCAGATTGGCATTGGATTAATTCGAAACTTTACACTCGTACTATCTCTCTGCCTTGGCTTGTCCCAGATGAGACTTGTTTATTAATTCATTTCGTTGGCGGCATTATTCAGCGGAAATTCCGTTTTCGACTCACTCACACACACACTCTCTCTCTCCATCTTCCATCGTTGTCGCCCACATCCTGTAAATCCACACACTCCCATATCAAATCAGCTGTTGGCGGGTGGCCAGAAATCCCAGCGCTTCACATTCCCGCAATTCCTATTTTGCAGTTGCTCCGTAAGCCGGATCGTTTTGTTTGCTCTGCCTTGCTTTGTTTTTCCCGTGCTATTTTGGGGGCTCCCTATCGCGTTGGCCTTTGCGCAACTTGCTCTTCCTCATCTTCCTTTCTTCTCTCTTTGCGGCATCACCCCGTCCATATTCGGCCATATTTCCTTCTTCCCTCCTCTCTCTCTCTCTCTCCTCCTCTTTTTTCTTCTATTCACTTCACTTCACCTGCTATTGCTTTGCTCTCATCTGGTCTCTCCTACAAATCAAAAAAAAACAGACAAGACAAATCAGTTCTCCCTCCCCCCTTGCAGCGTCCAATCAACGCCCTTCCTCCAGCTCTCCTCCTCCTCGCTCCTTTTGCGCCTGCTCTCTCTCCTCCCCTTACGCACAGCCCGCGACACTCCCAGTTTATCCGCTCTGCATCGGACTTGTTGCTTCTGGGTCCCCCGGACCAGAGTCAGCAAGCTATACCGGTACCAGCCCGGACGATATATCAGCACCAAGGCCCGAGTATAAAACCTCGGTGGAGCCGGATTCCTCGACAGCCGGCTGGATCGACCTGACTGATCAGTAAAACCACCCGCCAGGTTAGTAACTGCAACTGCACTCTGGCTCGTTTCGTCCATGCAGCCGTGCCGTGCCATGGGGTCTTTGTTCTCGATGCGGCTGGTGCCTTGTGCCTGTGCGAGCATCATGCTCGTACATATCGTATCGCATCGTCAACCCGTTCTCCCGCATCTCGGCACCCACAGCCGGCTCATGGGGTCCTTCGGCCGTTTTCCTGTCTTGTCTTGTCTTGCCTTGCCCATCTATTCCTTGCCATCATACCCCTTGCCCTGTCCTGTCCTGTCTCTTGTCTCTTGTCTCTTGTCTCTGTCTCTCTCTTCTGCCCTGCTGCTGCATCTGCGTCTGAGATGCATTGACTCTTTGACTCTCCCGCCCAGTCCACACACCACAACCTTTCCCCCCTGTCCCCTGTTCAACACCATTCCATCGACTCTCTTCTCCTTGTCCTTCTATTCTCGTCCGTGTGTACGTGGACTGTACGTGTACACCTCCAAGTTTCCATCTCACAACCCCCAGTCTGGTCTGGTCTGGTCTGGTCTGGCCTTTGCATCTCCACATGCATCGCCTCGCCTCGCCTCAACTCAACTCACGTCCCCTTTGATATTCCTCTCCTCTCTCCTCTACACGCCCCCCCCTGTTCGACTATTTTGTCTGGTGACTAACCATGATGACTAGGCGTAGCTTTCGCTGCCAATATCAATCCACACCCCTCCCCACCTTGGACTCAAACAACTTATAGCCAAGCATCGCCGCATGCGACACCAACGCGCCCTGCTTGCATGATTTCTTCCACTGCCCGACGATTCTCGCATTGTCATCGCCATTGTCATGGTCTAGACCGTCTGAAAGATCAAGAGCCGCCGGCTGCTACAAACCACCGTAGCGTCCAGATCCACGGGAGACTATGGTTGAGCCTCCCTTACATCACTCGGGGACTAAGACGATAAGAACAAGACTTTCTTGGAGCCTGGCTCTGGCGCGCTGAGCCGCCGCTTTCTTCGTCTTCATAATTGATTCACATTGGTGACCAGGACCGCCCTTTTCTGTGGTGAAAGAAACATAACCGGACGGGGAACAAAGAAGCCGATTTTCATAACTCTACTCTAACCTATCCCTATCCGGCACTACAACAGTTTGCTTGCTTCGCACCCCATCATCTCAAGCACCCGCTTCTTTCCTTTCATCGACAGCACGCACAACAGTTTTGCCAGGGAGAGAAACACGGGAAAAAGTCAAAAACAATCAAAGCAAGGAGCATGGACGAGGCGTCCACGTGGGAGCACCTCCCTGCCCACGAGCACAAGTTCGTCTGGGACGAGGCCGAGGGCAAGTTCTGGAGAGACTTCAACGCCAAGCAAGAGGCTCAGCATTCCGACAAGGAGCGAGAATATCAGCTGGCCCTGACGGACGCAAAGGTCGAGCTGGGCAAGCTGGATGGAAAGCGGAATGAGCTGAGCAAGGTCCGCGAGAGGCTCGCCCTGGAGCTGAGCCAAGTCGACAAGGAGCTGGCCCACGTCGTCACCGAATGCGACGGGAGGACCGAGATTATCCTCGCCATTGAGCGGAAATACCGCCATGAGGAGCAGGACTTTCTGCAGCAGAGGGAAAAGGTCACCGAGACCATGATTCGCTGGTTTCAGGAAAAGCGAGATGCTGCGGCCAAGGCTCGAGCTGAAGCGGGAGACGATCAGGCCATGCCTAAACCCGCCGGCGCCCCTCGAGAAACCACCGACAGCGATGCCACCGAGATGGAAGGGGTGGAATACTGGAACGATTTGCCCCGGCGGCCCGCCGTGGTCACTCGACAGGTGGCGGCAAAGACGCCCATAGCGCCCATTGCGCCGTCGTCCTCGTTCAAGGGCCTTTTGCAGGAGCCAGTCGAGGCTCTGGTCGACCTCGTCGACGCCGACGGCCGAGTCATCGGGCCCATCAACAAGACGGAGCCGTGGAATCAATGGGTCAAGGCTATCCTGGGCCTGCCCATCAAGCGTCCGGTCAAGATTCGCCGCGGGCGCAAGTTCACCACCGACCACCTCGCTGGCATCTACGAGCACACGGAAGCAAAGGGCGTCAAGTGGCTGTCCTGCATGATCCAGGCCATTGGCGAGGTCCAGGCCCAGCGGTGCATATCCTGCGACAAGAACCAGGGCGCCTTTGACGACTGCATCATCATTGGCGGGCCGCTTTTTCAAAAGTGCGGCAACTGCGAGTGGAATCGCCAGGGCTGCCATGGAGCGGCTCTGCGCAAGGACCGCGGCCTGGGAGAATCCCCTGCTGCGGACGAAGAGGTCTCTTCTGAGGGGACGCCTCGAGAAGATGAACAAGCCTCAAAGGACACGGCCAACGGGGATAGTCCCTCGAGGCAGGCGGTAAACGGGACCGCCGAGGAGAACAGCTCTCCGCCGCCACCACTACGAGAAGACGACGATACTAAAAGAGGAATCTTAACAGACACGCCCCGGGAGCCTGCAGAAGAGGCAGAGGTGGACCAGGCGGTTGCCGATCGAGATGACGACGACGAGCGGGTCATGGCACAGCAGATGCAGACCAGAAAACAGCTGGCCACGGAGGAGGCGTTCGCCGTGGCGGCTGGTGTTGCCGAAGCAGTCAGCGCCGGGTCCATGCAGGGCGACGAAGTCAAGCCCACGGTATCGGAGAGGCGAGGATTGCCCACCAGCCGGCCGGCCTTTTACCACACAGAGCAGCTCTTGACCCCCAAGGACCGGCCAGAGTCTCGAGCATACCCCTTTGGCACGGGATTCACGCCGGCAAACGTCCCGAGCCGGCCGTCGTCTCAGGATCTCAACACTCCCACGCCACGCTCGATGGAGGCCTCGCCTCAGCCGTCAGATAACGTGGACGAACAAGACCTGCCCAAAATCACGCGCGAGACCCTCTCTCTCAGACACGACGGCAAGGTGTACACTCATCCGGAAATCATAGAGGGCGTGCCCCTGGAGAAGATTGATCCAAGCCACCCATACTGGGATCCTAAGTGGCCCGATATCAGGGGCTTGATCGAGACGCCGCTTAATCAGTGGCGGGAGAAGCACCAGCAGGCCATGGAATCAAAGGACAAGGGCGTAGACAAGGCCTCTACCCGATTCCAGCTGGGACGGCAAGTCAACCGCGGCTTGAAAATCCTCGAGTTCCTGGACGAAGGCGAGATCAGCCCCTACCAGCTCCTGAGCAAGAAGTACACCACGTCTGGCAAGGGGAGCATTACCTCGTACGACACCTTGTTCCGCCTGTGCGAGACGCTGAGCGAGCTGGCCAAGTACGGACTCGACATTCACCCCCTGGAGTGGATGCGGCAGCGTCTGCATGAGCTGTGGGTTGAGCAGGGCGCTGCCTTTAACGTGTCCAGAATCATTCATAATTTCTACAACGATCCCAAGCTGGCTGCACTGCGGACCAAGTCTGGGTTCAAAAACATTGGCCGGCCATCGGGCGTCAAGGCGAGCCGTCGTGGTGGCGGCGCACCCAACGACGGCCCTTTTTCGCAACAGAAGAAGCGGAAGAGCATCTATTCCAATTCCGGGGCCCCCGGAGACAACGACAGGTCGTCCACGGACTTGACGTCCGAGGGCGGCAACGACGGCGCGATGATGGCGCCCGAATCGCCAACTTCAGGGGGCCCAATTACCAAACGCGCCCGGACGCTGTCCCCGTCCATTCGACCGTACAGGACGCTCGTCGAAGATACGGAGGACTATACCGATACCGACCTCTGGAGTGGCGCACCCATTACGCAAAACGACTTTCGGGTGGACCAGATCAAGACGCGGCTTTACACGAGCTCGCCCCGCGTGACGCAGTACTTGCACTGGATGAAGGAGGGCCGAGTCTTGGAGCACCAGATTCTCAAGGAGGGACATCCCGTGCGGTGGGGGAGGCTCAGGGAGCCCATCAACTTTGACGTGCGGCTGGATGACTTGGTTGATGTTGTTTGGAACCGGAGGGTGCTCAAGGCGCATCTGATCATGAGCGAGCGAAGCGTGCAGGTTGCGTCGAGGGATGGACGGCCTAGAGGGGATGTGCTTGTGTCGTTTAGGCGGGAGAGGACGCTGAAGAGGCTGATTCGGGTGCTTGAGAGGATGGGAATCCGGACCATTGAGGGCTCTCAGTAAGTTGTTATCCCGTGTTTGAGTTGAGGATCCGTGATGCTAACGGTGTTGGTGTTGCAGAGAGGAGTTGCAGCATCGCTGGGCAGTCATGCAATCCGAGCAGCTATCCGAAAGAGACGAGGAGATCCTGGGTGACGAGCACAGGAGACCGGCCTCTTCGTCTAAACTGCCAGTTGCCTATTAGTTTTCGGTATACCTCATCTCATTTTGAGTCTTTTTTTCTCTCTCTTTTTAAGGAGCTGCGGGCGTTTTGAGGCTGCTCGGTATGCATTTTATGGGAGGGTGCCTCTTGAAATCTAGACGTTTCGTTGCGTCTTTTTTCTTCTTTAGGGGGGTGTCTTTTTTTCTTTTTTTTTTGTCCCGCGTCAGGAGATGATGATAGATACCCAGTGGGAACAAAACAATCGGTTGCCTTTTTTTTTCTTCTCTTTGTCTTTTAACATCTTTCCCATCTTAGGAGGGGATGCTCTTTAGGGATAAGCTATATAGGATGGTTTTGTCGGCTACTGGAAATGGCGGCGCTTTATTTATCGCTTGATAGGTATATGTAGATGATGCCTTTTTGGTGGTCTATATAATCTCTTTTTTGAGAACGGGTTTCTTCAACGAGCCAGGGGGGTTTGAAGGGGAAGAGGTATAGGAGGTTGGTGTATATAGGAGGTTTGGGGGGGGATGAATATATTAGAGGTTTTTTTATGGCTTTGAGGTTTTTCGAGTGGCTGTTTGTGATGATATGCCGGGTGATGTTGTTTGCAAGTTGCATCATGTATGATGGAGCGAGATATGTGCATCTAGCGAATTAATTCTAGTAATTCCATCCATGATAGCCGTTGGTGAATATTATTCCGCTTCAGCTTTATATACGAAACGGCGACATCATGTGTATACGTGTATTAATGCTCAAGTCAAATTCCCATTATCCTACATTCCCACCCCATTTTCAAACTCGCCCGAAAGAAAACCACAAGTCCCCATCATTATATGCTCCCCCCTCTATTGTAGCCTTTTGTCTTTCTCATATATCCCGACATTGAAACACATGCAACATTTCGTCCTTTTCCCCCAGCATTCTTCACTTTCTCCTAGAAGACCTTGTGCGGCCGAGAATCTCTGGTGGTGCTGTTTCCACGGCGCCGGTCATCCTGCTCATCAGCATGGCCTTGGTCTCCATGGCCTCGGGATCGCGGTATTCGAGCTGCGTCGCGGGAGGAGACTGTCTCTGCAATCTCTCCTCATCGACGTCTTCGTCCTGCAGCGCGCGAGGCGGAAGAGCGGCGCTGTCGATGCTGGCGGCGCTGCTGGCGTTGGAAGCGTTGCTAATGGCGCGGCCGAGGATTTTGTGGCGACGACGGCGGAGGGCGCGGGGGTCCGACTGTTGGTGAGGAGCCGAGTTGGAATTGGCGAGGGAGGTGGATGTCAAAGGGGGTATGAGGTCGGAGAGGGCTGATGTGAGGCCTTGGCGGAGCTCGGCGGCGGCTGCCAGCTGTCGTTGTTTTTCAACTTGGTCGGCGGATGGCTCTTGTTTTGTTGGGGCTTCGGGGGTTGCTTGTTTTGCTGCTTCAGGGGCTGGTTCAGGGGGTTGCTTTGGTCGTGGTGCGGATAGCTCTCTGGGCTCAGAGGCTGAAGTGGGACGAGGAGGTGCTGAGACTGATTGTTCTTGGGGTTGGGGTAGCTTGGCTGGCGCGGATATGATGCGAGCAAGGGGGGTTTTGGCTGCCGGCAGCTTTGGCGACACGTTGAGCGCGGCCGACGACAGCTCGGTCAGAGGGGGCGTGTCGGCCGTCCACGCGGTGTTGACTGGATGGGTTTGTGCCGTCAGAAAGTCTGCCGACGTGATAGACTCGACCGTCTGCTGGGCGCGACTTTTCCCAGGCAAATCTTTGTCAAAGGCTGTGGTGTCGACGCTTTGCTTGGGAGGCTTTGCCGCGGGCTTCGCCTCTGGGGCCTTTCGAGGCGGCTTTTCCGGCGCGGTGTCGTCTTCTTCGTTGAGAAAGGGGTCTCGCTTGACGCGCCGTTTCTTGATCTCGGAGTAAACAAAGTCTTCAATGGGAACCAAGCTGCCACTGGATATACACTCCCACAGCCAGTCTGCCGAAACAACGGGCACCCCCCAGTCGAGCGCGCACTTTAGCTTTTCTCTCCGCATGGACAGCAGAGATTTGCATACCAGCACGTTTGTCGACCGCCGGAATGATTCGTCGTATTTGCCTCCCAGCTGGGCTACGCTCCTCGCAACTTGGTTGAGCTCTATTCCAGTAAACGCGGCGCTGCACACGGTTATGCTTGAAAACGCGGGGATGGGGAACAAGGGAAACGGTCGCCCGAGGACCTGCTCATTGGGGTTGAAGAATCGCTTGTTATGTAGACAGTTTTCGATGTAGAATTCGGTAATAATGTGAATGTGCTCGTTTGGCGCCTTGGGATGGGTGTCGGGTTGGGAGGTTTGGGGGACTATGAGGAATCGGTAGTGTTCGGGGTCTGTCGGCTGGGACAGCATAGCAGGAGATTGCAACGACGAGACAATTGTGCCGCCGAGGGTCGCAATTGTCTGCTCCAGGATGGTTGCTCTCTGCTGTGGGAATCCGTGAACGACAAAAATGCAGTTGGCAAAGACGCCCTGGTCCTCCTGGAGAGAGTAGCCGGGCTGCGTGGGAACTTCAGAGATTGGTACTGGAGCCTCGGATGAGGCAGCGGCTGGAGCTGGACCCGGGGCCGGTGCTCCGGGGGGATTCTCGTGGGCAAACGAATACTCCCTTGACGCAGATCTTCCGAGTATGTCGCCCCAGAGGTCGTTCCTCTGCGAACTCAGCTTCATACTGGCAGTCTTGCGCAACTTCCTGACGCCTTCATCTGGCCCTCCGTTTAGCACCGCCGACCTTGCCCTCTTCCCCAAGGCTGACCTCTTTGGATCCTTCTTGACCCAGGCGCCAACGCCTTGCTCTTCCGGAGGTAATAGCGGATCAAACTTGGCTTCTTCTAGAATCATGCCGCGTGCGACAGTCTGTTCGAGCCAATCCAGAGTAACCGTGTGTACACCCCATGATTTTGCCGCCGTAAACTTCTTGCCTTCTGGCTTGCTGACAATCAGGTGCGAGCATCGCCGGGTCAGATCCCCGGTATAGCGACCGCCGTTTTGCATAATCATGTCCGCAATCTTGTCCCTGGTGTCGCCGAACCCCGTCAAGCAGATGAGCAGCGATCCCCTCGCGGCTGGCGATGTTTCCTCCTGCGACGAGGGCTCGACACCGCTCGTCTCCAGCGCCTTTAGCTGGTGGCTGTCTTCCAGTGCGACAAAGTCGAATTCCTCGTCCTTCTTCCACAGCTCGTTGACGGCGTTGATCCAGGCGGCGTCCATGGCCTTGATGTCGACTCTTTCGCGGGCGACATGGCGGTACTTGGGCGTGTCGTAGTCGCCGACGACGAGATGCGTCACGTCGGGAGTGAGATCGTACTTGTGCAGGCCGCCGAGCTCGGCCACCTTTTGGGCAATGTCTGTCTGTTTGTTCGCGACGAGGTTAGCGGGAGGCGTGGCAATGGGTGGTGATGGCGCTGCTACGAACCCGTTGATCAGGCGGGATGTTGGTGCAGCAGACAATGACGCCCTTGAACGGCGCCGAGGGGTCGAAGCCGTAGCCCTCGTCCTCTGAAGCGTGCGATGCCATGGCTCATGACATCAATGCTGGTCGGATCGTGCATACGGAGGGTTCATGTTGGAGTGCATGAAGCAGCCACTATATCAATCGAATGTCTGTGTGAGTGCTCGATAGTGGAGATGGAGCGCTACGATCAACGGCCAGACGCGTCTCAGTGCTTGTACACAACTAAAGCGCGTTGATTGAAGTCGCCTGGAGGGTGTTGATACTGTGTTTTCGGGGGGAGATCTGCGGCTACAGTGGGCGAGTTAGCGGTATCAGTACAGTGCGGCATCAGTGTTGCTGCACTCATTCAATTGTTAGAGACGATGGCTCTTTGTACGTGCTCCATTAGACGCTCTGATGATTCATTATTGATGGTTGACTTGATCGAGTGAATCAACGCTGTGCTCTATGTATCCAATTATCACGAGGTTCGAAAGACACAGCTTTTTGCTCTGCTCCGGGCATTTATACATGTATTTTTGAGCTTTGGATACAGTCCCACTCATGCTCGAGTTGGTACCAGGTCCATGTATTGGATCGGCAGATCTTCACAAGCACCGTGATGTCTTGCATTTCGGCTTATGCTGGGTGAGGGGAGACTTGCTGGGCATCCTCTCAAGCTGCAGTTTGGACCGCATGCGAGCTCCTGTGACTCGTCCAACTGCCCATAGTTTATAGTTGAGCTCTACGTAGATCCAAATCAATCTGATCCATCTAATGCAACCTGAGGCAGCATCTAGACGGGATGGATCCAACATTGCTTATGGAAGTTGAGCTCAATGTCCAAAATGGCAGATTCAAGCTTCTCTCACCACCTATAACACCAAGCCTCGCCCTCTGTAGCAGGCAGTTTTGGGTGCCCAACCTTCTGAGCCGCCGCCAATTAGCCGCCCAAGCTCCTCCAAGGTTAGTACCTAAACCCCACCATCGCAGCCTTGCGTGAGTCGATCCAAGCCCGCTCCTCTGCTCTGCTCTGCCCTGCCCTGCTCTGCCCTTTGCCAAACCCAAGGCAGAAACCACCAAGCCGCGAGCATCTTCCCCTCCTCCCCCGCATCCTCTCGAGCTTCTGTCCTCTGTCCTCTCCGGGCCGCCATCTCATAGCGGACAGACGCACACTCGACTCGCCGTCTTTGGTGTCCTCTGCAGCTGCGCTCGGCGTGCACGACCGCTCTCCGCCACCCATCCAAAGGCTGCGACTCGTCGACAACGGCCACCTGTACCGACAAACGACGACGACGACGCACCATCGATCGACATACCTTGCCTTGTACTCGCCAGCAGCATCTCGTCTCCTGCTGGCAGAGGCTAAGCTAAGTGTCAGACCAGCGACCAGCGACCAGCGACCAGCGACCAACGGCCTACACACGAACCACGGCCTGACGAACGTTCGGGGCGCTCGGTGCTTTATTCGACAGCTACAGCTCCTTCAAGGTCCTCGTGTGACCCCGACAAATCTCCCCAGCTCGCCGACCTTCCTCTTCCCGCCACGATGCCTCCCCCTTCGTCGGCGCAACAAAAGGTGCTACTTGCACAGTTCGTCAACCTTACCGGGGCCACGGAACGTCAGGCGACTCGGGTATGTCAGATAACGTTGCTTTTCTCCCCCGTGCTTGTCGGTGACCTGGCCCAGCCCAGCCCAACCCCAACGGGGGGAACTGCCTCACCTCCATGCATCACAACGTCTCGCTTGGGCTCATCCCGGGTCAATGGGCCGGAATTAAATTGGGGCATGAGGCTGGCATGAGGCTGACCCTGCTCTGCCGGCCCTTTCGGCTTTTGGCGCCTGCTGGACGTGAGGCTGGGGGGACCACGGCAGAGCAGTCCTGCATCCCAAAGTGGTGTTTGCTCGATCCGTCTGTTCGGTCGCTAACTCGGGTGGTGTGCAGTATCTCAAGTCGACTGGCTACAAGCTCAACGAGGCCGTGGATGCGTAAGTTGACCCAACCCCTGGCCTGCCCGTCCATTACCATTGCTACTGCTACTACCGTCACTATTCCCGTCCCCTTGCGAGCCTCAAATCTCCGCCTTCGTTTTCCCCGACATGCTTTCCCCCCTCCCCTCCTCTGGCTATGGCTCTCCCCTTCCAGTCCGTCGGATATTCCTCGAATCAGACTCCTCACGGCGCTTCTCGGACAATTTCGCTGTGAGATGATGCATCGCCAGGCTTCCAATGTTGTTATCGGTGTGGATTGACTGTGGGGGTCCCACTAAGGCGAAGCCCGCCCGTCTTGTCGGACACTCACCAGAGTATGGCCGAGCGCCGCCGATGCTACTGAAACAGAGACGTCAGAAAGCGACAGCATGCCAAGATGCTACCTTGCAAGATCGTATTGTCCTATTGTTGGCTTCTGGATGCCTCAATCATCCGTTTTCAAGCACGCCTTTCTGCCATTTACCTTGGCTCCCTGGCGTGCCCGGATCTCTTGGGAGCATCTTCTCGACGACCCGCGAATCCACGCGCTCCTTGACTGTTGCGTGAATTTGCGCCCTTCTTCTCGTGGAAACATTCGGCCTCCCATGACCACTTCGGCATCGATCGACCCGGACTATTCACCTTAGCCCTTTTTAAGCATCCCTAAATCTGATATCGCGCGCATCACCAACGAATAATCCCGGCTGGTGTCTTACTCTAGACAACAACGACCAAGACTTCAAGGACACCGACTGCGACCCAGCGCTTCGGGGACGCATGCATCCCGTGCATCGGGCCTCAGAATGATGCTGGGTTGGAAGGGCGTCAAACATCATCTGCCTTCCAAAGTCGCAAAGGCTGTCCCTCATTGGTTGTCTAAGAAGAAACGAGAGAACCATGGCGCCGACACCTCCTCTACCAGGGACCAATCTGGACGGTATTATTCACTCCCGGCTGGGACAAACGGGGACGAGCATCAGCATCTGCACATGAGAGGACGATTCTACCTTGGCCAAGATGGACCATTGGCAAACTGCTGCTTAGTGGTGGCGTTGCATCATCTCATTTCTCCTCTTTGCCACTTATAGCCCAAGATGCACGGCCTGCTCGGTGCCAGCTGCTAACATGGTGCATCTAGGTTTTATATGAACTCAGCCAGCGAGGCCAAGGGGCCATCTCTGTTGGATGCGAAGCTGGACTCTCTATTCGACTCATTAAGGGGTAAGCTTTCGTGATACCTGCCGTGAGTTGCCTGTTGTACCCGTTGTATGCTTACCACCCTTGGTTAGATGACAGCGCCGATGACAAAGACCAGCTGGAGCTGGAGTCGACCATGGGCTATCTGAGTGAAAAGCTCAACGTCAGCCTAGAAAACGCCGAACTGTTTGTAGTCCTGGAACTGGTGCAGGCCCCTAGCGTAGGTGAAATCACCAGAGCAGGATTCATCGACGGCTGGAAATCAAGCGGGTAGGTCTTTGGGCGGAATCTTGTTTCATCCAATCATCAACTCCAAAGCAGAGACGTACTTACTGTTGGTAGGGCTGGGACATCGCATGCAGAGCACGCCGCTCATGTACGGAAACTCATATCTGACCTGTCTCGTGATATGGCATTGTTCAAGAAGGTTTACAAATACGCCTTTGTTGCTGGTCGTGAAAAGGACCAGAAAGCCCTGGCTTTGGACAACGCCCTGATCTACTGGAGCATGCTCTTCTCGGCGCCTGGTGTGGTATGGAAGGGCAAGCACGACTGGTTGGACCTGTGGAAGACATTCTTGGGCGAGAAGTGGACTCGATCTGTCAACAGGGACATGTGGAATATGATTCTGGAGTTTGCTCTCAAGAGCATCAGCGACGAGTCCTTGTCGTTCTGGAGCGAAGACGGCGCATGGCCAAGCGTCATTGACGACTTTGTCGAGTGGTGCAAGCAGAAGGGAATCGGAAAGCCCGAAACTATGGAAGTCGATGGTCAGTGAAGCCCTTCATCGAGACGACCACACATACACAACAACGGCCCTGGGATACTGCGTATCGGGCACACTATTGGCTTGGCGGGGATGGATCTCATCATTTTTTTATTATGCAGACACCCGCGAGGGAAAGGGGGGCTGGCTTAGAAGACTTGCTAGGCGAAAGTGAGAGGATACCTCGACCGGCTAGCTTCCGATTTTGAGATGGCATAGACTTATAGCGACAACTATACGAAGCACGGACTGACCCAAAGATGAATTGACAGTGGTCATTCTTCCATTGTACCATCCACATGGCTATTCATATGAAGATAAAGGACCGTCTAGATCGATCTTCTGACATGTGACATTTATCATTTCTCCGTAAGCACCCCAAGGGTTTTTGCACAGGATCGTTCCGGATGCTCAAGTCTCCCTTTCCCTAAAATCGCACAATATCGCCAAGCATGATGGGGTTCCTTTGCCCCCCTGGTTGGCGCCGCCTCTCTTTTGTATATCATCATAATCTTACACGAGGCAAAGTGCATATGGGAAATCCCCTCCTCTAGCGTTATGTACTCCTCCCAAATTGTAGCTTTGTCTTCATCATTTTGATTTCCACGCCGTAAAAGAAACAACACCAAGAGTGTTAAACAAAAAAAAAACCATCAATTCTACGCCTCGCTGCCCTGGGTCCTCCATTTAGGCGGGCCGAACCTCGATACCGTCTCGAGCTTGCCGTCGCCGAGCTTGACGTGGGCGGCGCGGATCATGCGCGGCTCGAGGCGTAGAGTTGAGCGGACGTCGTGGTGGACTCGGGGGGAGGAGTCGTAGCGCATGACGAAGTAGTGGCCGTGGGTGTGCTTCATCTGGTGGATGGAGATTGGCTTGGGGAGGGAGAAGACGCCCCAGTTGGAGAGGCCGCGGATGACGCCGCCGTTTTTGAGGACGAGGGAGCCGACGGTTTGGGCGATTCTGGAGGGGGGCGATTCTTTCGTTAGGAGGTTTGACGAGGGAGAAGAGGGTTTTGGGAGGAGGTTGAAGGTTTTTGGTGATGAGGGATGGTGGGACGTACTCTTTTACCTCGGTGAGGCTGCCCGGCCGGACCTGGAGAAGGAAACACAGAGTTAGCGAGATTCGAATTGATTGTTCCGGGGGGCGATTTGCTCACAATGGCAACGAGTTCGTAGAGCATCTTTGCGACAGTCTACGGGGGGGGGGAGTTTCTGGAGGAAGGATTTGGGGAGGGATATGCGACTTTGCTTTGCGGGATGGATTTGGTTGAAATTCCGAGCTGCTTGCCATGCCGAGGTTTTGCCGTGGTGAAGGGTGTGACGGCTTTCAGAAGATAGTCCGGCGCTTCTGGAGCTTCGGTCTTAGTGGGATGAGCAGGTACTATAGTTGGAGAGGGTTTGTGAGGATGAGTTGAGTTGAATAAAGGTATATGCATTGAAGGATTTATCTGATGGAGGACTTCATAATATTACATGGCTATTAAAAATTGTTGTTGTTGTTTTACAATATCATTCATTCATTCGTCTATATCCTCTCCTTGGACAGAGCTTGCCAGATGCCCCACGGCAGCCTCCATCCGCTGCTCTTGACGGCAAACGGATCAAAGTTGGCCTTTTCCAGGTTGAGCAGCCATTGAGCCGCGGGGACGGCCTCGAGGAGCACGCCAAAGCCTCGCCGCACATCGCGGACAGTGTCGCTGCTCCCGTCGTCATGCTCATGCTCATGCTCATGCTCATGCTCATGCTCATACTGATACTGGTGCTCGCCCTCGCCCTGATGCTCAAAGTCGTGGCCGGGATCCTGCCCCGCTTTTAACCTCTTGAGCATCTCCCGCGCTGTGATGAGATGGTCATTGGCGCGCGTGGCCACCCTGAAGACGGCATCCTGTAGCCCGGGCGCGTTGGGGCCCTGCCGGAAGACGTGCTCCTCGACGACACCCTCCTCGGCCAAGACGTCGAGGGGCAGCAGCAGGGCCTGGTTGCGACTCGGGGTTTCGAGGCCGGAGGGCGTCTGGACGGGCTGCGCGGGGCTGGCGAGGACGGGCACTCCCCGAAGCACAGCGACGATGCCACACGCCTTGCCGATATGGCTGGCCAGGTGATCCACGTGCATTGACCGCAACGGCATGGATGCCAAAGTCGCATACAGCATCGTGGAGTACGTGTGCTCGGCATAGTCTTCCAGGCTGGCCAGGGTTGCGAAGGGCCGATTGTCCATGTGCCTCTCCCGCGTCCGGATAAGGCGCGAGACCCAGAATTTGATCGACTTTGTCGTCGACGAGCCGCCAGCCCGCTGCTCGAGCTGCTGCAGCGCCTGGTGGAGCAAGATGCAGATTGGCTCGCGCGGAGGCTGCCCGGCGAACGTCTTGTCGATAGATTCGTGCCAGAATTTCATGCGCATGACGCCAATGGTGGGATTGGACACCATCTCGGGCAGCCGGACGAGCTCGAGGTTGAGTGCGCGGAGGGCGGCGTATGTGTCCTGGACGGGAGGAGGCATGAAGCGGCGGATGAGGTGAGCATCGTAATCGCTTGTCCTGCAGACGAAAGAAGAAAAAAGATTAGAAGAAGAAAACAAAAGAACAATGAGTCGGGTCAGCAATCGACGTACTGAAGCTGCTTCAAGCAGTACCGCCGAGCCGATTCGACGTCGGCGTCGGTCACGTAGCTGCGACGGCTCCGCGGAGCAATGACGAGCCTTTTCAGGCCATTGCCTCGACTGAGGACGCTGGGACGATGCATGCGGCGGAACGGGCCGGAACTTGTTCACTCAGCTGCCACCATCGTATCGTGGTGATGGCTCGGCGAGAGTCGCATTGCATTGTGCGACGAAAAGAGCTGCCAATTCGTGAGAGCCCAGATATGGCCAGCTCGTGATTGGCTAAGCTATTACTCCGACGGACAAATGGGGCAGTGAGTTGAATGGGCATGACGCGGTCATGTGACCTCTCTACACGGTCGCGACATTGGCTGCAGGCCCGACGCGTCTCCCAGCGGATTAGCGGCTGGTTTGCACTGGCTGCAACGCTCACGGTTCAACGGCTACTACAGCATTGATGGAGCTGGGATCCTCGCAAGAGCCGCCGGTCAAGAGGCGCAGATTCTTCAGGGACCCGGACGAGCCCGATTCGGATCCGGTGTTTAGCCCCAAGCACGAGTTCGGCTCGTCGCTGGAGCCGAGGCAGTTCTTCAAGGCGGAGGACGAGGATGAAGAGATACCGGGGAAAGCAGAGGCAGATGACGACTGGGAGCCGGAGAGCGAAAAAAGAAGCGTCAACGTCAAGGCTGAAGAGAAGAGCCGAGATGTTTTGCCCGAACTTCCTCGAAATGGATCAGCATCTGTATCTGGCTCATCAACAGCCTTGGAACAACCACACCAACCACCGACGAACGAGCCCGTAGCCCAGCATGAATCTTCAGCAGTCACCTTTGACAAAGAGACGTTTGAAAGCTTTGTCGGATGCAAAGTGGCCGCCAACATCCTGCGTACTATCCGGCAGCATTGCGGGAACAATCTCGAGCGAGCCGTCAACATGTACTTTGACGGCACCTACAAGAAGCTCCTGAAGTCGAAACCCGCTGCCTCTGGCCCAAGCCGAACACAGTCATCCGATGTGCAGAGCCAGCCCTCCCCGCTTCCCATCCGACGAAACGTGCCGGCCTCACGATACATTGGCGCTTTTGGCGTCGAGGGATGGGCTACCCGCAGCGGCACAAATCTCCTGAAACATGGCGAGATGGTCAAAATTGAACGACAAAAGATACAGCCCCCTCCACCTCCAAAGACGAAGCCCCGGCTTGGTGCTCCTCCCACCCCTGTCAAAGTGAACACGGCTGCCTCGAGACGAGTCGACGTCATCGTGCGGTTTACGAACCAGAGCGGCCATGAGATTGGGCGCCTGGCCAAAGATACCGCCAACTGGGTGTCAACGCTGATGGACCAAAAGATTTGCAAGTTTCAAGGAACTTGTGTGTATTGCCCTGAGCGGACGCGAACAAACGACACCATTTTCATCCAACTGAGATGCTCCTTGCTCGACTCTGCGTTTTTCGACCGCAGCTTCAGGCCCGCTAACGACTCCTCGGCTACATGGTTCGAACAGCAGATTGAAACGGCACAAGAGAAAGAACTCCGACTTCGACAAGTTGCTCTAGTCAGACTATTCCAGGAGATCAATCTCCAGCCGGTCGTCGCCAATGCTGCAGCAAAGGATGGGAGAAAGGGGCTCCTCCAAGCCGCCGAGATGGACGAGCAGAAGCAAAAGGACTCGAAAAAGGCGGCTACAAATGGCAATAAAGAATCTGGGAATTCATCACCGTCTGAGGAAGCTGAAGAAGGAGAAGAGCTCGAACAAGATCAACTCGATGCCCTGTATAAAAAGGCCCAGACATTTGACTTTAGCATGCCCGAAGTCGACCCAGCGAGCACCTTTGCCATGACACTACGCCCGTACCAAAGGCAATCTTTGCATTGGATGATAGCCAAAGAAAAAGACGAACAGAGCCATAGGGAGCCCTCGATGCATCCACTTTGGGAGGAATATCTATGGCCCGTCAAAGACGTTGATGATAAGGATCTCCCTACGGTAGAAGGGCAGGCCCAGTTCTATGTCAACCCATACTCTGGCGATCTGACGTTGGATTTCCCGGTCCAGGAGCAACACTGTCTCGGCGGTATTCTTGCTGATGAAATGGGTCTGGGGAAGACGATTCAGATGCTCAGTCTTATGCACTCGCACCGATCAGAGGATTCACAACAAGCGCGGTCATCACCCCAACACGGATTGAGCCAGCTCCAGCGATTGGGCAAGAATTCGTCAAACGTGTTGGAGGCACGTCGTACTACCTTGGTGGTTGCCCCCATGTCTCTGTTGTCACAGTGGCAGAGTGAGGCCGAAAAGGCCTCCCTACCGGGCACCATGAAGATTCAGCTCTATTACGGTGCAGAAAAGGCACTGAATCTGCAGTCGCTCTGCAGCGGCTCCAACGCTCCAGACCTCGTCATCACCAGTTACGGTGTTGTTTTGTCGGAATTCACCAGCGTCGCCGCAAAGAACGGCGACAGGTCCTTCCATACGGGCATTTTCTCCCTCAAGTTCTTCCGCGTGATTCTCGACGAGGCACATTACATCAAAAACAGGGCGTCCAAGACTGCTCGCGCATGTTACGAGATTGCAGCCGACCACCGATGGGCTCTGACGGGCACCCCGATTGTCAACAGACTGGAAGACCTCTTCAGCTTGGTGCGCTTCCTGGGTGTTGAGCCCTGGAACAACTTTTCCTTCTGGAAGACATTCATCACAGTACCCTTTGAGTCAGGGGACTTTGTGCGCGCATTGGACGTGGTTCAGACGGTTTTGGAGCCATTGGTCACCAGAAGAACCAAGGACATGAAAACGCCAGACGGTCAGCCCCTGGTGCAGCTTCCACCAAAACAGATTGACATAGTTGAGGTAGAACTATCCAAGACGGAGCGAGATATCTACGACCACATCTTCAACAAGGTGAAGAATACGTTTGCACAGAACGTCGAGGCGGGCACGGTGCTCAAGGCGTTCACGACAATCTTTGCTCAGATTATGCGTCTTCGACAATCGTGCTGTCATCCCGTACTCGTCCGCAATAAAGACATTGTTGCCGACGAGGAAGAGGCTGGCGCCGCAGCTGATGCGGCCACCGGCTTGGGCGATGATATGGATCTAGAGTCTCTGATCACGCAATTTACCGCCATCACAGACGAAGTCACCAACGACAGACAGACGTACGGAGCGCACGCGCTGGACGAGATCCGTAACGAATCTGAAAAGGAATGCCCGCTATGCTTTGATGAGCCGATGAATGAGCAGATTGTCACCGGCTGTTGGCATTCTGCGTGCAAAAAGTGCCTGATGGACTTTGTCAAGCACGAGACTGACCACGGCAGAGTGCCAAAGTGCTTCAACTGCCGCACGCCGATTAACCAGCGCGATTTATTCGAGGTTGTGCGTCATGATGAAACAGACGAACCGTTTGCTTCAGCAAAGCCTCGCTTTAGTCTGCAGCGACTTGGCATCAACTCCTCTTCCGCCAAGGTTGCCGCATTGATATCGGAGCTTCGAACACTACGTCGAGACCGTCCATATATGAAGTCCATTGTCTTTTCCCAGTTTACTTCTTTCCTCACGCTCATCGAAGCCGCTCTCACACGCGCCAACGTCAAGTTTCTTCGTCTTGATGGAAGCATGACACAGCGGGCTCGAGCAGCCGTGCTGCAACAGTTTACAGAGAGCAAAGGCTTCGTGGTAATGTTGATGAGTCTGCGCGCGGGCGGTGTCGGCCTGAATCTCACGAGCGCGGGGCGCGTCTTCATGATGGATCCCTGGTGGAGTTATGCCGTGGAGTTGCAGGCGATTGATCGGGTGCACAGACTAGGGCAGCAAGATGAGGTGGTGGTCAAGAGATTCATTGTGAGGGGCAGTGTGGAGGAGAGGATGCTGAAGATCCAGGAGAGAAAGAAGTTTATGTAAGTGGATCGTCTTTTCTTCTTTGAAGATTCGCAAGGCTAACTGCTCCCGCAGCGCGACGTCCTTGGGCATGATGAACGACGAGGAGAAGAAGCTCCAGCGGATTGAAGACATCAAGGAGCTCCTCAGCTAGACGACAGAAGTGGGTTCACACGACACGGTTAATGAAGATGGATGGCATGGTGTTGGAATACGGCGGCTCTGAGTATGTGATGGTCTCATTATCTGGCGCATGGGTTACTTGAAGACGTGCATTTTGTTTGCATGAACTGGCATGGCATGGCATTGCATATGATGATTGTGATGGCTGCAATGGGAAAAAGTTGGTGTATATATGATTGGCTGGATTTGGCATTCGAGTAATTTCACTCGTACGAAAAAGGATAGACGACATGTCGAAACAAGCAAGAGAGCGATGGCCCAGCTTGGGGGAATACGAGCCGGGTAAAAGATAGCTTTAGCCCAAGTTGTAAAAGGGCCAACCAAGCGTAGTATTAGATGTGTCAAGATGTGAATCTTTGAATAGCAAATGCATCACGAACGGCGGATAGGCTCGGATGATCATTGCGGAATGCGGGAGTCCATCCCCACAAGCGTCCCCGGTGAGTGCTCTGATCAAATGTAACTTTATTTGCTGGACTGTTTCAGGATTGGACGATGGGGACGAGTGGCAAGAGAATTGCGCCATATGAATGAACATCTCGAGCATTGTTTTGTCTGTCGATTGTTTCGTTCTGTGCTTCTTCCAGTCGGATACTCGCACTATTGGCCTATGGTGAATACGCACTTATGTCAAACAACGAACCACTTGTGAGACGAAAGATGGTGTTGTGCAGGACCCTGCGGAACTGAGGCTATTCAGGGGTAACCCGGTCACCACGGCGGGGCCGCATCAACGCCAGCAAAAAACCAGGGGTGCAAATTAGCAGCCGAAATTACCGGCCAGGGACCCCCTCAGCCCATGACCGCCGTCCCATACGAGCTGGCGATCTGATGGGCAATACGGGGGGCGTTGTTCATCAAAGGAATACGAGGCGAAGGCCGTGCTGTCCGTAGCTTTTGCGGGCTTTTGTATCTGACTATGGAGTATGGAGTTTTCTCCTTTACGAGGCAATGAGCGGTGGCATTATGGATTACATACGGAGCATTAGTAGGGATTGTTTAGGTTATGCTTGATGCTTGATGGTGAATAAATACGCTGATCCCCCCCGGATTTCGTCAAAAAGGAGGAAAAGAGGTTCTCTTGTTTCTCTCATCTCCAGTCGCTCTTTAAGCAAATTCATTCTTCCAAAAAGATCAACTACAGTCCTTACCGCAAGGTCACCTACAATAATCTTAATAAGTTAGTCTATCGACGAATATCTACACCGCAAAAATGAAGTTCGCTTTTGCTATCGTTGCCCTTGCTGGCCTTGTCGCTGCCACTCCGGCGCCCATTGTTGATGGAAAGCGAGTCTGCGGCTCAGCTAAGGAGGGTCTCCTCGGCTGCCCCTTTGGCACGACTTGTGTTCTTACGGATGCTAAGACCAAGGCTGCTACGGGATTCTGCCAGTCTCTTTAAGAGGTGAGTTTTTGCTGTTGCTGCTTGAGATGAAGGTGTTTTTTTTTTTGGGAGGCTTATGCTGATGGGATTTTTGTGTGGTTTAGATTGATGGATTGGATGTGAGCATCGAGAGGAAGGTCGGTGTAATGGATTGATGGAGATGAGATTATTGAATTGAAGCGATTATAAATAACTACGACGAAACAAATATAATACGACTTTGCCGTTCGTGCAAAAGTCCATTTTGGAGAAAACAAACCACAAGAGTCTTCCATTGCCGTGATATCGTTCCAATGATCCCAATACCAATGTTCGAATGTGAAATAAAGTAGCAAAACTCAAACCGCGATGCTTAAAATCCTCTTATATCAAACTACCCGATCGATCGACGCGTCTCTCGAAAAACGCCCATAGAGTTCTGACGCTGCAAAGACGAACTTGGCTCGTTTAGGAATGTCATCGAGGCGGAAATCTTGGTGGCACATCCCGTTCGTTTGTTAACCACCCCGATCTAAGAAGGTGCGGATTTTTTTTTTGGGAGTGAGTTGAAAGTGGATTATTTTCCGGTAAGCTGTTGATTTTTTGCTGATGGTGTTGTTACTGCATGGAGCAGCTTTACATGTCTGTAGTACAGGATCCCGGTTTATGGTGGCGTTTGGTGGTTTTGGTGATGGTTTTGTGTTATTTCCTTTTTAGGTAATAAGCAAGTTTTGTGAGAACGTCACTGCGATGAAGGAAAAAGTATTTCTTTGCGCACATTTCTGCTGTGCGAGATTTAATTAAGCTTCACCTTCGGAGTTTTCAAATTGCAAGTAGAAGCTTTACTTGGATTTGATTGCACAATGGACCGCTACGCTGCTGCTCATGCCTCTCGCAACGGCCCTGGAGATGCTCGTCCGACTGCCCTCCAGATTGTCGCAGACGAGTTCCAATATGGCAACATTGGTAAAGATGGTTTATCAGAGTTGACTATTGTGATTACCGGCGCAACTTCTGGTATTGGGTGCGAGGCTGCTCGAGCTCTCTATTCCACCGGCGCCAAGCTGTTCATCACGGCGCGCGATGCTGACAAGGCAAAGAGCGTCATTGAGAAGATTGTGTCGAGCGTCTCGCCAGTTGAGGGGAGAAAGTTTCAAAATATCGAGGTTGTGGCTATGGATATGGCCTCTCTTGCTTCTGTGAGAAAAGAGGCAGAGGAGATTCTTGGCAAGACAGAGCACATTAATGTCTTGATCAACAACGCGGGTGCGTATGGACTGTCTGACTCCAATTAGATTACTATAGTGATGATTTCTGACATTATTGTCTCCAAATAGGTGTTGCGTTTGAGCCTTTTGAACACACAGAAGAAGGGTTACTACGGACCTGGACCATAAACTACGTCGCACCATTTCTTCTCACATATCTCTTGCTCCCACGCCTCGAGGCCAGTAGCACCAAAGCCCGCCGTTCCCGCGTCGTCAACCTGAGCACCACCGGACACAGAATATTCCCAGTCCATCTAGACGACCCAAACTTCAAAAAGACACCATACGAGCCCATGTCCGCTTACGCAACGTCCAAACTCGCCGTCATCTACAACGCCAACTTCATCGACCGACACTTTTCTACTCGCGGAATCAGGGCTGTCTCGCTTCACCCGGGGACTGTTCATACTCCCTTGTATGCAGGATACGCAGCTCAGCAGACGGATAAATCTGATGTGCCGCCTGGATATATGGAGGAGCTCAAATCTACAGAGCAAGGCGCGGCTACGACTGTTTTTGCGGCCATTGCGTCGTGTTTGGAAGATAAGGGCGGCGTGTACTTGGAGAATTGCTCGTATGGAAAGGAGGCGACGGCTGATTTTGGGTTGATGGATGGTGGATATGCGGCTTTTGCGTTTGATGAGGTGGCGGAGGAGAATCTTTGGAAGGAGACGTGTGAATTGTTGAACGTTCCCGATATATTGTAGCGGACTACTCAGGTAGTAGAGAAAAGTTGGTCGAAGCGGTAGTTGTAGAATATTTGAGACTAAGCGGCGCTTCTCCACGCTTTTTGCGCCATTCGTTTGTAGATGCGATGAGATCGCAGCATCCGTCCATTAGATCATGCCATTTCTGAGCAAATTCCTCTGTGACTTCCCAGTTGTGTGTGTCCCACGAGTTTTCACCCCATATCATGAAGCCGGGCCTGCTGCAGCTTAACTGTAGCCGCCCGACACCGGTAACATCCTCGCAGAGCTCTGTCTCGAAATCCCATTCTTGTGAAGCAGTTGCTAGTCTTCGGATGAGGTTGTCACGGAACTGTGGGAAAGGGATAAGATCCAACCATGGGTGGTGTGTCTCTTCATATTGTAATGACGTGGGATGAAGGGTGACTGGTAGATGTGATTGTGTTATTGACAGATCCAGGTTAGGCGTAGGTGGAGAGAAGTTGGATAGAGCGTCATCCTGGCAAATAGTACTCCACGGATAGTTGAGGAAGCTGGCATTTGCGGTTAATCCACGTATGATGTTATTGTGGACAAGAGTGAGAAGCCGATGGTCGGCGGAGAGGAGGAGGTTCCGCGCAAATACGAAATACGCACCGCACGGAAGAGGTGGTATTGGGCGCTCTTTGGTTACAGGAAAAGACTCTTTAGTTGGCTTTATTAATAGGAACCTGCCACGCCGGACAGAGGCTGCTTTGGTGATGCTTTGGTCCTGCTTCGCTTTGGCTGCTTCTCGAAGGCCTTTGGCAAAGGGTAAGTCTCTACAATGCAGTTCTATAGCTAGGGGGATGATGTAATGATGGAGGATGGAGGCTTACGGTATTTGTGCTGAGCCTGACGATTCTGCAGGCGGCGTCTTTCCGCGGAATCAAGTGTATGCGACTGAGGCTTAGCCTCTGGAGGATTCGGCCTTTTCATGGGGTATATGTGTAGATGCGCTTGGCTGATTCAGGGAGGTTTGTGACGATGAGTGTAGCTGTTGAATGGTTCTTTGTTTGGTGCGAGTTCCGTCTGGTGGGAGATTCGGGGATAAAAGGCCGAGGCGGAGTCCGGTATCTCCACCGGCATCGAGCGATGAGTATTGCCCGAAGAGAAAGTAAGCTTGTTAGGTTGGCAACTTGGCATACAGTGAACAAACACCCTATATCAATCAGCTGGAGCATGTTGACAGCATTCTGAAGTACATTCTTGGTCTCAAAGTAACGCTTCCCGTTTCATGATTCGTGTGCTTCACGACGCTTATCCAAGTCATGCCTACAACACCATTGCCCGGCCCATTTGGACGCGTATAAAATACCGGGCGTCCAGTTCATTCTAACAGCATGAATATTGTGCCCGCATCTATCTGCACCTCTGTTGTCCATCCCACGTAGTTGTTGTCTAGTGTCGAGCTACACATATCTTCCGTGGTCAGTGCCGTGCCAAACACTCTCACCGTAGACTTCTCTCTGCCCTCTTTAACCCTGACCAAGAGGGCTCTCCTTGACGAGGGAACCCGTAAGACGACATCATTCAGTTGGACGAGACATGAGGCAAGACCCATCCTCCGTAGGGTACGACGATAATCTTTAGCCAAGTATAGCTGCGGCTGGACCGGTGCTAATTGATCTGCAACTTCTTGTGGCCTCTGCTGCCATTGTTGGAGGGCAGTGGTCTCTGTTGCTTCATGAACCAGCCTGACATAGCGTTGTATGGTTTTCGGCGTTTCGTCATATCGGTACGAACAGTTTTCCTGCTCCCAGATGACGGGACTTGGCCTGTTGAAGCACGTCTTCTCAATCTCTGAATCGTCTGATTCTAGTAGGGCGTGGAGCAATTTATCGTACTCCTGATGAGCTGGTCCCAGTTCGCCCGCCGGAAATAGACGCTGTGTGGCAATACGCCACCGAGTTGCCTCGTCAGGTCTGGAGACGATGTCACTGGCTGAAGGCCCAACGCAGACGATACAACCAACTGAAACTGCCTTAAGGTGGAAAACAAGGGGGCTTTGCGGATTGTTGATAAGTTGAGTCGAGTCTAATTGGTCTTCGTGCTCTTTCGCGAGCTGACCAAGGGGATCGCTGTGACTTGCCATGAGGAGGCTCTTCACCAGGGTTCCGATTGGGAGAATCTGGGATTCATCTTTGAAAAGATTCCATTTATTCATGAACTCCATCGTATCCTTCCACACCTCGTAGAGAGACTTTCTGTAGTCTATCTGAAACTCCCCGGCATCTGAGGCAAGTCCAATGAGCCCATAGACTTTGTCTCTTGGTTCCGAGCATTTTGCCTCTCTGTGCTCCTCGAGTAGCCTCTTGAGAGTATGCGAGTCGTTATATTTCTCTTCGCGGAGTAATCTGTTCAGCCTTAGGGGCCCGGTGGCCCCATCACTATTGTGCATCGTGATGAGGTGCATAAAATGATCCCACGAGAAAGTCTTATTTCCAAAGCAGACCCGAAGCTGCCTCGCGCGCCCAATCTCTTGCAGTATCCAGAGGCGATCCCAGTAGGGGTCAGTTCGCAAATGTCTAACCATCTTCCACTGATTGCTGTCGCCGGTTTCAGGAGAACCTCCCCCGGGCTTCTCGCTCTCATCCAGCTTTAGCTCACTTATCATTTCTCTTTGAAACACTGTGTACTTGTAACCCAACCAGACTACCACGGTGCTAGCCCGCGAGTAGATATGGTCCATAATCCTGACTTGCTTGCTCCGCTCCTCTAGATCGCCCTGGTTGATGCAGATGGCGTCGATCCAGAACAGCTGGCACGCCTTCTTGGACATGGACTGACTCCGGAGGAAGATGAGGGCATCTAGGAGATTTTCCCCGACTTGAAATGAGTAGCCGTTCAGGGTGATGGCATAGGTCATCTTGCCTGTACCCCATCTGTATGACAGTGCCTCGAACTTGGGCCTGCTGCCGAAGGCGACTTCAGTCAGCGTGCAAACCAAAGGGTCGCCCTCGTGCGCTGCTGGTTGTATCTCAACTAATCGCAAACTGTTCTTGTTGAGCGCTCTCCCTCCATAAGGCAATGTGTTGTCTATCTTGGGTTTCGTGCTGCCCTCGAGACTTAGGCCCAGATCTCTCCTCCGACGTGACTGGTTCGCACTCATGATGTCCAGAGGTAGCATCAAGTTAGACAGGAGATGATCTTAACATTAAGGTGAGATAAATATTAATAACTTGTAAGGGGAAGCTGATATTCTAAGCAGTTTGAGAATAAGCGCCCAAGTCATGGCCCCGCGTCGTTGGGCCGCCTTGTCGGCCCAGGTTCTTATCCATGTTGATTGGCGATTGGTGGGAAGCGTACATGTAGCCTTGTGTAAGGCATTAGGAAAGGTGGGCACACTATTTCTTATGCGACAAATCATGGGGGAATCTCCCACCCAGGAAGCCAAGCAGGCCACCAACTTAGTTTAACCTCCGTGGGATGGATGGGTGGCCGGCTATTACCTGTTTAGGATATTCATCATGAAGCTCGAGATGACAAGTATTTAGAGAACCAAGTATAACACATATCTCGTTTTTCTTTTGGACGGGTTGGCAACAACTAACAGAAGGGCAAAAGAGGCTCCTCTCTTCTTTACTTACCTAGGCATGTTAGGATCAATATCATTGTGATACAGTAACTTGTTGACGGGACCTCAGCAGTATCGTACGACAGGGATATCAAGCCATAGCTTGACCCAAAAAGATGTCTATTACAATCGTTATCTAATCAATCTATGTCGCCTTTGGCCGTACATCATATATCATAGGAAATACTAAGAAACTACACTTTCTTCCCCAACTGGAAACCCACCAAGGCGTGTCTCGACATAATCGCCAAGGCCGTTCCTAATAGAAGCGAAACTCCACAGAACACAATCAAGCCAGAGAAATGCCCATTCTGATCATTGACAATGGCGCCGGCAATGGGGCTCCCGATCAATACGCCCACAGAAGTCACCGCGTAGAGCGAACCGGTGCGTGTGCCCAACTTGCGCACGTCCGACATGGATGCTACCATGGCGGGAATAATAGACAAGAAGCACCCCGAAGCAAAGCCGTACAAGGCGCCGTAGACGATGAGCGGCGCATTGGAGCTCGCGGGGAGCCAAAGGGCGAGAGTGATGATGCCGCCGAAGAGGGTGAGGAGAATCATGACATTGAAGACGCCGTAGCGGTCGCCCATGTGAGCGGGGAGGATACGGCCAAATGTGCTACAACTCAACTTTTAGCATCACGAAACATGGCCGGAGATGCTGTGGGAGATACTCACGATGCTGCATTTATAATGGGGACCAAATAGTCGGCCAACCTCGTCGACATGCCTTCGGCCTTGGCCTCCACAATGATAAAGGTAAACGGCAAGAAAGCACCCAGATAAATCATAAAGCCAGCGGCAGTGAGAAGAGCAAAAGGCCGCTCGGCAAAAGGCGTCACAAATTCCTTCGCGTCAAACTTCCTCCTCGACGGAGGCAGCCTCGACTTGACTGTGAGGTTGCCAATGATGAGCAGTCCGAGGAACAGAAACGCTGTAGACCGCATGGCCCAGCCGAAGCCGATACGCACGACGAGACGGTCGACCATGATGGGCAGGACGACGCCGCCGATGCTAGATCCGGCGGTGACGATGCCGAAGGCGAGGGCTCGGTGGACGCGGAACCAGGTGCCGAGGGCGGCGATTGCTGACAACGGTTGTTTGTTAGATGTGATGTGTATGGGAGAGGCAAATGGGATGGGGTCGAGTGGGAATGCTTACGGGCATAGAAGAGAAACGAGCAGCCTAGGGCACTGCAGATGCTCTGGGAGAGGAGAATCTGATAGTACTCTTTGGAGATTGAGGTCATCATGAGGCCGAAAACATGGAGAAAGGTGCCTATTAGGACGGGGATCCGAGGGCCGAGCTGGTCGGTCATGTAGCCAACAAGGGGACCCTATTGTCACGTTAGCATCTGTACATGCAGGTAAGTTCGATACGACAGTAGAAGAGGATCAGGCATACCCCGAAGAAGAGCATAAAGGACTCCACAGACGGGATCCATGCCACGGTGCTGGGCGAGTACGCTCTGAGTTGATGCGATTGGTAGTAGTCTTGAAAGATGCCGATACCTAACGTTGAACACAGTTAGAAAGCTTGCATCATGTTGACAGGCTAGACGACTTCTTTCATACAATTGATCCATCCGAAACTCGCAAACACGGTGCAGAACCCTCCTAACACAACCATCCACGCTTCCAGGCCGCCATCGGGTGGAGGGCCAAAGTCTGGCTCAGTGGCGGCTTTTGGCTGCTGTTGCTGCGACGACGCCTTTTCGACGTCTGTGGAAGCGCCTTGTTGCTGAAGGTATTGTTCTTGGAATTGCTTTTCGACATCGGTCGAGGAGGCTGAGGATGCCCCGGGAATTGGAGACGCCATTGCTGCGGCAGTCTTTGAGACGGAGACGCGAGGAGAAGGGGAACTTCTCGAGAGTGACACGGCTGTCTTTGTCCTTTCGCATCGGAGATCCAGGACGTCGCGTCCTCTATATATCTATTCATCACCTTCTCACGCCCACATCTCAGGTCTTGCAAACTACAGATTCAAAGAGCAGTTCCCTGTCGCGCATCTCGAGCGATGGTTCCGAATCTGGTTTAACTGTACACCGCCTGACATACAGCCAATGACGCATCAAAGGTCTGGCGACTCCATCGTTTTTCTCCTCCCGGGAGGGCCCGCGTTTTATTACGAACTCATCGGATATAAACATTCACATCCCTGTCGAATCTGCTCGCTGCTTGGTTCCTTGTTGAGTATAGCGCGTGTCATCAAAGTTTCCGCGTTCTCCAGCTTTCTAAGCGCTGGTGTTTGGTTCATCTCCACTCAGCTCACTTCACTTACATCAAATCTCTTCCATCTCGGCCCATCGCCATCGCCATTGTCATTGCCTTGACATGATGCGGCAAAACATTACGAACCAAGGCCCAAACCATGGTCGGGATCCCGGGAAAATCAAAGGCTTGTAGGGACTGCAAGAGGCGTCGTGTCAAGGTATGGCTCGCATATCCTACTCTGCCGAGCGCTCCCCTGTCCCTGTTCTCGCCCCGTCCTGTGCCGTCTTGTCCCTGAATCTAATAACTTGTCTCGTAGTGCGACTTGACATTGCCATCGTGCATAAGATGCATCAAGGCCGGAATTGCATGCAAGGGATATGAGCAGGCGATGCTCTGGGTCAACAGCACCCCGGATCATCCAAATGTCACTGCCGTCTCTGTCATAACTGATGCACAACTACACCAGCGCCAGCAACACTCTCCATCGTCAGAATGGGTTCGACTTGTCCATCAGCTCCGTGACCAACTCTCCCAGCCAAGCTACGACACTTCACACTTTAGATCTCAGGCTTTGCGCATTCTTCAAGGCATCTACCTCCCTCAACCACGCATCGCGGCGTGCGACGAAAATGGCGACCCGACGCCCTCGTCCTGGATCAGGGCCGTGTGCCAGATGAAGGCCCCAAGTAGCGCCCTCGACCACTCTCTTCTCGCCTTTTGTGCCGTCCAGGTCCGCTTGTCCGGTGACTCGTGCTTGTCTCAGGACGAGACGGGCCAGGTTTACAACCACGCGCTTAACAAGCTCATTGAAGACTTGGACTCTCGGCAGCCGAGGAGCAGTGACGAGATGCTGGCTGCCATCGTGGCCTTGTCGACATGTGAGGTATGTTTATAGAATCCTCCAATTCTTTGAGAAAAAGTAGACGATGTGGCTGATGCATACAGCTGTTTGTTTTCCCCACGGACTCAAGCTGGAGTGCCCATGCACAGGGCATATCCGAACTCCTTCGCAACCGCGGCGTGCCGGAGCAGGCCACGGCGAATTGGAGAAGCTTATGCGTGCGATTGTGTATAATATGCGTATGTGTAACGCCATATCACCAACATCGCAATCATGTAGACTCTCTCGCTGACCCCTGATTCGCCCTCACCAGGTCATTCAAGGCTTAGGTCAAAGGCGTTCTCTCGGTCTTGAACCTGACAGGTGGCGACTTTTAATCGGTCCTTCCGGTGCCGACGACTCCTTCGTCCGAATGATGCATATAGTCGTCGACGTTCCCTCTATGCTGCAAGAAGCACATGCAATCCTTTCAAGCGGCAACAACCCTTTGGCCGCCTCGCAGCACAGCGCCCACCTCGTGCAAAAGTTTCAAGAGCTCGACACTTGGAGACAACTTCGCCAACGCAGAGTAGCACCTGATCCCTTGTACTGGACCGTCATGTCCAGAATGAATAACCCGGCCGACGCGGAATACGTGGATAAACTGTTTCCGTTTGCGCTGATGTTTTCGTCCATGGGAAACGCAATTCAATGGATATTTTGCTCGACAGTTATGCTGCACGTTGTCGAGGCGGCATTGCTCCTTGAAGCGTTGGAGTTTACCACCCCAAACCCCACCGGCAGCATATCTTCACCACCGTCAGACAACATCTCAATACTGGCAGAGGCAGATGGGCTGGCTCGTATGCTCTGCCAGAGCATCGAGTTCTGCTACCGCAACGATAATGGCCTCTTTGGGCCGCAAGCGACGTGCTCTACGCAGTGGACCTTGCGTAGGTACTTTCGTCGCCGCGGACTCGCCAGGGAGTTGGAGTGGTGCCGGAGGATCAAGGATATCAAGGGCTCGGCGTCAAGGTGCGGGATCGATTTGATGCAATTTGGGCCTGATTGGTGATTGGGATCTGTAGGCGTTCTTCTTTTCAACATAACTCTGCCTGTTGCCGAAACTCTGATGAGGGCAAGGTTCTTGATCTGAGAAAGGGTTCGAGATTGGCCTCAAAGCTGTTGACACAGATGGACAGCAACATTGGTACGACTGCGCAAAATGATTTCTTTCTGATGCAATAGCGGTGAACAATGGCGTTGAGACTGATGACCACTGTTCACACAAACTCTAGTGTCGGTGCGTCACTCACGCGCGTGGTGTCGTCTGAGATGCAGGGCCATGGCAAGTTATCCGAGAGCTCTCGGTTCAGCGTTCCGCCAAGGAACAGCTTCTATATATAATCTGCTCAAAGTAGCTCAAAGTAACAAGTGCTGAACTTGAGTGGACATGTGATCTTCGGCTTTATAGTCTTCTCAGTCGTCTATATACCCGACTCCTTAGTTGTATATCCGGCTCCCTCCGGATATACATGTCTGTATCAAAGCTATTCTATACCTAGAAGTTGGCGGGTTCTTACGTCCATGGATAATGCCAACAGAAAATGGAACCACACTCGTATTCCCTTTTTGGTATACGATTCAATAACCTCATCGCTAAGAGAGATTGAAGCAGAATATTTTGTCTTCTACCAAAAAGCGGCCTTCGCGGACTGCCGCGAAGACCGCCTCGTATCCCCTTTTAAGTATACGACTCAATAACCTCCTAAAGGTGGATCTATCATGTTTCACAATGAAAGCAAATGTAAATCTCTAAAACCGCTCAAGATCTGTTCAGCTTCACTGTTGGGTTGCGCTTTGTAGGAGACTTGCATGAAGCCGAACTCAGGAAAGAACTAAACCCTCGTCATGACAACACAAGCTTGGAGCGTAATAGAAAGTTGTCTTCGGTATAACGAGCTTCGCTCAGCGGGTACATTGAACAAGCATTATAGCAAATAGTTTCGAGATAAAGTGAAGCTTGTATTATTTGAATCAAAATGCAAAGGAACCCCAACTTTCGGTACAAATGATGACCGTGGCGGAGGAAGTAGGTTAGAGGAATTCGAAGTTTCTAAGAATTGGTCAAATGCCCCAAAATCAGAAGACGTCTGGTGAGCAACTTCTTGCAAAGAGATAAATCTATCAATTACAAAATCCGAAAACAACAGGTGACGCTTCGAGAGCAAAGGAACTGCCAAAGAGTTGCATTAGCCAAACGTTCTGACCATAGGGCTGACAAACTACCCGAAACCCAGAAGAGGATTAATAAACTCGCGTGGGGAGATAAGGTTATAAGTCCGAACCACTGAAGATTCTCCAAGTATAAATAACTCTTCTCTTCTATAAGTGAGACAGTAAATCATCACAAAGCCGCTCTCCACAAAGATCTAATTAGCACGAGATTCTTGGGTCAAAATCTTTGCAAACTTCAGACCATGGCTCCTTCAGAGCACACTCTTCTCGTCACTGGCGCTACGGGGTATGTCGCGGGCCATGTTATTCACCAAGCCCTGACCAAAGGCTATAACGTCCGAGTTTGTGTTCGATCCGAGTCGGCCAGGGAAAAGATTCTCGCTACCTTCCCTAATTACGGCTCACGGTTGTCTTTTGCTCCTGTCAAGGATATCACCAGCCCAGAGTTCTTCAAAGACGCGTTTGCAGATGGTGCTGTAACGGGTGTTATCCACCTTGCCTCGCCTGTCCATCTCAGTCCAGAAGATAACAGACGAGACATGCTTGATCCCGCGATTAACAGCGCAAGGTCGATTATTGAGGCGGCCAAGCTGTTTGGGCCCTCCGTGCAGCGTGTCGTGAATACCTCTTCTATGGCAGCATTATTAGATGTCTCGAAAGGGCTACGACCCGGTTACACGTATTCAGAAAAAGACTGGAACCCGATGACTTACGACGAGGCTGCCGAAGCTGATCCTGTTTCAGTGTATTGTGCCAGCAAAGCCCTGGCTGAAAAAGGCATGTGGGACTTCATGGAGAGCGGAGACAACAAACCAAACTTCTCGTTTGTTTCTGTGAACCCTTCTATGATTTTCGGTCCGGACTTTTATCCCATCACGGACCTCAAGGGCCTCAAGGCCTCCGCTGCAAGAGCCTGGGCGCTCGTGGACGCCAAGGATGTTCCTCCTCCGGATTTCTGTGGGGTTGTCGACGTGAGGGATGTCGCAACGGCATTATTGAATGCGTTTGAGATCCCTGAGGCCGCTGGGCAGCGCTATCTCCTTGCGAAGCACTTTGAATGGCAGACTGCTGCGGATGCTGCTCGTGAGGCGTTGGAAGAACCTGACAAAAATAGGATTCCGGCGGGGTCGCCTGGTTCGATGGACAATGGAGCGTGGAAATCTGTGACTTATGCTGTTGACGGATCCAAAGCTGTGAGAGAGTTGGGTTTCGAGTATCGACCGTTGAAGGATACGATGGGGGATACTATCAAGCAGTTGCTAGAGGTGGAAAGGAAGATCGGAAAGAAGTAAGCTTCGTAGAAATATTGAGCTTCACATATCTCATAAGAAGGTGCTTGACATCATCACGTTTTTAATAACTTGACTAGCGAAATAAAAAGCATTTGGTCGTGGAGCTTCTCAAAACAGAACTGTCTAGTTGGCTTCATTGCATCCACCATTATTCCAGTCTGAAATACGTTAGCATTCCGCGGCCATTCTGTTTGGAGCATATGGGGACTGTTGGTAGTAAGTGAAATGTGCCTTCTAGGACTAGCTAGCTATTTTCCTGTGCCGCCTCGTCTGGAATATTGTTGAACATCGCCTTGAGAGACAACCGTTGGACGACTCGTGGGTGCCGGCTAGGAACTACTTTTACCTTCAAAGGTTTGCAGTATATGTAATTCACAAGACAGCCTCAATGGCCTTGAGGGACCACGCATGTAGCTTCAAATGCATAGTTTTGATATCTGCCCGGTCGTGATTAGGATGCTGATTTTCGCATGAGAATTTAGGCATATTATGCTGAATGAAAATAGAAATCCGCCTTTATTCAGAAGTCATTTATTAGGGCATTAATAGTGCCGTGATACTACAGCCAGCATGTCAGAGCTTGGCTTACTTAGACAGCCAAGAGGTTCCCGTCGCCTTAGGAAGAGTTGGAGGGCAGAGCTGCAGAGCCTCAACTTGATACCTAGGTACCTAGTTAGCTAGAGTTAGGGGTCAAAAATCCGCGGACCAGAAAAAAAAATATGTTCCAATTTCAGGAGGGGATAACCTATCACAGGTGTAATCCACAACAGCTGCTCTCATATTCCATATTACAAACAAATACTACTAAAAATAAAATACTTGTCAATTGCTGTCAAATTTTGATTTTACTCAGGTGCATACGTATTTTGTAGATTTAATTATCAATTTTTAAAAACTGTGACTTTTAGTGGTGTTTAGTATCGTGTTCACAGATTTTTGGCCCACAAACCTGTACATACCTAGGTATATTTCCAGGTGCGGCTCTTTGGGGGCTTAATAACCAGGTAAACCGGTGGCGCGCGAACCAACATCCACTTGGGGTATAACGAATGTGCCCAGGAAAGGTGTGAGAATATAAAGGACAATAACTCGTTAGGTAACTAACGGGTCCGTTTTTTATTGTAATAAAAGGTAATGAAGTGGAGAACGTATTACGATATACATGGGTGGGGTGCATGTACCTTCTTCTCAATATAGGTACTTACAACCAGCTTAAATTGTCGCCTGGATGTATCGATGAATGATCGGTGATAGAAGGCGTATGATTATACTCAGACCGGGAAGCAGAATGGGAAAAGGCAGCCCCAAATTCATCTTCTGTTGTAATATAAATACTTGCTGAATTTTCCTCACTTTCAATCTCTTGCGCCTTCAGCTACCACATGGCTCTGGTTTCTCTTACATATCCTACCACGGTGTAATCAAATTTCACGCCTGAATCACATCTGCCTATTATCTGAAATATATACCTGTCTATTATCCCTTACTTATATATCAATATTACCAGTTTATCTACTGGTGCTGTTATTATAAATAACAACAAAATGTACGTGTTACTACGGATCAAATCCACTCTTTATATCTACAGATACATTCTTCACATATATACCACGGGTATATCTTGGATCAACCCAATTTGTTGTATATATGAGGAATAGATTTTTTTTCTCTGCCTTCCGAGACTAACATTTTCATTAGCAATAACGCGATGGCCTCGACTACCACTCAAAACGCCCAAAGCACTCAAAGCACACAAACTCCTACCTATACCGATAATTCTGATGATTATGACCCGTCTTATAATCTCAACCGCTTTCTTGCCGATCAAAATTATCCAACTGGGTATAAAAAAGCACAGAGTCCTGAAGAAGCAGAGCGAATTAAGAAAACAGAGCTAAAGGACTTTGACATCAAGTTTGCCTCACAGAGACTCTCTCCACGCCTAGATGCCAGTGGAGAATTAGACGGCTCGTTGTAAGCATATGGACATGTCGATTATATCACCATGCTGCATATATTTTTATTGTATAGCCACTTTTTAGACAAGACAGAATCTCTTTCAGTTTATTATTTATTCAATTTCATCATGTCCAGAGAACCTTGTGCCTAAGTACTTATTGCTTTATGGAGTCTAAGCTTGATAATTCTACAGTTGAAGGCTTTAATAGCCGTAGGTTGCGGACAAAAGTGAAGCATCGAATAAGAAATGCACACAAAATGTTGATATGAAAACTTTATGTACGCACTTTACAAACCCCTCATGCTACCTCAAGAATACATATGGCGGCTTCTCATTCAAAAGTCCTAGGTCTGGACTTCACTAGGGGAACCCGCCAGATAGCTCGAGTCTCTACCTCGATACCTAAGGCATTTCTGAATGGAGACCCAGTCAGCAAGAAGCGACGAATTGAGGGGGGTTTTGAATCGGCTCGATGAGCCATGCCCTATCATTCTTGTTTCATTTATTTTAGCCTGCATTTCCCAAAACAGTGCCATTGGGTTATTTTTATGTCATCGCTAGATTCGATGAGCCATCAGCTGAGCAGACTTGGAAATGTCCTGTGCGGCTTAAGCATGATGATAAATGGAGAAATGGAATCATGGACGGATTAATGAATCTTGCTACACCTGCACTAGTTTATAAGTATATGGATATTGTAAGGGCAAGGCAACCAATATAACAGAGAGTAGCACCTCGAAGAGCTGGCGGTCAGAGGCTTTTGGTAGGGCCATCTATATAACGTAGAAATAATCTTCGACGCATCCACAGACTTCTTCTCTATCTCTGAAGCTGAAAAGGCCTTTGGAGACCGCCGCTGCTTGGGCTCCAGAGCTGACGCGTACTTGAGCCTTTGGGACCACGATCAAACTCTCTGTTATTATCCGCTTGCTGCTTACATGCACCTCGCCCCCGCCTAGTTGGGCTAGAGGGCGAGGGTGCTGGGCTGTGCCTTCCACACAGGGCTCTAGCTGCCTCAGGCAGCCTGTGTGTATTTAAGGTGGTCTTCGTCATGGACCTGGGTCTTCTCTTCTTCTTCCTTATGCATCCTTACTCAATTCAATGATACTGTCTTTGGCACCCCTCTGCCGTTGTGACCGTGCCCTAGCCTCCAATCTGAGGGGAGCTACTGAGAGTGCAAACTTTCAAGGTTCTTATTGCGACCATCATTATCTGAATGACTGGGAAATAAGCTTTTACCGTAAACTATATGCAATTCATGGGAAGATGTAGGATATCGCTTTTACTTTTCCTGACTTGTCATAGAATCATCTAGTCCGTTTTATTCTATCCTCTTTTCAATCCCAATTCCTTGTTGCTACCGCTTCTAACAATATACTTAACTCAAGACCAAAGGAATAGACAACATTGAGGTGAAGCCTGCAAATTCACGGGTTGAAGGACTGCTGAATGAGGAGATCATACCTATCATTGAGGACTCTCACTAGATACCTAGTTGATTGGACAATCGCCATATAAGATAGATTATTGTGAGATTATGAACACTCATTCTGATACATGTAGGTAGGATTTAGGAGAAGCGGCAGTCCGATGCTGTTAGTAACGACATCCATATGGTATAAAAATATAGGCTTCAGTTCCCTCAAAAATTGATGCTTGCTCAATATATATTTCTGTGTCTTTGAGTATCATGGCCTTCTAGATTCTTTCTATTCTACTCTTTGGCAATTTTGAAACTCCCTATATCCCAAGATGAACTAGGAAGTTTGATACCCATGTCTTCAAGAAGACATACTCCGAGCTTCTCATCTAGTAGAATGGACAACGTAGAGACGTCAACTTTCTCGCATTCTATAAGGTAGTTGTCAAGTATCATAGATTTAATCGTACGAATACTCGGAGACCAGATAGATAAAGGCTCTATGTTAATAATACCACCAGCCAAGATGTCATTATTCGGGTTAATGAAACGGTAACACGTACTTTCATGGAGTTTCTTCTGATGAATGAAGAAAAGAGCTTTGACAAAGGGCTTGCAGTCGTCCATTTTGCGAGCGCAATTAAGGAGGTGCTTTTTCTTGTCTTCGGCATGAGAAGGAAAGTATTCAAAGAGTTGTTCGACGAGATACTTGAGATTTATCTCCATACCTAATCACCAAACTTTTGTTGATTTCTATGTCTGGAGCGCTACATGGTATTCTTGGTGAAACCATTGTAGCAAGAAGATCAACCAGTTCAGTCGTTTCAATTTCAGTTTGACCGGAATATGTTTCGGAGCGTTTGATTTCCACGACAAAAGTTGTGTGTTGGTTTAAAATCGGTTCCCGTTTCAATGCCATTACCATATATTGCATAAATTCATAGTCTATTTTGCCATAGAAAAATGCAATCATGTGTACTCTTTTTATGATCAAGCCCAAGATTGATTTATATTTTGCGAAATCGAATATCGTTCTTGGATCCGAAGTCACGTAGCTAGTATACTTGCCAAGGAGCCTGCTACGTAACTTGTAGAGGCAGATGCCAGGAGAATTTATATCGCCGTCCAGAGATAGAATCAATCCCTTTTTATCACAAATTTACTAATCATCGGCGGATACCGTGGCACGCAAAAGCAGAAAATCTCGAAGAATGCATGTAGTGTGAGATGGCCCTTTCGCCTCTATACGCGATTTTATGAACTTTTCGAAGGCAGGATACTCGATGACTAACGAATCAAAAGTTGGACGAGGATAACACTCCGGTCGATTGTCCCACGGTAAAAGACCAGCTTCGAATAGATCGCTAGCAGTATATAGCAGATTCATAATCTCCTTGTTTTTCAAAACAGACTCCTCTGCTACTAGTTGGGTCAGGATCCAGAGAAAGTAGTGTAGTGGCACATTGTGGTTGAAGGGAATGGTTATGTCCAGGTGTCGAGTACTTTCCATAGTCCGAAGTTGGCAGAGAATGATTGCTCCAAGCTCTAAATCACTGGACTGCTTCTGATTTTGTGCAAATATTGCTTTTCCGACTTCCGATTCCTTGAAAAAGTCGAATAAAGTTCGGTGTATAAAGCTTATCTTGCCTGTAAGGTGGCCACTCAACGATTAAATTTCTGCTTTAGCTCCCGTACTTGAAAAAGGATGAAATCGGAAGATGTAGTCGGATTGAGTGACAGTAAGAAAACCAGCAGTTTTGATACTTAGGCTTTTCATTGTATCCGTGCATCTCTTACTTATCTCCGAGACTGACAAAGGATATGATTTATCCAACATGTTTCCTTTGATCTTCTCATTTGTGGTGAGCATGAGTTGGAATGGGTTTAGGTCCCAATTGAAAATCCTCAGGTCTTGCGAATGAACTTTGTTGTACTGTTCAAGCAGAGACTGATTCATGATGAGGAGGCTGAAATACCGCACTGCTTCCTTTTGATATATATGTCTGTCTTCCCCAAGTCTGCTCCACATATCTTCATAGAGCTCCTCAAGTTTAGATGGTAGTTTTGATAATCGCAAGTATATTTCGTGTTGCTCGTCGTTGTTCCGAAGGCCCCTCTTTACACTTTCAAGTGCTATGACGAGCCAAAGATACACTCCCTCAGATTTTTGGACAAGCAGCCGTCTTAAGCCATCTAAGAAATTAGACGGATATCTATCGGTCTCAGGAATGCCTGCTAACACAAGTTGTAGCATATCATTCTCGGTTAACTCGTTGAGTTTGAATCCGTCATACTTGGAGAACTTTTGCAGAAAGATACTTTCGCCCCGGCTGGATATGCAAATCTTGATATTGTGTAGGTCAATAAAAGAGTCAAAAATATTGAAGCATTTCCTTACTAGTCTCAGTGGCTTCGTCAAGGCCATCGATAAGAAAAAAAATTGATCTTTTGCACTGCATCAATATGGAATGGAATACGGATTCCAATTTCGCGTTTTCCCAGTCGCCTATCGTGTCTTTGTCTGTAGCGAACAGAAATCTTGACAGAATGTGATCAATGAGGTTATGGTTGCCGGACAGCAGCTGGTGGGTCAAAGAGCAAAGAAGGCCCCTCAGATTCTTTTGTAGAGTATCTCCTGGCTTCCAGAAGAAGTGCGAAACAATTAGAGTATTGGGACTCCATTTATCAAGTCCTCTCTGTGTGTTTTTATGTAGAAGAAGAAACTTCATAAGCGTACTTTTGCCCTCTCCGGGTTTTCCCTGAATCCAGAATACTCGCTTATCGGATTGAAGCCATTGCACAAATTTTCTCCAAGCCACTACTGAAGTTGAAATTGGCATTTCATGCGATCCTTCATTTATGTCAAGTGACTCGAAAATCGAAACATAAGTTGCTTCGTGGGCAGGCTTGAACTTAGTTCGCCGGGAATTCATAGACTCGTATTTCAGGCTGCGAAGGAGGCGTTCTCTCTGTGATTCTTTATTGGCATCATCTTGAAACGTTTTCATTGACTGCTTCATACGCGCTTCGAATTGTTGTATATACTGTCTTGTCTGGACGCCATCACGAGCTATGAGATTGGCCATGTTGGTGTGACCCGCCGCAAGTTGTAAGATGAAATATTTCATAGTATCCGAAAGCTCTGTAAAATTCTCACGCTGCTGAAGCGCTATGGCGTCGGATTTCGTGCTATTAAGGTGGCATTGTAAGCATGCTAAAGTACGAAGACTTTTCTGGAGCGATCAAGATTGAGCGATCAATTAACCTACCATAAATGAACCAATATCTGCGTCTCTAGCATTTTTTGGTATTGACAAAATTGATCATAAAGACCTTCGATCTTTCTTTTGCGAGTTTTGGACATATATACGGCGATGATCGACTTCATGTAGTCACTAGACTCGTTATATTTTGTGACCCGTTTTATCTCTTTTTGCAACTCTCGTGCGACTTTGCTACATTTCTGAGCCATTTCTCACAGCTCCGTTTTGTCTTTGGTCTGTTGCGTGGTAGAACCCGAGTAGCGATTCATTTCTTCCAATGAAACTTTGAGGGAAGTTATATTTTCTTCCATCCGACCGTCATTTGTCTCGCGGCCTTCGTAGACATCTTTGCAGAGAGTCAGAACTTCCTTAGTAAAGGAGATGACCTGCATGATACTGCAGACCATCGATAAAGCTTCAAATCCAGACATCGTTATTCAATAAGTCGTGATGGGTGAAGTGACTAGCAGTAAGAATTGGTTGAAAGATTGAGATGTGAGCTGAAAGGAAGATGCTTGAAGCCTGATCTCAAGCATTCGGCTACGGAACAGTGATTGGAGACACGTTTACAATGCATATGCACTCCATCATCAGGCCTCGATGAGCCACACCTCAACGACTTGCTATCAGTATTGGGTAGATACACCGGTACCCAATATTTGAATTAGAATATGCGTGTATCGTTGTCTTGGTATCGTATTGGTTCTTAGGAAACACCCGTGGATAAATCAATCGGATATTATCACGAGTCACTGTTTGGAATATGTGCACCTCATCGCGCATTGAGAAATGAAATAATTGAATATTAAATTTTCTAATCTGTAATTATACAACGCTTTTTTTTTAAAAAAAAAAATACTGCTTTTAATCTGTAGGTGTAGCCTTGGGAGGATTCGGGTTCCAACCTGGTAGATCCTTGGCCACCATGGCGAGTGACACGCACGACTGGGCAACACCTCCGATAACTGTATAAGTCAAATCAGGATCCATCAGCTTAGATGCTCCAGTTGCACCATCAGAAACTAGGAAGATCTTGTTCAGCTGGCCCTCAATATCGCAGACAAAAGGGTAAAAGATGTTTTGAGTGCTGTCCATGGCCACAAGAACCGTCACTCCCGTGCTAGTGACTGTAGGGAACAGCATAATCATCTCGGCACCGATGGGAATGGCATCCCATGTGCCCAATCGCAGTCGTGAAGCACCCACGGCGGAGATGGTGCTGGGGAAGTAATACAGGATTCGGCCGGCCGAGTCACCGCTAACCATGGGCCTAGTAAGATCGGCTACAAACGTGGTGCCGTTGGTTAGGCTGGTCATTGACACGGAGCTGTCGGCTGAAGAGATGAACAGGCTGCCGTTTACATGGGGATTGATAAGTAGGTGACCGGTTGCGTCGTGGATGATGACAGGAGCGGTGTCGTGAGCTGAATCGGGAGAGCTGGTCGAGGTGCTGATTGCGGTGACATGAGTTGAAGTGCCAGTGGAAGAAGTCGTAGCAGAAGACGCAGAAGTGACAGTAGTCGATGTAGCATCAGTTGAAGTGGCCGTAGTAGAAGTAGGAGCGGCAGAAGGCGTGAAAGTGAGAGTGTCCTTGACAAGAACCTTTGCATTGGCAGTGCCACTGGCAGAAGCACTGGTAGCCACCGTCGTGACGCGTCGGACGAGGTCAATCCTCTTGTGCTGCGAGTTCACTTTTACGAAGCTACCCATGATCCCAACCGACGTAGGATTCATGGGAGCTCCATCGGAAAACTTCCAACAGTCGGGAAGGGCAACATTGAAGGTCCCAAAGAAGAGGAAATTGACGCCAACACAGTTACCATCAGATGCACAAGAATTCGTGCAGGTATCGGCACTACGAGACTTGAAGACATTCTCAATTGTTGAGCCGTATACCAAGTTGCAGTTCAGGCGGAAGGTTGCTCCATCTGCCACGCAAAACTGGCCGTCGTTTGATGGGCAGCTGAGAGAGGCACAATCGGGACCAGCAGGGGGAACAGAAGTGGTGCCACCAGTTGGAGCAGAAACGGTTGCTGTAGGAGGAGCGATGGTGAGGCTCTCGCCGATGCAGCCAGAGGCAAAAACAGGAGCGTCGTATTCGTCGAGAGTGTATTTTCCTTGCTTGATGTCAGAGAGATCGAGCACAACGGTGTTGACCATGCCGACGCTCCAGTGGATGCCGTAGCAGCCATCCTCGGGGTCAGTGTTGACTTCGCCGTTGTTGACCTCGTTGGTGAAGTCGTATTCCACTGCACAGAAGAAAGCCATAGTGGTTAGTATGCAAGAGTTGCTTAAAGAGGGAAAGGGGCAACTTACTGCTAGCACGAACACCGGGGGTATCGACAAGCTTAATCTCCTTCTCATATTTACCATTAAGGATATTGAGACCGAATCCAAGGGTAATAGGAAGACCAAGAGTAGAGTTGATTGTCAAACTACCATCAGCCTGAACTGTGTCCCGGATATTTGGTATCCAGCCTGACTTGGAAGAGCTTCTGGGGTTAAGAACATCTAGCTTAGCTGACAGCTGCGTCCATTGCATGTCAGCACCGACGAGATACTGTCCAACGGCAGCGATATCCAAATCTGCAGACACTCCAAGAGACAGCACGGGGCCAATGGTGAGAATATCAGGGATCGACAGCCCGGGCAGACCCACGGACAGGAAGTCGTACTGCTCCTTGGGATTCCACTCAGCAAAAGCATTCATGCCAAGATAAAGACCAACATCCAACGTTCCATCCAAAGAAAGCTGGGCCTTAGTGAGGCCGTTGATGAGAGAGAAAGAGGCGCTTCCATCAAGCTTGAGTTTACCATTGGCCTGGCAATCGACACACCAAAGCTCAATGCTGGGCTCCGGATCCGCCTCACCAATGATGACGCCCTTGATCTTGTCAATGGCCGCGCTCTGAGCATCCCAGTACTCGCCCTTATCAGGAGTCCACGTATAAAACTTGAAGCCATCACCCCAGGGAGAGTCATCCAGCGCGCTCTTTGGCGGAGTAGCTTGCACGGGAAAGTCAAACGATCGGTCATAGTCGCCCGTGATGATGAATGTCACAGCTGCAAGCAGGCCCTTGGCAAAGCCTTCGGCTGCATTTAGGACTGTATTTCCAAGGTTCTTCAAGTTGTTTACAGCATCGTTTGCAAGATTTGTGGCGAGATTTGCGATTCCATTGCCAATGGATTTGGCATCGTCCTTGACTGCATTGTACGCCGTAGTTGCGGTGTGATCAACCCAAGCGACGGCTTTGCATGCAAAAGAGGGCCAGCATCTGCGCTCAAGAAGGGCTCGGCTCTGAAGGTCGCTGAGTTGGACTCCGGGTATGACGGCTGCAAAGGTGGCCTATTTGAATGTTAGTACCTACATCTTGACGTAAAGAGAGGATATGGAAGAAAAGAGGCCCTGGGAGCAAGATGCTTACATCAAGATCTTCATCTGCAACAGAGTAGTAGCCGAGCTTGTTGTTAAGGCGGTAATCGAAATCAGGACCGCAGTAAATAGCTGGCAAACCGTCAACCTCGTTTTCACTGGGTGCGGTACATCCATAGGTAGCCGCAAGTTCAGGATTTGGTTCAAGAGTTGGCACAGAAGTCTCAATGGAGCCAAAGTCGACGCCAACGTCCTGAGCAATGTCGGCAACCGACTTCATAGAACCCGAACAGCTCACAGACTTGGTCGCGTCGTCAAAGGTAATGTGAGTAGCGACAAAATAGACATAGTGACCGTCTGAACTGCACCCAGAAGCTGCGGTGATGATGATGAGAGTGTTGCCGCTACCCTCAGCCTCAGCCCAAGATTCCTTGGCAGCATTGTAGGCTTTGGCTCCATCAAAGCTGGCAGACAGACTATTGTCCGAGTCACACTGGATATTGAGGATGTTGATAGAGTTGTCAAGTATAACCGAGGGATACTGAAAGGTGACATTGACGCGGACTGTGGGAGAGTTGACCGCATCTGGGTCATCCGATCCCGGTGATGTACTCCCAAACCAGAGCTGCGAAACCTCCTTGGGGGTGATAACTTCGGTGCCTGCAACATCGACATTTGGAGGTGCCAATGGACGAAGAGTGACAGTTGGCTGAGCTGGAAGGGTAAGGGGTCCGCTTGGGATTTGGGCGGTGCCGGGAGGAGCTGGAGGACCAGTAGTAGTCTGAACATCGCTTGATGATGTAGTGTCTGGGGGGCTTGTTGAAATATCCGAGCTAGAGTCTGTCGTGGGCGTGGAGGCGGTTGTGGTCTCAGCTGGAGGAGAGGTAACAGCAGAGCTAGAGCTAGAAGAGCTGATAAGCGTATTGCTTGAGGTAGAAGCGCTGGTAGAGGACTGAGAGGACTGAGAGCTAGTCGACGTAGACGAAGCCTTGGCAGTTGATGATGTAGTCTTTTGGGTAGACACAGATGTACTCTTCGTAGTGGTAGTCGAGGTTGTTTTCTTCGTGGATGTCGATGTAGTCTTCTTGGTGGACGTAGATGTAGTGTGGGTAGACGTCTGTGGCAACTTGCTGCTGAGCACGGCAATCTGGCCATTCGCGCGAGTTGAAGTCTTTGACAGCGTCTTCTTCAGCCAGCATTCACCGTCATGGTAAGCAGCAGCAACACAACCGCTCGTCTGGTCACACCAAGTGATACAGCTGTTGAAGTTGTTGAGCTTCTTTGATGCCAAATCACCACCGGCACGGTCCACGTTGCAAGCGATAGTAAAGCTACGGCCGCTTGGTTCCTTGATCTGCTTGCCGCTCTGGCTCGGGCAGAGAGAAGCCGGAGGGCTAAGCGCGGAGCTTAGTACGGCGAACTGGCTGTTTGTTCGTGGCGTAGAAGCTGTGAGCTTGCTCTTCAGCCAGCATCGGCCATCGTGATAGATAGAGGCAACGCAGCCGGTCGTCTCGTCACACCATGCAATGCAGTCTCCGAAATTAGCCAGTAGCTTGTTCCTTAGGTCACTGCCAGGATGATCACTGTTGCAAGAAACGGTAAAGGTTCTACCACTGGTCTCCTTAATCTGCTGGCCACTTGGACCTGGGCAGAAAGCCGGGGCAGCTGGCAACAACGAAGTCAACACAGCTGTGCTGGCTCCAGTGCCAGCAGCCCCTGACTGTAAAGATTTCTTCAGATAACACGTTCCAGTCCGCCAGGTAGCAGCGACACAGCCCTTGGTTTCATCGCAGAGGAGGATGCAGTTGGCAAAGTCTAATGTTTGTGTCGACTTGATGTCACCATGAGGATGGTCAACTCCGCACTGAACGGTAAAGTACCGTCCATCCGCCATCTTCACCCGACTGCTTCCATCTGCCGGGCAAGTAATCGGAGTCGGTGCATATTGTGTACGGACGGCGCCAGTCACTTTGCCATTTTTGACAGCGGCGTTGACCGAAGACTTTAGCCAACATGTCTTGCCGGAATAGGAGACGGCGCGGCATGAAGCCTGGGTTGAGCAGACATTGATGCAGTCGTGAAGGCTGTTGGAGGTAATCGACTTGTAATCTCCGCCGTGATGGTCGAAGCCCGTCTCTACGGCGAACTGAACGCCGTTGTTTGCTCGGAACGTCGAGGATCGGGCGACTAAGTCGTTGCTTTCGACGACTGGGATGGCATGGCCAGCCGCCTCAGTCGCCAGAAGAAGCGCGATGGCGCTGGCGAGAACAGGGCGCATATTGCCGGGCAGCTCCCGCGATCTCGATACCGTAGGCTGTCGTTGATCGAGTGAATAACTGAAAGTCCTTGAGTCTCTCTCGAGGGTTTAGCACGGATTTACTCTTCATATATCAAGGCAGACTTCGTCCGGCCATGTTCCGTGGAGGCCTTTCAACAAGGCGCGGAATTACATGTCCAGCTCTGGGTCAAGACCCTTTCCATAAGGCCACTCCGAGAGTAGCAGCAAACTATCGATAAAATCATCATGTGTTTTGAGGCCATCGTGAGCGTAGCGCCGAGACTATTGACAGGTCCCATTAGTTTCTTGCAATTTCGGAAACTTTGCATAGATTCTGGTTCAGCTGAGTGCTTGTTTCCCCACAGGGAGACTGGAATTGGACATATTAAAGCCGTAGCCTATGAAGATTTCGAGACAGCTTTAACAGGGGCCGACCCGAGGGTTCCTGGATCAATCTAGGCCTCCTGAACCCCGATCTCTCCCAATCAACTTGCACGGCGCGTGCGGACCAGGCCGAAACAATGGCCAGTAGACCTGATACGGAGTAGCATATTGCCAGCACACGTGAAAGAAGAGATTTCCGTGGGGCTCTACTACTAAGCATCTTACTTGTGCTAGTTGTGATGCTAGTGGGAATAGTGGTCGTATTGGTGGCGAGTTAGGCGAGTCTCGATTGAGTTCAGCCAGCCTCGATTTGCGAGAAGCCTAGATCAGCGAGAACAGGGGTAAAGAGACGACAAATCACTACTTTGTAACAATCGTCATCCAGCGAGTGTATTGGCAGGTAACGAGGCTTCTCATGATTGCCATTTCCGGCAATGTCCACGACATGTCAAAAGTTTGTGCCTGGAAGAGGCGTCACGCTTGTGTAGTGGCGCAACGCCCAAAAATAGGCATACGATAAGCATAGGTTTAGCTTCGTCGTGTGTTGTAGCGAACTCTGTCCTTCATGTTGCAGGAGAAGTCGTAGAATTCGAGATGTTTCCGCTCACAAACACCACGAGTACGGCGGCATAGCTACGTAAGATTAGCTTAGCATAATATCAACTTGCAAATACCGAGATAACTTACGCTGCCGTAGATGCAAATATCTCCGCTCTCTTTGCGTTGGTCATAACACCAACACTCAAGGCAAACAACGCCGTAAAGGCAGCAAGCATGCCAAGCTTGGCGGCATCGTTGGCGACGAAATAGAGACCTGTGATGGGACCAACCAAAAGGAATGCAGCTATAAGAATGCTTATGATAGCAGTTGCTGCAGAAATAGATTTCTCATGATATCTTCCAACACTGCGGCGACTATCCAAAGAGATTTCTTCCTGTTATATGGTCAGCGGACTTTTCATGAATATGGACCAGATTGTGTACCTTGAACGGCCAGTATCGCCTTAAGAAGACAGATAGATAGTCGGTTTCCAAAGAATGGAGACCAACAAGGTCATCTGGCTTATCCAAAAATGTTTTTGCAAGCCCCCCCAGGGCAGGTCGTGGGTTATTAAACCACTCTCGATATGTAGCAAGAATACGCTTGGAAGGCTGCTTCAATTTTGCCATCTCACTTTGCAACAACAGTGCCTCATCTAAATAGTTATTAGCCGCTACTCGAGGTGGCATTAGGTGTTTAACGAACGATATTCTTTTAGTTTAGCCCGTATCTTGACAATCAAGTCCATGCGGACTCGTGCTTTCTCACTACCGGTATCATACTGTCGTTCTAGTGTTTCCCATGTCATGATAGCATCTGCCAGGTTCATATCTTCGCTTTTGGCATCACTTCTATCTAGTTCATCCAATTTATTCTCAAGAACGAGGAGCTCAGATTGCAAGTACAGCAAATTTCGGGCTGCAAGCTCGTCGAACCTGCGGTAGATGGACGTTTCCTTGTCAGGGTCGAGGGAAATCCACCTTGCAACTTGCGCAAATCCCTTCTTCGGGTGAAAGAAGTTACCGCTTGAATCTTTCGCTCTCGCCATTGTCCTGCAGGGGAAAGAGTGGTAACTAGATGACTATAGTATCTTTGCAGCCCGCTCAACTGTGCAGCGAATGAGAAAACCCACTCGATGAAGCGAGCACATGTACTTAAAGAAAACTGAAAACCGAGAGAGTAGCCACCAAGAAGGAGAATTTGGATTCATGAAGATCCAAGTAAGGTTGCACAAAACTCAAAGGTTCATAGCGGCCACCAAACGTGTTCGTTACTGATTGGAGACAAATAAATGGGTGGCTGGGCAGGAATCTGGGTTTGGTGAGGCTGAATTTGCACACAGATGCGTGCATGAAAGCCCAATATAAAGCCCAAGGTGGCGCAGTGCATCTCACAATACGGCTGCCTAGCTGTTACAATTACTTACGTCGGTTCCCTTAACATCCTTTTCCCCAAATCAAATATTCCGGCGCCAGGATACGTTTACCTAAACAACGTCGAGATCAGAGCTCTTTCATCTGGGGACAGTAACGATATCATTTTGTCACACATTCGTTTCCATCTTTGCGAAGAAGTCAAAATATCCGTTTGGCCGGGTTTTAAGCAACAATGCCCTCTGCCCAACCGGACATTTCCAAAATCTGGGTCAACTACCTGCGCAACTCACGCCAGTTCAGCTGCGCTATTTGTCAGGTAGACGTTAAGCCGCCCACGCTCGATGGATTTAAGCAACATTTCCGACATAAAAATAACGTCGAAAAGCACCCCACGGAGGAGGAAGCCATTCTAGACGCCTTCCAGCGGATGAAGCTCACCTCATCTAAATCTCAGTGAGTAGCCCCCGCCGAACAAATAAATGTACCTTACCTTATCTAATATAAGTAGGTACCTATACCAAAGATCCCAGTCTACAGAACAAGACCAGAATAAAGGATCAAAGAAAAGATCTACCTTAGATCAGCTTGATGATCAACAAGATTCAGAGCATACTAGTGTTTTCAATGCCAAGGAGAGCTCAGATAAGAAGAGTCGCAATAAAAAGATTTACTCTCCTCCACCATCAACGCCTATTAGGCGAGGGCAAGGCAGGCAGCAAGTCGACGGCAACAAAGAGTTTAATCGCATACCCAAAGGTTTAAGTATACGTCAGCTCTGGAGCCCGGGCAACAGAGGTCCTCAAGAACCTTCACCTCTCAAGACGGAACCCGGCCCAGTGGCTGAGGCTGAGGCAGATGATTCTTTTACCGAGGATCCTTCGGTGTCTCGGCTGATCCGGCAACTCGAAACCAAGCTGATATCTCATGGACAACTTATTACTAAGGTAGAAGAGATGTACCGCATACCAGCTATACTAGTGAGCAAGTGTATTGAAGTTTATAATGCTCAATCAGCCAACAGAGACTTATCTCAGCAGCTTAGTAACGAGCAGCGGCAGGCACTTATCGCCCTGCAGAGCAAAGAATCTGAGTTGCTTGCCGCTGTAGTCAAACGCATTAACGATTTGACTGTCTCGATAAAGCGCAAACATACTAAAGATTTCTCGTCTGGGGAGAAAGAATTCTACGTGGGCGGAAGTGTGAACGGGACAGTTGTGGAGGCTCTTCCAGATACTGGGGCAGAAGCGTGTTTCATATCGCCACAACTAACCTCTCGTCTTGGCCTTCGTCCCATTGCCGGGCCACCAAAATGGATAACACTTGCCAACAAAAAGACTGTTAAATCTCCTGGACTGGTAACAGTGCCATGGAAGTTTAGCAAGGAACAGATCACGCATACGATAAACTGTTGGATCCTTCCAGGATGTGTCAGTGATTTGGTCCTAGGAAACGATTTCTTAAAAGCGACAAACGCTCTGAAAAAGGTCTGCCATCGCATCAAATTCAAGGTTTTGGGGGCTTCTAAGCGACTTTCATTGAGCTACCTGGGAAATGAGAAGCAACGTTTGCGGGGGTATTTGAACGGCCATTTAACAGCTGCCCTGCCCGACACAGGATCTGATGCCATGCTTATCAACGGAGCATATGCCCGAAATATTGGTCTGGAGGTTGACGGTAGCATCGAAAATCGAGGTACAATTCGACTCGCTGATGGATCCACAGCTACAATCAGCGGCATTGTACGAGATGTCGAATGGAGAGTGGGCGGTACGACAGTGCAATGCAACTTTTACGTGCTTGAAAATATGTGCGTGGACATTATTGTGAGCAACAACTATCTGTTCGAAATGAATATATTCTCGGAGCAAGAGGAACACTTCTTCGACATACACTCCGAAGATGATCCTACGGACTACCGACTCTATTTTTGTATTCTCAGTTTGGATAAGAAGAAGGACGGTAAGTATTCTCTCGGTGATTCAAGGACTTTGTCTGATCAATGCAGGGGCCTCTTCTAAAGACTGTATCTTGACCTTACAAGAACTAAAAGAATTGGAAAAACAAGAAGAACTTTATAGAAGAGATAAAACTCGCGACGAAATACTGCAACTACCGGAAGAACACCGAGAAGCAGCTATTCGGGCCGAAAAAGCGCGGCAGCAGCTTTGGGAAGCACAGAAGCCAGAGAGGGAAGCCAAATGGATAACCGAATTGCACATGGCCACAGCGAACGTCCAAAATAGTATCAGTCGAGGGGGTCGATGGAAAAAACGAGTCTCCATGATTTTTTCGACAAAGGGTGCAGGTTGAAACACGAACTAATCCAACTGAAGTTTTACAAACGAATGGAGCAAATTTGGGGGCTTCTTATGAGAAATATGAATCGAAAGTACGTGTATATCATCTGAATATACCATTCATTTGCACCTTGTCAAGGTTAGAGAGAAGGCATTATAATTCTTTTTTTTATATCTCACAATTATTTTAGTCAGTCATTGAGACGTATGGCTTGATATATGCATTGAAGAATATGTAGGTTTGTTTGATCTGGTGTTGCGGGTGGTCGTTCCTCTGCCCCATTTGAGGCCAATCCCATTCACCGGCCATTTTGCAAATCCGCTGGTACGGATGATGTAAATCCGTTGGAAAAGATACAATCTGATCTCCTCAGTAGGGACCGAAATTAATATTAGCGGCTAGAATACGGAGTGCGCAGGCATGCTAAGGTATCACCGACTGATCATGTTCATTATGTCGAACCCAATTTATTGCCAGCATCACTGCCGAAGGAAACTTCGACATTCTAGTTTTCAATTGTTTAATAATACAGAAAGGCCACGTGTATCTTAATCAACCCAAATGGCTTTCCATTGTTGCCGTAGCCACGCCGCGCCTATGAGATTCACAGTTAATGTAATGAGTTGAGCTGTGGGACTATGATGGACTCTATGAATACCCGTAGCGTCCTATACAGGGCCACTCATCTCTTAGCCTGAAGATTTATAATCCATCCGAAAGAGGCGGGATTCTATCCGAAGCCAAGTTTCTATCCGAACTTGGATGCAGTCTGGCACTAAACTCTAATCCCAGCCCTAGCGGATAGAATCGAAGCTTATGACGTCCGATGTTGCGTTGTTCAAGTAAATTACTTTCCTCTCACTCGAAAAGATTATATGACTATATATTTCAACATGTCTCTGCTCCATTGATGTCAAAAAGCCCCAGACAGGCATTAACATAATTCGACCTCTTCGCCATACAATCTTCAGATGAAGAAAACCATATTGATCATCGGTGGAACAGGTGCCCAAGGAGTACCAGTTGTCAAAGGTCTGCCGCCTTCTATTAAACAAAGTTCTATACTTATACTAATAGAAAGCAAAGCCTTGACCTCCGATTCAAAGTATAACTTGCGCATAGTCACACGAAATGCTTCATCAAAAGACGCCCAAGATTTGGCAGCAATACCGGGAGTGACAATCCATGAAGGAAACGCCTACGATGAACCGACGCTTCGTCAGGCTCTCAATGGCGTCAACGGAATCTTTGTCAACACAAATGGACTTGCCATCGGAGAAAAGGCCGAGGTATACTGGGGCATCCGCCTCTATGAACTGTCTCGAGAATTCGGCTTGGAGCACTTCGTATACTCAAGCGTTGAGTATTCATCCAAGCTGGGCAATTTCCAAGCCAAATACCGATCTTTTCTCGATGCAAAGGGAAAAGTGGCTGATTACATCTCCGCTCAATCAACAGCCCCAATGGCCTGGTCGGTGTTGACGGCTTGTACATATATGGAGTCTTTGACAGAGCTTCTTCGGCCAACTCCTGACCCCAACGACCCGACTACGCTTGTTTTCGCTGCTCCTCTTGGGCCAGCAAAATTCCCTCTGATGCACCTTGAGGATTACGGGAAATATGTGCGATGGGTCTTTGACACGCCCGCTCGCAGCAATGGCCTCAATCTGCACATTGGTACAGAAGACGTCAACTGGAGTGATCTTGCAGCCACCTTCACTGAGCTGACAGGCAAAAGGGCAGTATACAAAGACTTTACCCTAGATGAATATTTCAGTCGAGGAACTGTGCCAGATCCAGAGAGAAAGCTTGGCCATTCAGCCGATCCCAATGATCCCACTTTGCTCACCTACAGGCAAAGCTACGGCGGGTTCTGGAACTGTTGGAAAAATGAGCTGAGTAAGAGAGACTACGATCTGCTTGATGAGATCTTGCCGACCAGAGTCAAATCCGCCCGTGAATGGATGATAAAGACGGGATACACTGGAGAAGCAAAGTCAGTCTTGAAAGATTACAGAGATAGAACTGTCGTGCGAAAAGTTAGCAACATGCCGTAGAAAATGGCTTTTAAATCGAATGGCTTACCGCTGTATAAAATAAAGCGCACATTAATATGTCCTTTTGCCAACAGATACATGTATCCAGTGTCCAGCGATTGCGTACTGGCCCAGCTAAGGGGTCAGGCTCAAGAGGCTGATACGTCATGTCGATACGATAGCGTTCTCAATCTGAAACTATTTGAAGTCATTAGAAGATTTATACAGATTAATTGAAGTCGTTTGACCACTTTTACAGGTAAATACTTTGCGACAGATGACACTAGCATATGGTATCGCGGAATTCTTAACGAGTAGGTTGGTTAACATGGTGCTCCTGTTGTTCCCGTACCAGGTCATCTGCGAGCCTCAGCCTTTTCATTTTTCTTATGTAGTACATGTATTAAAGACACGTGACTATCGCAGCCTCAAATCTCAGTGCCCAATTCAAAAGCCCAATCTACATGTACACAACTCAACAGTCAACTCTGCTTCATTTCATCTGCTGTGTTCGCACCAGACGTCTTTCAACAGCGTTGCTATGGAGAACTCCATTATCGCGAGACTAGCAGGCTTCTCACACGAGCTCACAGTAGCCGCCGCTAATCTCAACTTCGACTTCACACTAATCAAAGTGGAGGCACCCAAGGAATACAGTGGAGTGAATGACAGTCTTACTGAGGTTCGGCGAGAGAATGCCGAGAATGGCGCCCTCCATAGGACGGCCAGGAAGCTCGGGGCTCTCTTTGACGGGATTCCTCCCCGGGCCGAGCATTTGCTGGCAGCTTATGGGAATCGAGTCAGCGAAATCTGCCAAAAGGCAAAAATAACCCCCCAAGACAGGGAGCGCCACGGAATCTTCGCCCGATATTCCGGCGCAGACTCTACCAGTCTGTGGGCCGCTGCAACGTCCGGCACAAATGCCATTGCGATTCACTTGCTCGCCTGCATGTTGGCAGAGGCGTTTACGGGACCCGAGTCTGTTGCGCTTTGGTTGCAGCTTATTGAAAGGAGAAAGGCGGAAATAGGAGCCACCAATAAAGATGCCACGTCGATTGAGGACATTGCAAAGGCGCTCGCTTGCAAACAAGAATTCTCCCGAGATGAACTTGCCTCATGGGACAACAGTGCCAGATCATGGGTACAGACGGCAAATAAGAAGACAAAGGAGCAAAGGAGCAAAGCACTACTTTACACTGATAAGACTGGTCTGGCTGTGAACAGGAATTCTGACCCCTATCACAGCGTTATGCTTGCCTGGAAAGATGCCATGTCTTCAATGGACTCATTGATCATGGGTGTTCCACTGAAAGTGAGAAACGGCGCAATACTCTTGGCAATAAGATCTTGGCACCTGTATCCAGATTTATGTGTCTTGAGTTGTGGTCCGGATGTCATATCTCAGAAAGACGAACTCATTTCGAAATCTGGGATAATAACCATCGATCTCGAGCATCCAGGCGAAACTGCTGGCAGTATTTCATGGTCCCTGCCTTTGTCCTATCTACGTTACTACGGAGATCCGGTCATTGTCAATCATACACTTGGTGTGGCTTCCAATCGGATCTCCATGGATCAATTTCGCTTTATTCTGCTTGGATGCGTCATTTCCCCATGGTCTGCATTCACCAAATCAGTCGACAAATCACTTGAGCTATTGATGGAACTGATGAAAGCGCTTCGGCGGCCCGAAACATCAACCCCAAATCCGGGGAATTTAAAGCGCATGCAAGATATCGTGAAGAAAACTTCGTGGCTAGGGCAAATTCTTACGGCGGCCGAGGACCTGTCTTCCGGTAGCGAAATTGAGAGAGCGACGGCGAGAAAGTTGATGGAGCATGGTCGTCGTCATGGTCGATTTCTCTGCGATGCGAAGGATCATCCGCCACCATTCTTTGGACTTTCCTATATCCCGTCCTTGTTTTCCCTGCTTGAGACTTCTGAAGCCAGAATTGGATGCTTGAGGAGGTATGCAAGAAGCCTGGGGCTCTCGAATAGCAATTGTGTGATCCGATACTTTGTCACTCCAGGTCATCCAGAGTTTGCAACTATCGAGCCTATCGATGAGCGTTTTGGCTCCAAACAATCGGGTGGCTACATTCGTCAACCATATCCTCCTTCAATGCTGGGAATGCATCTACGATGGATCCCTGTCGAGTTGAACCCAGCCCCATGTTCGTGTGAAGGCATCTGCCGGGAAAGTGCTTATACTTCTATTTCTACTTCCACTAGAAAATTTCGATTCGGGTGGCCGAAGAACGAACAGCTGGCACTACCCTGTCCTTGTATTCGGACGGGAGGTTGTTCTATTAATTGCCACAACAGACAACCAGGGCATAGCTTAGATTGTCTCTTACTTCCGCCGAGAGAGCGCATAGACCGAATCGAGCAACTTGGTGAAGGATGTTTGCCAGTGCATATGATCACTGGTGACTTGGCATTTGGAAATGGAGAAAACTTTTTAGATGCGCTAATCAAGCTATCTCAAGGTATTGTTGATTTAACTCGTTATCAACCTCTCATTTCCATCTCTCTTCTCTCTTTCTTGTTGATTGCTCTTTTATTGATCTCTTCTCTTGATAGTTTAGAGACTGACGTGCATTAGGACAGAACGACCCCTCATATTCTGAAAAATTCGTGACCTTGAAGTTCTGCATCGGTGAGAGCCTGTCGGCGGAAATCCTAAGCACTGGGTCCATGACAAAAATCAGTACAGACCCTGATCCTCGCAAACGCCAGTTCGGCCCTGGGGATAGCCCTATGGGCCACCACTTTACTGCAGACATTATTAAAGAAGCATTGGAAGCGTATCCCTGCAATTACGATAAACTCATAAATTGGTTTACGACGCGTATAAGCACAAAGCATTCATTCTACACACATGTATTGGGTGGGTGTGCTCAAGCACTCGAGATGTATGGACGCCTTCCCGATGCAACTGTCGATCCAACAATTGTTAGCAAGATTTCACTTACCAATGCGACCTGGATACCTCCAAGGCGACAACATGGTCGATTTCGCTTGCTACCAACATTGTCGAGACCACAAGCATTTGCGTGTATCACCATGTTTGAATGTGGCCAATTACTAGATGTGGCCCATCTCCAAGATGTATTCGCAATCACTTCCAACGATGCCATATTTGTTGCAACTCCACTACTGGCTGACCCACACGACGTCCCGATAGAAACCGAAATCAAGAGAGTTTTGGGCAATATTGGGAAGCCGGGCGTGTCACTACTTGTTCCTCCACCGGTGCCTAGAATTAGGGAGACAAACACTGATGAGTGGAATTTATTAAACCACAACAGCTTCTCGGGCGAGATTGAAAACAGTTTTCAAAAAACCTCGATGCATTTGAGTCTTACTCAATATCAGCAAGGGTTGCTCGACCAGAACAGAAATGAACACCATATAGATGCCAACACTGTATTACATGAAGCACTCGTTCAAGTTTTTGACAGCACGGCATGGGTCGGTGATCTGGACGTCTTGTCTGCGCTCAACAGCCCTCTCGTCTCTCGGGTTCACTGCAATTGCTCAGGGGAGAGTCATTCATCCCTCAATACCCTTCAGCAGTCATTCAGAATGATTATAGTTGATAGTTGGGAGGAGCTAATGATACCACCACTGGATCCAGCAATTTCCGTTGTGCGGACAGCGGGAAACTGGATTGGGAGGTTGGCAGCCGTCGGTATCAGTATTCGTATGGGAAGATTAACGATTGTACTCCCGAGAGAAAAATGCTGGATGTGTACACGAAATCATATCCTAACTTTGAATGAACCCAGGGAGAAGCTCGACCAGCTAGTTCTAATATTGTAACCCGGTTTTACTTGTATGAGGCAGATCTTTACTATTGTCGAAAATGTGCTTACCCTATGCATTTAGAGGACAGATCCGCTCCCTCGAAGGTTCATAGTCAAAGGTGGTTGGAAGCAAGCATCCAGAAGCATAGATAAGACATTATTTGTTCATGCAATCCTTCTGATTCATATGCTTCATAGAACACAATTGTCGTAGATCATTCCAGCGACTATTTACGACATAGAGGACTCTTTAGCATACTGCCAACATATCTCACCCAGACAATTAGGTCTCTTAACCGTCAAGAAGACACACTAGCCAGGCCCGATATCAGAAAGAAACAATTGACAGTCTAATTAGATGCCATCATTCGCCACCCTCAATTGTAACAGAGGGAGACTCCTTCTCGGCCTCCATGGGCAAGACGGCATCATAGTCTACCCATGGGTGCACCAGGTCAGGCTGAAACTCATCTCGCAGCTTACCCCCATGCCCGGGTAGTACTTCATCGCGGAGTACTTGGTGAAACGGATTGGGCCCTCCCTCATACAAAAACTTACCGGCCTCTTCTTCAAGCCAAATAGTCCGGCCATCGACTTTGCCGTGATCTAGACGGTCCGGTTTGATAGTCACTTTTGGACGCGCAGCAGCATTCCTCGTTTTCCAGTCCAGAGATTCGTGCATAGCATCCAGCAGATCTCTGTAGGTACCATCGCCGGAGAGAAAATACAGACAATTCAACTCAACGGTTCGAACAGAGGCCGGCAGCTTTGATAAGGAGGCAACAAGATCACGCTGCGAAAGAAATCTCGTTAATCCAAAATGCCGTAGCTTCGTCCTTCGCACTATCGGGCAAATGTCGTGGAGGAGGGCAAGGTGGGCGCCGGCATCTTTTGTCCTGTGGTATCCAATGTCTGTGTTTAGTTGAAAATGTTCCAAGTCTGAAGCTTCTGCCAACGCGCTTCGCAAGCGTCCGTTTCGAAGAGACTCCCAATCGCCCGGCTCCTGTTGACCAGCCATCAAAGCAAGATCAAGGCGACGGAACCCAGGTCTTTGAAGAAGATCAACAAAGGTGGTCGTACTCCAAACTAGGCTGGTCGAAAAAGCGGCAAGTTACGCCGGTTGGCAAGAGGTGAGTGTCCAACACCAGCTCTTTCACTGCTGCTGCTTCTTCATGTTCTGCCAGACAGCGGATTACTTTCTTGAATCCTCGCCATTTCCCTTTGTTCTCTTCTATCCATTCATCAGCCGGAAGATAGGATTTACCCGAGACCGGCCAGCCACGTGGAATGCTGTAATTCAAGCCATATGGCAAAGTTCGGGTCATTAATATTTTGTACAGAGGAGCAAATAACGTCCCATGAGCTGCAGGCGTGATGATTATTCTGCTTAAAGCCGGCAAGCGATCAAGGTCATACTCAAATGCCTTGATGTCTAAATCATCTGCTAAAACTCTGCGTTGCTCGCCTAGGAACTGCCGGCAATACCACCAAGATTCATAGGTGGTCAATTCCGCCTCCATCTCTTTGACCATGAGTGCGATAAATGGCAAATCGAGTCTGTATTGAGCGAATCTTGCTTCAACGAGATCCAAATTATGACGACATTCAGTCAAGAAGTCATCCGGGGGAATATCTTCAGTATTCCCCATTTCAGTCCATTCGAGACCGCTAGACGCATCAACTCTGAAATCTCGTTCAAACCGTGCCTCGTCCCAGATAATCTCACGCACACAATGTCTGAAAACATCATGGTCTGCAATGTTCCGGAAGACCCTGATATCTATGGGATTGGCGCTTATAAACACTCTGTCAAGAGGCAAAGGGGTGCCTGAGAGTGATTTGCAAGCAAGACGCAGACTTTTGACATCGCGGCCCGTTAAGCAGGTTGCAATCTGGTCCCAGAGCTCTTTGGGTACGTTCGGTAGAGTCATCGATACCGCAGACTGTTACAGCAGAGCAATATTATGACTGATAAGTAAGGCGGCGCCAGGAAGTCAGCGACATAAGAAATAGAACTCATACGGATCACCACAGCAGGCAAATATTTTAGACAAGGAAGAGCGTGAAAGCGGACACCCCTCCTTTAATGTTTCGTGTTAGCCAGTGTAAGTAAGCACATGTAGGCCGGTCCTTGGCTCCTCAAGAGTACCAACATCTCTCGCGGCTACGAAATATTGCATGCACCCTTGCACTCCCTCCTCTAGCCGACAGTCTGCGCTGATTGGATCATATACATAGACAGAGAAATCCGTGATGGGTTTGGTCTCGTTTGCTATCGTTTGCTATAAAGTGAAAGATGGCGCAAGTAGGACTGCAGCTACCTGCGTGGGATTTATTTGTGATGCCTATGTAGGTAGGCATCCGCGACCTATATACATGTAGGTATAGAGCTGTTAAAGAGATGTCAGATATCAATACTACAATTGAATACTAGAGATAGTAACGGCAAGGCTTTATAGGTGGCTAAATGCACTGATGCTACTCCGCCCCGTGCTCTTCTTCCGTTTGACCCGTACCGGGAGATTCTGGCTCTTGGGTACTTATTATGGCATCAGCGGGCAGATTATATGCATGTTGTCCTGAAGCATTGTGTCGAAAGCCTTCAGATTCTGGCCTCCATGAATCCAATGGAGGATAAGCCGTTTCAATCTTGGCCTCTCCTCCCGCCGCCATTAGACAAAGGCAAAAGAGACCCATCTTAACGGTGAGCCTCTTTTTGCCTTGGGCACTCCAAGGGATAGAGGCATATTCCGGAGACTGGTATTCTCTGTTGGCGGGATTGCTACTTGCATAAGAGGCAGCGCCAAACGACTCAACAATGGACATGGCCTCTAGCTGCGATGAAATATCCGTGCTCCCCGAGGCAATCCGCCGGTGGCCCAGCTGCGTTGAATGCCTGGGGGATCGGTTCGAAGCTAAGCCGTGAGCCACAGGCTCCCGGGACAGCCTCAAAACAATGAGGTGGAGGTCGGTGATGATGAAGCTGTGGCGACAACCCGACCTTACAGCGTACGTATTGACCTGTGACATGGGCAAGGTCCATTGATGTCGTGTATACCTGTCTCGAGACTCTTCCATCTCTGGCCGCCATTTGACGGACAGCTTAGTGTCGCCTGGTAGGAGATTATGATAGCCATCTGGCATTTGGCCTTTCGACACGAGGCCCCAGTCAGACGATCCAGTCCAGCTTCCGGGGGCAAGATAGATGGACCTATTACCCCAGCCCAAGGCTTGGGTCGCATGTCCCAGCGCCCAATTGACAACGGGGAGCATGAATCTGGAGAGAAATATATCCAGACTGTGCTCGTCCCAGATCTCCCGGTCATAGCTGCAAGTGGGCTCCAACAGCGGGGGGTCTCCGGCCAAGGATAGAACGTCTCCATATATGGAGGAGAGATTCTTGTAATTGAACTCTCTCCACGGCCGCCAATTTTCCACATGAATCCAGCCGTCACCAATGGTATTTGGCCCTTCTTTTGCCAGGTTCTCGAGAGCAGGGTTTCTGCTAGCCAGGGCGTCGAGGATTGTCTTGGCCATGGGGGAATGAATGGAAGACAGGAGTTTCGGGTATGATTCACCCAACTACAAAAGTGTGTGCATTCTCGGCTGGGTTATGGGACAGCAACACTCAAGGTAGATATAAGCGCGCGCTTTCACGCCGCAAGGCATTTCGCCATGGGACGGCGCTGCGAGCTTGGGTATCTATGCAGATGCATGTTGGTTGAGCTGTACAGCTGCAAGGAATCCGATTGATCGAGGCATCACAAGCGTGAGCGGTTGCCTAACGTCACGGAATAATTAAACATAGTTACACACCAAATGCTAGCCGTGATAGGAAGCAAGTCCGCCGCGAGGTTCTCGGTGTGAAATCACAGCCAAGCAGATGTCGCTGAGAACATGAGGGAAAGGGTCCATACATGTATCCATCAACTCAATATCCATCCATCCATCTTATAGAAGAAATGGCGGGTGGGTAGTTGAAGCTAAACAGATGCGCTAAGAAAGCGGCCCCGGTGCTATAATTCTCCGCCAGCCGTCTCCCTGTACCGAGTGCCCGCATGTCAATACAGCAAGCAGACAGGATTCCTTCAACAAACACCAACTCGCTACAGCTGCCCTTCTGCCCGAATACAATGCGATTGCCATCGGGCGCTTACAATGGCCGTCTCGCAGTCAACCGTCCAAATCTTAACGGAGCGACATGAAGCCCAGAAGCAAGCGCCGTTTCGCCATGACCAGCCCATGATTGGCCCTCCGGATTGTTCTTGGGCGAGCATCCGACGACCACGGTTGAGAGCCTGTCCTCTTCCGCACAGCTTCATCTGGCGCGAAAAGCTCGGCTACGGCTTAGACGGGACAGTGTGGAAAGTCGAGGTCAACGGCCGGCCCTATGCCCTCAAAGTGGTGAGCAAGTCCGAGCCGCATATGTAGAAGCCGGAGCTGATGGGACTCGTCGCTACAGTTCTGGGATCATAAACCGCCGGGCGGAACTCGATACTGGGCTTTCCAGAGAGAATGCCAAATATCCGCCCTCCTCCAGACGATCCGAGCCGCCGTCGAAAACTCAGCGGAGCCCGTATACCTCAAGAAGGAGCCCAAGACGTGGAAAGACGCCGTTCGAAACCTCTACTCCTTCTCCAACGAGGGTCGCCTCAAGCCAAAGATGCGAGATGCCGCCAACTCCATCTCCCTCACAACATCCTCTTTCCCCCGGATCAGAGAGTGTTATGGATGGCTCACCATCAGCGGCGCAGAGCTCTCCGGTCTAGGCCCCAAGCTCTGGCCCACAGGTGTCGTGCTGGATCGCGTCAAACGCCAAATGTCGCCCTACGAGGAATACTTTGCTATTCTTTACGAATTCATACCTCCCCAAGACGATACCAATGCCGCTGTGGATATAAGACGGGCTATGCAGGCGCAAATTGACTTGTTTTGGCGAGCTGGCCTATGTATGACGATCAAGAGGAGCGAGAACTGGAAGCAAGGAATTTTACTGGATATGGCAGATCTTGTTTCCCCCTGGCATGTGGAGTGGAATCGCTTTCTTTACGATGGATATGCAGCCGATTTTTGCGATGGCTTTTGATGCGAGCTTGACTTTGTACTTTTCTACTACATGATACCCGGGTTAGGTCAAGAATGACACCCAAGCAACTAAATTCTGCAGTCGATCTGCGTGACGGATCAGGCATGCATCTGCTGATTCAAAGGTCTCTCCATCAATTTTCACTTCCCCCACGCTCCACATCTCCCGCTCATCTTCAACCTCGTCATTCGACAGGCCTAAGCTTCCTTATTCACCTCCAGCCTCCCTCCGCTCCCATAGTTTAAACGCCAAGCCTCATGGCAACTCGTTTGGAGCAGTCGCCCATGCTTCTCTTGACGTTCGGATTCCATCATTTTGGATGTTCAATCACCACCATAACAAGCTTGGAGAAATCTACGTGTCGCTTTGTCATGATATCTTTAGCAAATGCAGTTGATGCAATTCTATTGATGTATGTACGTTTTACTCTTCTTTTTACTTCTATAAGGCTCTTGGCCAATGCTCATGGGTATTCATCTCGTTGCACATCATGTCCTCGTCGTGTCCGAATTTACAGCTTAAGGACGGCGGTGTGGGCAGCAGCCTTCTCGTCCTCGGTGTTGAACAGGTTGACGTTCCACTTGGGGTTGTCTATTATGGCAACAGTCAGCTTATGTTTCCTCCTCATTGAGCGAATGGTAGTAAGACTCACAGTTGAAGGGAATGTTGAAGCGGTAAGGGGTCTCGCCGAGCTTGTTCAGCGCAGCGATGGCCTCGTCGTCCAGGTCGACCTCCTGGAAGTTCTCGGCAATGCGAGCCTTGGTGACGGACTTGGGGATGACGGTGTGGCCGCCAATCTGGGACCAGGCGAGGATGACCTGGGCGGGAGTGACGGTCTTGCCCTGCTTCTTGGAGAGGTTCTCGGCGACGGCCTTGACCTCGTCGGAGTTGACGAGCAGAGGGAGGCCCTTGGTGTTGTTGCCAAAGGCGGAGTAGGCGGTGATGATGATGCCCTTCTCGGCGCAGTACTTGATCAGGGGCTGGTCGGGCAGACGAGGGTGGCGCTCGATCTGGTTGGCGGCGGGGACGACGCCGGTGGCGGCAATGACGGCCTCGAGCTGTATTGTATGTTAGTTGTCTGGTTGTAGGAGTTTCCGAGGTAAGTGGACGACATACGTGCTCAATGGTAAAGTTGGAGACACCGACGGAGCGGACCTTGGACTTGGGCAGCTCGGTCAGGGCCTTCCAGGTCTGGACGATGGAGACGTTGCGGTTGAGGAGAGACTCGGAGCCGTCAGCGGCCTTGGGGAAGAGGTTGGCGCCGGGGGCAAAGGCAACGGGCCAGTGGATGAGGTAGAGCTGTGAGTCGAGTTAGCTGCTGCTGCTGCTGCTGCTGCTTGTCTCGCTCTCATTCGTTCGATTCTGTCTCAGTGACATTCGAATCGAACTTGATTGAGCCAGATCTGGGTTTACATACGTCGAGGTACTCGAGGCCGAGCTCGGCAAGGGTGTCGTCCAGAGCAGGAGCAACATCCTCGGGGTTGTGGGCGTTGTTCCACAGCTTGGAGGTGATGAAGATGTCCTCGCGCTTCAGGCCGGGGATCTCAGCAAGGGCCTTCTTGATGCCCTCGCCAACCTCCTTCTGGTTGCCGTAGACCTTGGCAAGGTCGAGGTGGCGGTAGCCAATCTTGAGAGCCTCGTAGACGCCGGCGCCAACCTCGCCGGGGGCGGCCTGCCAGGTGCCGTAGCCGATCTGGGGGATCTTGTGGCCGGTGTTGAGGGTGACGGTTCGTCCGGAAGACATGGTTGCGGTGATGCTGAAGGGTCGAGAAAACGAGTTGTTGTAAGTCGAACGGGTGAGGTTGATGCGAGTTGAGGAGGAGAGAGATGAGATGGAGAGGAAAGAGGGCCGAGTCAAGAGACGAAGGGCAGCAGCCATTTTATGTATGGGCAGCTGTATACACTACTAGGTAAAGATACTACCCAACCCATTACGACACAGACACAGACTTTGAGACTACCGGGGAAGCTTGGATCATATCGATCGACTAAGGCCATCTATCCAAGTCCGTTCCATTGCATTCTGTGGGGAATGTCGGAGTTTATGCATCGTGAGAAGGGCCGTCGTGGGAGGCCTTTTTTTTTTGTCTCCATTATAAATCAGGGCACGTTGGGGCGAGTCATGGCAAGGCGATCAACAGTTGCAAGTGGCGAGTTGGTTGTCGAGACAAGAGATGTAATTGAATGTATACTGTTAGTATTGTAAACTGTCTTGTTTATTTTCATATCAACATTCCATCTTTCTTTTTGTTTCGTTCATGTCGATCGCCCTCCTCGTGATAAGAGAGCATTTGCCTTTTTTTGACCCCGCGGCCCAAAGAGGAAATCCAGAACATGCACGCAATTTTTTAGGTGGGGAGGCGCATAAATTACGTACTTGCGCTTGTACCTGTGCAGGTACCGCTCAAGTCGCGGAGAGCCGACACGAGCAGCGGAATGAGCGTGTGGATTGGGGGCGGCAATACTTGTCAGTACATGGTGGGGGTTCGTGCGGAATCCAGTGCCTTTTGGATACTAGCGGCGTGGGAGAAGCAAAAAAGATGGGATGGAAAATTCTTGATTTGCGTGCTGTTGATAGCATGTACACGCATGTAGATAAGGGGAACTTTGTGAGAGAATCAGCAGCCAAAAAGAGGAAAAGGGCACATCGAGCAAACAGGCGGCAGAAACCGCTAGAACCCTGATGGCTGCAGAAATGGCAAAAGTCCGGGCCCAAGTTGAAGTGTCTCCATGTACCAGCCAAGTATCTCCATACTCACTCCATACCCCGATATTGACCCAGAATTGGACCCCAATCTCCGCCATTCTCTGCTATTCTTCTTGCCCCGTCTCTACCCCACGCAACTGTCCCGGTTACATCGAGGTACCTCCGCCTGAAAGCGGGAACGGACAGACTTGCCATTCTGCTCTGGCCGGAGACATGCCGAATTGCGACGCCGGCTTTGCGTCATCGGCTAATCGATTGGCCGCCGTAACTACGTAACTTAGTAACTGCTTCGGATTCTGCCGAGTGTATGTAAGTTATGATCTCAACTGCTTCCACTATCATGACGATCGTTAATGATTCATCCTCTTTTTGTCTCGGATCACGGCTATCCTCCCATGTGCTAGTCTAGGCCGGGATCATGTTTGGCGTCTCCTCTGTGGGACTGCTTAGCCCTCGTGGCTGTAAGACAAAAAGAGGCATCCCGCGAAGCTTGTGTTTGTAGTCGTCCAACTCTATTTGACAATCAACCAGGCACTCTTAAACTGGTGCATGCATCCATACCAAAATCTGACTCTCTCTCTTGCCTTCTTCTAGAAGCCTTCTCTTTCTCTCACCGCATCAGGCACCTCATACACACACACGCTTCCCTCGTCTCATCACTGCAGCACTTGGTCACCTCACGACTGTTCTTCCCGATGAGACACGTTTTCATCCTTTTACAAACGCGGAATTGTCATCTCACAGGTTTGATAGAAGCCGTCAGGGCGCCTCAAATATGGGCAAACTCATCTCTCGCCCAGACTGTTTGTCAGGCCTCCATCTCCTGAACAACCGAAGCAAAACCATCAACAGAAGCCATTTGTGCCAACAGATTTACTCGAATAACCCTTCATCGCTTATCCAACGAGCAAACCGTTTCGGTATCAAAAAAACGGTGAGGGTAGCTGCTCCTTGATGCCAAACCAGGCTGAGGAGCGACGACGAGCCAATACTTGGCGCAGTATCATAACCTTCCTCTCTGCCAGCAAACTCCCGTTCAATAGGTGTATAAAATGAACCATCAGCTTCGTAGTGAATTCCTTCGTAGACTTTTTTGTAAAATTGAACAGACAAGACATTGCCAGCCAGCGTTTGGTGATCTAGAATACTCGCAAGGCTTCACCATGATCTTCCCCATCTTCAACATGCCTTGCCTCCACAGCCATCACCAACCTCCCCACAATCACTACTCTCGTGATTCTCATGACGGTGAAATATCGTCCTCTGCAGCCATCGGTCTAGCTGTTGGCCTCACTCTCATCGCAGTCGTCGTTGCTGCTCTCGTCTACTGTTGGTGCTGGCGCCAACAAGACCGACACAAGAAGCATCGAAAGCAAAGCTCTCACCATCGCGAGAATCACGTCACAATTGCAAATGGAACCAAAACATCTGAGAAGCAGACACAGCAAAGACAGGACGGCAGCACGCAAACCGAACAAGTCCCTCCACTGCCAAAGGTGCCCCTATCAATTCATCACCATCAGCATGATGACAAGCATTTTCACGGAGACCACTACCGCGAACATCTCCACGAAGGCGACCATATTCTAGACTTGCTTGATCACAGAAATGACTATGATGCTCACGGCGACTCCCATCAGAGCAGCCACGGCCACCATCGTCATCGTCATCGTCAACACCGCTTCCACCGCACCCATCAAATCCTCCTTCCCCGAGACCCCATTGCCGAGTTTGAGAAGCTCATAAGCCCTCTTTCCCCTGGAATCCCAGACGCCGCTCGTGCGGATCTGGAAGCCATTCTCAATGGTCTCGATATCCCGCTACCGAACGATCCCGTCCGAGTAAATGTTGATGAGGAAGAGGCGAAAGAGAGGCGCAAGAAGAAGCATCATCGCCACCATCATCATAGCCACCGCCGTTGTCATCGTCATAAGCGCGTGACAGTCCATTAAGGAGGATTTGGGACGGTTCAAACACTACGCTAATAAACGGGTAAAATATTGAGATCCAAGAGAATGCAGGTAGAAGAGCATGGTATAGAGAATAATAACATTCGTTCTGTGATCCGAATCAGAGTATCAAGTGAAACCGTAAGCAATCCATCCATCCATCATCATGATTCGTCAAAAGGCAGCGTATGTATCTACCCATAGTCTCAAAATGTGAAACGCTCTCAATCCTCCCAAAACCATCAAACAAGCATGGAGAAAACATGAAGATTTTGGTAAAGAAATCACAACGCCAATTCCATGCCACGTGAATTCACGCCCCCTGTTCGCCTTCCGGCGCTCCCTCAGCATGTTCTCCCTCCCGTGAGTGCTTCGAGTTTCTCGATCCCGTCGACCGGCGCCTGTACTTGTGCTTCTTCTTGGAGAACCTAATGGAATCTCCGTAACAGCAGAGGAAAATCGCAACGCCGGTGAGGAAGGCTGCCAGGGTGAAGCCGACGACGAGGCCGATGATGAGGTTGGTATGGGCGGCAGAGCTTGAGCGCCGTTCTATCAAGGAAATTCCCTGTTTGATAGAGCCTGTGGACTTTATTGCAGTTGAGATATTTGTAAAATGACGCCATATCCATTGATTGTATCCATCTGTTGGTCCATGGCGCCGCAGCGCCTCAAGATTGGCCGGGGAAGGAGGGATATACATGCGAGCTGTCTTTTTGAATGTGTAAACAGACACAGATGAGTATTAAAAAGATATAATGGAGTGTGTAGAGATGAATCAATGGTCTGGACAGAATATACTGCTGCACAGTGGCGTTGCATAACGCATTATATAGGTCATTAGACCCCTTCCCCCCATCACAGCACGAGGCATTCAGATTGGCCGGCGTTGCACACGCATCATACAGCTACGACCGAGTTAGTCCATCGTACAGACGATGCATATGCAGCTTCTACACGCAAAGGGCCGTCGTTGTTCCTGCGGGCCAGCCGGGCGAGTGAGAGGCCGAGAAAAGTTGGTAACGGCATGTAAGTGCATGCATGCAGGTAGGGGGTATCCATCACGAGTGGCTTTTTTGCTATTAAACGACCAATCAGTTTGGCATTTGACTGAGACGGACGATGGCATACGATAGGATAGACTGATGCGGTGATTTCGATGGGGAGACAATGCATCATGCAGAGGAGAGGAGAGAAGAATGACGGGGATAAGTGTCTGTTTACGTCTGATTGGCGATTAAAAGGCTCGTTTGGGGCAAAATGTCCAATTGAGAGGGATGGTATCGGCACATGGACGGCATATCGCATCGAAAATCACTCTTTGACGTGGTGAATATCAAGGATGGGAGACTCTTGCATGTGCTACAAGGGGAGAAAAGGGCATCACTAACACGCATCACGGCCAGCACATCAACCACGCTACGCCATGCCATGCCACTCTGCAATCAACAGAAGAAGCGACTAATACGATATTCAAAGGAATAAAAAGGGTCTTCAAAAAGGTACCGTGATCCCAAAAGCGGCAAACAGTGAAGCATTTCACTTCTTCGCGGGACACGACACTGCGGGGTGGCCGCTTAAGACGCAGGACAACGCATCAACATGCCTTCATCTAGTCCTGATTCGACAAGTTCCAGCAAGGGGGTTGCAGCAATGTCGCCTTTTCCCTTTTACTTTTTCCATTTACAAACTGCCTGTGTCAAATTTCGTCGGCGCGACTGTCTAAGAACGGTCGGGCAGCATTTGACGACGAGGTTTGCGAGTGGTGATCGAGAGTGTATGTGATGCACATGTATGGGCGGAATTGGTTGGGAGTGAATTGGGCTCTTTTTTCCTGCTTGATATCGGCTGAATTGAGGTGACACCGCATATACAGCAAGCACATGTATGTATGCACAATGCGACAGAATGAGTAACGCGGGAGAGGAATTTGAAAGCAGTTGTGTTATAGAACTCCGTGGGGTATTTGGGCGCCTAATCAGACTCACCCTCGTATGGATTCTCATCCTTTTCACCAGCTTCTTTTGTGATACATCCACATTGATACAGAATGCTTTACTCTTTTTCTCGCCTCCAGCCATGGCTGAAGCCTCTACTGCACGCACACAGACACGGAGTGCATCCGTGTAAGCGCCCTAGTCCAAACAACCCGGCAGATGGCCCTCCCGGTGGCAGATAAGGTACAGGCTAGTTCCATCCGCCGTGCCAATCTTTCATTTCCAGGTCCGTCAAGGCACGCTTGGCAGGACTGTTGTCGTTGCAATAGGGTGAGAATGGATAGGTAGCCTTGCTGGAAGATGAACCAGGGGCCGCCGGACCTTCTTGGCCCGTCTCCACGAGTCAGGCAGTGTCAACTCAAACTTCAACAATACCAAGCACAACCACAACTAAACCCTTCAAGAGATGACGCAAAAATAGGGAAAGCAGAAACCTCCGCTAAAGATTCGATATCTTCAAGGCCAACCAACCATGATCGGCCTCGTCGGCACTTGGAGCAACCTTCAGCCACGCGTTCGTCCAGCTCGTCCCTCCGTGTATGAGCCCCAGAACGGAACCCTCGACGCTTCGCGTTTCACCATCTCAGCCTCCCCTGCAAAACTTCAAACCCCGCAGGCCTCCTAATCGCCTGCCAAGTAGAAGAAAGAAATCCAGCCAAGCAAAGGAGAGAAAACACGGCAAATAGTGAATATGACAGCTCTTCCTTGAAGCCGCGTTTCCCCTGTCCGCATGAATTGCTTTCCGTTGAAGGAGCGCTAGCCAAGATTCACTGGTTTACGCAACCATGTCTTTGGATCCGTCTCCAGTGAATATCGAATAGCTTCAATCCCTATCCCAGTAGCTGAAAGCTCTACAGTAGAGCGTAGAGCGTCTATCCAGTTAAAAGTCGGAGCCGCACTAATAATAACTCATCCCGGTCCCCATACAACAAGCCTCTAACCCCGGCCTCGTCATCCTAGATGCGATTTTCTCGGGTCTGTGTTTCGTTTTCTTCTTTTGCGTCCTACAATTTCATCTGTACATACATCTAGCCGAGTAATGCTTCCCTCTTTTTAAAACCTCTTTCTTTTTCTTTCTTTTTTTGATACTCTGTCGCTGAAGCTTCCATCTTCAATCATTCTTTTCCATTCGGAAGCTGGCTTCTCATTCTTTTTGAACGCGACGGCCTTGACGGCTGTTTTTTCATTGCGATTTTGTCCTTCCATCATTCTCTACTATCTGGTTCTGTTGATATATACGCATCTACACATATACGAGTACAAACACATACGTTTTATACAAGACAACAATCATTGATATACGCATCATGGCCATTTCATCATTCCTCATCCTTTCTCTAGCCGTGCTCGCTCAGGCACGGCCAAAGCATGCCTTTGAGCCGGAAGACGTCGGCAACACAATCACTCTACCGGTCCCTCCGGCCTCACATCTAACAGCCCGAGGGGACGTAAAGCCCGAGGAGGAGGACAAGCCATTTCACATCCTGCCGTTCCCTTATCCAAGCAAACGGGACGTCGAGGAGGACAAGCCATGGCATATCCTGCCGTACCCGAACCCCAGCAAGCGCAAGATTCTCGAGGACGACGACGGTGCGGATGGCAGAATCACTCTCCCGGTGCCTCAGCGGAGAAGCCAGGATGACGAGGACAAGCCTTTCCACATTCTCCCCTTCAACGGGAAGCGCAAATTGCCGGTCGAGGAGATTCCCTCTGGGACCATTACGTTGCCCATCATCCACGCCCACCGCGGCACCTTGGACAGGCGAGCCGTAGAAGTCCAGGTCGAGAACCGCTCCGATGTCTCGTACTACGCTCAACGTAAGTAACCAGCATCCCAAGCTTACTCGTGATATAAATGCCAACATATATATATATATATAAACAGTCAACATCGGAACTCCTCCCCAGACCGTCTACGCCCAAATCGACACCGGCTCCTTCGAGCTCTGGGTCAACCCGGACTGCTCCAACGTCCAAACCTCTGACCAGCGCTTCTGCCGCGCCATCGGCTTCTACGACCCCAAATCCTCGTCCACCTCCTTCGTCACCGGCAGCGCCGCCCAGCTGCGCTACGGCATCGGCAGCGCAAACGTCTCGTACGTCCAGGACAGCATCTCCCTGCCCGGCTCCGCCACCATGAAGGACGTCCAGTTCGGCGTCGCGGACGCCAGCGTCGACGAGTTCTCGGGCATCCTCGGCATCGGCGCCGGCGAGGGCGTCAACACGCTGTATCCCAACTTCGTCGACGAGCTGGCCAAGCAGGGCGTCACCAAGACAAAGGCCTTTAGCTTGGCACTGGGCAGCAAGGCCGAGGAGGAGGGCGTCATCATCTTTGGCGGCGTCGACACGGGCAAGTTCAGCGGCAAGCTCGCTCATCTCCCGATTGTCCCCGCGGACGACTCTCCTGACGGCGTTGCCCGCTACTGGGTCGACATGAACTCGATTTCGCTGTCGCCACCGACGGGGAAACCGACGACTTTTGCCAACACCGAGATGACCGTCTTCCTCGACAGCGGTTCGACGCTGACTCTCTTGCCGCAATCGCTGGTGGACGAGATTGCGGCCAGCCTCGGATCGACGGGCACTGACGACAGCGGATTTGCCATTGTGGACTGCGGCCTCATCAACGAGCCCGGCACCATTGACTTTGCGTTCGACGGGGTCACGATCAAGGTGCCGTACAGCGAGATGATCCGGTCGGTGTCTTCGCTGCCGCCGCATTGTTATCTGGGGATGATGGGGAGCACGCAGTTTGCGTTGCTTGGCGATACCTTTTTGCGATCTGCGTACGGTAAGTTGCACATTGCCCCCATCTTTACATATATCAACATGCACAAACTGACGGAATGTATACAGCCGTGTTCGACCTCACAGGCAACATGGTCCACCTCGCCCCCTACGCCAACTGCGGCACCAGCGTCAAGACCATCACATCCACCGCTTCCCTCCAGGACCTCGAGGGCACATGCAGCACCAACGAAAGCGAACAGCCTTCCTCTCCCTCCTCGTCTTCCTCCTCGTCTTCCTCCTCGTCTTCATCCTCCAAGACCACTTCCAAGGCGGCTTCCTCTACAACCGCTCCAGCTTCAACTACCGTCCAGCCCCCTTCTTCCACGACGGCATCGCCTTCTGTTGCGCGCTCGACGGAGGCCGCTTCGACTACGGCTGCTAACACTCCGAAGAGTAGTACTACGGGGGGTGCTGATGCGGAGAGTGCACAGAGCGATGATAAGAACGGCGCTGGCAAGATGGGTGCACACAGCTTCGCCATCAGCATGGTGTTTGCAGCGATGTGTGTGTTGTTAATTTAGAGAGAGGCTTGATTTCAGGACAAGTAGCTTGGTATAATATCGTATAGACTGAGACAAGCATGTAGCGTTCATATAGAGATGAATACATATCCATCAATCCCTTTTACACAACCTCCAGCACAAACTTTGGCCCTATCTCGTCTCCTCCTCCCTTCACAATATCCTCCATCAAAACCCCCGCAACAGGCTTCTCCTCCAACGTCCCATCTTCTCTCCTCCTCAACACCACAACCGCCCATTCGCCCTCCTGATTCCCAACAAACAACTCGTTTTCATCCCTACTCAAACTAAACATCCTCGGATGCTTCCCCTGCGTCGACGTCTCCCCCACCAACTCCAACTCCAACTCTCCCTCATCGCCCTCAGGCTTCACCCGAAAATGCGAAATCGTCTCCGTCGGCGTCGTCATCAACCGATTCGACGTATAAACATGCCCATCCTTCGAAAGCATAATCTCCCCCGCCGCAGCAAACGCACCCACATCCTCGTCCACAAACGTACAACAGCCCCCCGCAGGCGTAACCTCGATATCCACCTCCGTGTACTTCAGCTTAAACACCTCAACCCGGTTCGTCGTCTCACACAGCAAAAAGTAATGCGTCGCCTTCTTCCCTTCCCCCGCGGGATAAAACACGCCGTGTCTCGGCCCCGAACCGGACGGCACGGTGGCGCGCCTCACAACCGGGACGTCTGGCCGCAGGGCGTCGAGCACGAGCAGCGAATCCGTGCCGAGATCGTTGACGATGAAGAAGCGGCCTGTGGGATCAAGCACGGCCTCGTGGGCGCGCGCGACTCTACCAGCGTCGACGACGGGATCTTTCGACTGAATCGTCGTGATGAGTTTGGGAGTTGAGGATTCCGTGTTCCATATGTCGATTGTGCCTTCGGCCCAGGACGTGCCTATCATAATCGTCCCCTCTTTGTTGAAAGCGAGGTGACACACGCCCTTGCTGCCATCTTCCGACCGAGCGACTTTCGTCAACGTATTTGCCTCAAGATCCAGACGAAAAGCATAAGTCGTCGAACCTCTCTCATCAGAAGTGTATAATAAATCAGGATCTGTCGGAGATGCAGTGAACCAAGAGGGATTGCCTGGAAACGGCTCGTCGAGATCGATGGTGATGGTTGCTGAGGCGGAGTTGTAAGTGGCGAGGTAGATGTGCCCCGGGCGAGCAATAAGCAGACGGCGAGACATGATCGTAGGAGTCCTTGTGGGAATTCGCTATGCGCAGTATATGTGAACAGCTGTATAGCACACAGAAGAGTCAATGATGAAAGTTGGTTTGAAAAGTGAAGTTTGTCGAAATAGGTGGGGGAAAATGAACAAGCTCGCACAAAATCAATCAGAATGAGGTCAGACTGTGAGATAAATCGCCGATCCCCGTCACAAGATTCAATTCCTTCCAAACAAGACAAGCACAGCTCACAACAAAAGGGAAAGCAAACCTCTCAAGGGAAAAAGCAAAAGAAGGAGAGAAAATGCAATGACAAAGCTTTCCAGGGTACGCCTTACAGACAGCGGGGATAGTTTCAATGTTCTTGATGCGAGATTGATTAAATAGATCTGTGTGGGGGTCACGAAGCACGGCGTTTCGTCTCGTTTTATATTGCCATCTCTGTGCTAACATGGACCAAGACAACGTAGCATCAACATTGCATGTATCGTGCATCTCCTGAAATAGACGATATGCTGCGTTTGAATCGCATGTAACGTACGCTCCACACGCTGCATGTCAATAAACGCCACTTGAGTCAAAAGTCAATGATGCTGTCAAAACTCACGATCCCGTGTGAAGTAGAACAAGAGGCGTCATTGTTTCTTACGGCACCTAGAAATAGACAACTAAGCGGAATACAGCACTCGACGTGATGTTACGTCTCAAGCACAGCGCACAAACCAATGGGCAAGCACAAGTATGAGACAGTAATCAGTCAAATCTGACCCCTAAATACAACCTCAACCCCTCCTAAATACATCCAAATTACGGCCTCCCGCCCCTTCCATTCATTATCATTCGCACATCTGTCCAACCGTTCAGGGCGGCACTATTCTCAACTATGCATAAACACATTCAAAAACACCAAACGTATGAGGCGTATAGAAGATGGGGGAGACAATATGAAGCCCGCAAAAATTTCAACAAAAAAATTAACCCAAAAAAAACCCCCAAGTCAAAGCCATCAGACTATCCAGCTTGGACTCAAATCAAGCACAGAGCAGCACCGGCCAGGCCCATTGCCAGGGCACTGACGCCAGTCTTTGATCCGGCGTTCTTGTTGCCGCTCTTGCTGCCGCTGGAGTCGCTGCTGTCGCCGCAGTCCTGGTTGAAGCTGGAAGTCGAGCAGCCAGAAGTATCAGCAGGGGCGCTGCCACCGGAGCCGCCGTCGGAGCCTCCGCTGCTGCCGCCACTGCCGCCTCCGCTGCTATCACCGCTGGATCCGCCAGAGCTTCCCTTGTCGCCAGAGTCGCCGCCGGGGACGGTGCCGGAAGAGCCGTTGCTTCCACCGGGGATCGAGGCCTGGGTGTTCTTGGGGGGCTTGCTAGCAGACTTGGAGGCGGTCCCCGAGGGCGCTGCCGACGACGACGACGACGAATCGTCTTGCTTGCCGGCATCCATGTCGAGACCGGTGCCCTGCAGGGTGGCCAAGTTGGTGCGCTTGTTGCCGTTGACGACGGTGTCGTTGGTGGCCCGGATGTTGTCGTAGGTGTAGCTGACGCCGGAGTTGCTGCCGAGGTCGCCAGTGGCCTTGTAGCAGGAGACGGTGACGGACTCAAAGGTGGCGTAGAAGTAGCCGTTCTTCTGGATGTCTTGAGCGTTCCAGTCAATCTCGCCACCGGCCCAGTCAATGGTTCCCTGGGCGTTGCTGGCGAGACCACCGGGCCAGATGGAGATTTGGACACGGGAGGGCGTCTGGGGGAACGACCACTGGTTGGAGGTGGCGTTCCAGTGATCCTTGCGGTTGACAGTGCGGCCGACCTGGCCATCGACGAGCCACTGGATCTGATCAGGGGTCCAGTTGATCTCGTAGGTGTGGTAGTTGTTGAAGGTGTCGGAGAGTTTGGTGATGTTGCCAGAGTTGTTGTCTGTCGTTCGCACATCGTCAGCACTGATTCAATGGCCATCATCACGATACACGAAAAAAAAAAAAAAAAAAAAAAACTCACAGTCGGGGATGCCCTGGAAGTACCAGTTGGTCTGCGCAGTGCCCAGATCGACACCGACAAACTCATAATCGATCTCGTCCTTGACATCAGACAGCAGGATAAAGGCCGTCACCACACCCTTGCCACGGCTCGTCTTGAACTTGGCCTTGACATTGCCATACCACATGTACTCGGTCGTCGCCAGCACCGTTCCGACGCTGTTCTTGGGCATGGTCAGCAGCACGTTGCCGTCAAAGTAGGCGGGCTCTCCCTGGGCCATCCAGTCGGCCGTGGACGGGTCGCCGAGGTAGTCGCTAATGTCGGCGATGCTGCTGAGGTCCTTGTCAAAGGTCATCGTCTTGGACTTGCACACGGGCGCGGGCGTGCACGAGTCGAGCGAAAAGGACATTCGGGGATCGCAGCCGCCGAGGCAGTAGGCGCCAACACCACACTCGCCATATTCTAGACACGACAAGAACCGTTTCGTCAGCCGGAAAATCCACAGAACGAAGAAGGAATTCGCAAATGATTGCACATACGGGAACAGCAAGGCGCGTCTTCAGGGCACTTATTGGTAAGGGAGCACGTCGACGCCGCAGCAGCCGACCCAGCGCCCAAAAGCGCAGCAATCGCAACAGAACGCAACATGTTTCTCTCTTTGTCTGTCTCTTCGAATTTAAATACGAAACGAAAACCGGCACCGTTTGAGAAGCGAGAAGCGATATCGGGATTTTCAAGGGAGACGAGCGTCGTGTAACGGGAGTTCAATTTCGAGAAGAAGAAATAAATTGAGCGATTGGAAGGGGGTTCAATTTATGCGGCGCGCACACACAGCGAATCCGAAGTTAAATATTGAGGCTCAAAACTATAAGAGAGAAGGAAAAAACAGGGCCGAGGATGCGAATCCCTTGAAGCGTGCGATGAACGAGTGACGCACCGCTCGGGGGACGCAAAAAAAGACGAGAAACAACGGAAGCGAGAGTCTTTTGTTTGTTGTTCGTTTGGAGCGGCAAAGGAGGAAAGGATGGAATGCAAGATGCTGGCGATGGGCGCTGGGGGGCGAGATTTTAGTACGAGGATGCAGGCAGTTGTAGCGCTGGAAGTCGGGCTCCGGGCTGGTTTCCCCCCTAGCAGAGCTTGGGCCACGGGCGCCTCATCCGTCCCTGAACAGGCAGGTCGCCTTCTGTCATCGCCTGTAGCGAGTGTTGAAGCCGGGTTGTTCAGGTGCTCAGTCCCGTCTACATTGATCCATTCCATCGTCTTGATATCTCGTCTCTGATGTCTCTTCAACTCAGACCCCGCCATCATCCAATCTCAACTGCTCTGCTCTGCTCTGCTCTGCTACTTGACTTTTCAGCCGCTCAAACCATCCCCATACGCCACCACGCCACCCATCAGGGGAACCATCAGCACATGGCATGGGCTCCAGCCACGGGAGCACCAGCATCAAGCATTCAAGTACAGCATATCCAAGTGCCCGTACGAAGCCACCGTGTATACAAACTTGCCCTCCTCTTCTCTTGCTCTTCCCTCACAACTCAAGCCAACTCAACTCAACTCAATCCAATTCTCCCCCTCAAAAACCAAGATTCAAATCCCCCCGACGCCGAATCCCAAAAAAAGAAACAAACAACCCAAAAATGGATCCTCTCCAGACACGAGGTGCGAGTGGAACCCCCATCCCAAGCTCAAGCTAATCAACTTCTAGCAAAAACAAGTCCATTCATCAGGAAAAAATAACTTGCATGTTACTTGTAGCTAAGATAAACCCCCAGCACCAGCACCAGCACCAGCCGCACCCGGACGGACTCCCATCTCCATCTCCCAAATACGAGCTCCCAAGCTTAGGTCAATGACTTTTTTTTTTCACTAAACTTGAGTACAACTTTACAGGAGACACTAGAGTGGTCTGGTAGTGTCCTACTGCAGGCCCCGACAAAAAAAATATCCGGGCGGACAAAAAGACAAAAAGACACTTGATCCATTCGACAGGCGGGCGACTTACACAGCATGAAGAAGATGTCTTCATTCCTCCGCATCAGCTGCCCTCCTCGTTCATTTCTTCGTGCTACAGACTAGATTAGCCGTCCAACTTCACACAATCAATCTACCGAAAAAACAAACATGAACCGTCGCAGATTACAGTAGCATGCTTGACTAAAAACCCTCCTTTTATGTACATATTGCCCCCCCATGTTTCCCGATCATCGCGATCGGCCAGACATCGCTCGTGTTCCCCGTCCTCGCTATCCCGCATCGCTTAAAAACACCGCCTGGGGCCTTCAACCACCATCCCATGCCATGCGGATCACATAATGCAATGATGAGAAAATAATAAAATAGTCAATACGTTTTATGCTTTCCTCAAGTAACAAAAAAAAAAAAGTACATGCATTATTTTATACGACAAAACCCCCTCTCTAATTCTCCAATGCCGGCCAGCACAAAACCACCCCCTCAGCATCGCCCCCCAACAACAAGTAAAAATAGTAAAGAAAACCACTCCATCAACCATTACTTTGTCTTCCGTCTCGCCTTGAATGTCTTCAAGGGATCACCCTTGCGCACCCCAGCCTTTGCACTCCTCTTCCCGCCCTTCCGCTTGGTGCCCGCGCGCCTATCAAACCTCTTGAGCGGCACAAACCCAACGTCTCCCGCCGTCAGCGCTTGCCGTCCCTCCTTGGGCAGGAGATAGTCCGGCACGTGCTTCAGATGAGCCTGTTGTCTAGCCGTTCTCAACTCGCCGTCGTGGCGAAGGTGGTTCATCTCCGACGGGTTCTCTTCAAAGTATCTACCGAGCAGAATTAGCATCGAGAATCAAATCTATAATCAGCGTAGACATCATTCATACCTCTTGAGCTTCTCGCTCTTCAGCAGCTCCTGACGCAGCTCTCTCGTCCGCGCCTCTCGGATCGCCACCTTGGTCACCGCACGCAGCGCGTCGTTCATTCGGTACCTAAAGGCGTCGACCTGGTCCTTGTTGAAGTTGTACGGCTTCAGCCCCTTGCCCTTCTTCGCCTGCTGCTTCGTGATTCTCGCCAAAATCTTCTCGTCCTTCTCCGAGCTGGCAATGGATGTGTGGATGTGTTTGCGGTAGAGATCCTGGGGGACGACGAATGACAGCGCCATGCCCGTTCGTCCAGCTCGTGCCGTGCGGCCTATTCTGTGTGTGTAAGACGACGCGGATGTGGGGAGGTCAAAGTTGATGACGGCGGCGACGTTTTTGAAATCAATGCCTAGAATCAAGTAAATCAGTAAACACGTTCCCAAGTTTCCCCAACAAGATTTGAGAGCGTCCATACCTCGAGACACGCCATATTCCACGTCTCCCTTGGCAGCCTTCCGCTTCTTCTTGGGCCGAGACTCCTCTTTTGACTCGCCCTCGTTTTCTTCCTCCTCCTGCTCCTCCTCGGCCTTCTCTTCGTTGCCAAGAACCTCCTTTTCGTCAGAGGCGATGATGATGTCATAGACGTTGCGGTTGAACTCTTCGACCACGTGGATTCTCGAGTTCACCGGCAGCTCCGAGTTCAAGATGCAGCTTCGGATGCCAAACTGCTCGAAATAGAGCTTCAGGCGGTAGCATCGGTCAATGTCTGCTACGAAAATGATGCACTTGCCCTTGACCAGCTGCAACTTGAAGATGACGTAGATTAAAAGAAACTTTTCGTCCTCGCCACACCTAGAGCCCATGTCAACACAAACTTCAACAAAAGGAAGCAAACTCAGAAAAACTCACTTGGTCACCAGCTGCGTAACTCCCTCACCCTCAGCATCCGGCTCCTCCAAGTCCAGCAGCGTAGGCTGCTGGTCGCGGTAGAAAATCTTCTTCAAAGAGTCCACCTCGGTCGTCAGCGTGGCGCTCATCATTATGGTCTGAATGCCCTTTGGAATAGACCACGACAAGCTCTCAAGATCCTCGCTATATCCGTACGACAGGAGAAGATCCGCCTCGTCCAGAACCAGATACGACAGCTTATCCAGAGCCAGGGCCGACGAATTGCCATTGACATTGTGCCATGCTCGTGCGGGCGTGGAGATGACGATATCCGGGCACGTCAACAGCAGAGACCGCTGCACTGCGTCGGTGAGCTTGTCCGTCAGCTTGACGGCCCGGACGTCCTTTGCGCAAAAGGCGGAAAACAGTTCAATCGACTTGAAGACCTGGTCGGCAAGCTCTCGAGTGGGAACCAATATCAAGGCCGTCGTGGCAGCGGCAGAATCCACCTAAACAACCCCAAGCAATCAGTCTCAAGATCCATAGTAAACATGGCTGCAAGCCAACATACACTTTTCTTCTTCAAAATGCCCGCCAGCACAGGCAGCACATACGCCGCCGTCTTGCCAGACCCCGTCTTCGCCTTGCACAGCACATCCTTGCCGTCCAGCGCCAACGGAATGGCCTTTCGCTGCACCAGCGTCGGCTTCAGGAATTTCTGCTGCGCAACGGCCTGCACCAGCCTGGCATCGAGCCCGAGGTCCGCAAACGTCGCCTCTTCCTCTGGTGTCGCCTTCGCCGTCGTTGTCGTGGTCTCGGCGTTGGCCATCTGTTGATCGGCTTCGGGCTCAGCCGAGGTGGGTACGTCGTTTTCGTTGAGCTTCCGCTTCATGATTGCACTCAAAAGTCGTCCAATGGGATGGAGAGAGTGTTGGAATAGAATGCGAGCGAGATGGTCGACGCAAAAACGCAGTGAGTGATGCTGCTTTATCGTGTCTTATCGCTCCAAAAAATCAGAAGAAAGAAGAAAAAAATTCCCACGCCTTATCTTATCGCCCCCAAGCTCCCCTACCTAGGTACAAACCGCATGTACATCCGGAGCAGGAAAAGCCCCCCCTTAGCCCGGCCACGAGCACAAGTACCTGTAGCGCCTGAAGGTACCTGCTAGAAAGTACCTGCCAGTGGGGCCCCCAGCGCATGAACCTCGAATTCTCGACAGCGAAACGTTTTTTCGACTGCTGGCTAGCGCTTACCTTCGCACCGGCCGTGTACGTACCGCACAGGTCCCTCTTCGTACACGATACCTCGCCCGAGTTTGCTCGTTCGCTCCCTTCAAGCCTCCCCAAGTATCCATACATCGAACCAGGTTGACTTGCATCTCCATCTGGGGGTCCGTAGGGCTGAAGCGGCAAGGGCCGGCCATTGAGATGTCCGATGGGATCTGAAACGCCTCCAAGGGCCGGTTCGTTTCTTGCATCCAAGTTGTCTGTGAGTTGTAACCCCCTTCGCGGCGCAATCTCAGTCGTACGGTACTTGTACACACACACACACACACACATTCTTCCGCCTCCGAGCAAAGACGGTGAGGACACTGACATGACGGTGTAACAGTAACTGTCCTGTCCTGTCCTGTCCTGTCCGCCGCCTCGATATGTGCAGCAGCGTACCTAATTGCACGTATTTGCATTGCACAATGTGCAAGTTTTATTCACTCCCGTCGTTCTTCACACCGCCTCCCCTCCCATTGGGTCGACGTAGCATTCCATCCCCCGTCTTGACAGATACCTTGGCTGTACATGTACCTGGCTTGGTCATGATACATCGAGGGAACAATGCCATGCCAGCACCGGTGGCGCCGCACTACCCGGTACCCAGCTCCGGGGTACCGGCCCTGCAACTACGGATGCAAACCAGCCAGACTAAACAGATGGATGGATTCCATTCTTTTTCCCATCAAGTACACAAACCTGCATCGCCAAACTGGGACAAGCGAGGCCACTAACACTGTACTTCCAGCAGGTGTCTCCTCTAGCCTCTAGCACGAAGTAGCTGTACCGTCAAGATGGGCCCCCTGCTACACCTCGCAGCTCCTCCATCAGAGGTATCGAGTACTTGTACTATAGCGTGTACTAAAGCTCCCTCATCTCCTCTACGCAAATCATCACCCGTTGTAAGACATCGTTTTCCAGCCGCCAAACCGGTGCATTTCATATTAAAATAGATACTTGGTACAAAAAAGTAGAGATGGAGAGAGGGAAAGCGGGGGAAGGGGGGAAATTGTGTTATTCGGGTATAGCTATGCCTCGTATCGGCGACAGTCTTTGCATCCCCAGCTCTAGGCTGAGAGCAGTTGAAATCCTCCAGCAGTTCCACGCCTCCAGGACAGACTGAGCCTCAGGAACCCCATCATCGTTGACTCCGTGGCCTCTCCCAGTAAGTCCGCAAGAACACCCAACCCACCGAGGCTCTTCTCTCGACCATCCCCGTAGGTATCGTTGAAAGTAGAGAGCAGAAAACACAAAAGGGAAAAAACAAAGAGATAAAAAAACAAGGGCAATTAGTCAAATGGTGGCAGGCCACGGTTCGAGTCCTCTCAAACGAGCACAGGCAAGACCAAGAGGACTACAATCCGCCGCCAACGCCAACAAAGACCGTCCAGTGATTCATTTCCCACCCAACGAACGAAGAACGACGTACACACATCTCTCTCTCTAAGACCGGCAAAAGAAAAAGAAGGGAAGAACGGGAGACTAATAAGGTCGGGGGGAGAAGGGCAAAAAAGACAAAAGAAGAAGTCATGACAAAAGCCAAGTTTTGCCAATTAGCGAAGTAGCGGAAACCCTGGCCGTACTCCTTACTGTTCCTGCTTTTTCTTCAGAGATCTGCATCTGGAGTTATTAAACTGGAAAACCTTGCGGCAATAAAAAAAGACCGAAATAGATAAACAAAGGCAGCTGGTCCTATTCCTCTCCACGGCGATCCCGAGACCTGAATCCCAACAAGAAAACAAGACGGCATCTGGGTACAAGAATTACAGTCGTCGAGCGGTCCGATCAGGAGCATTCATCAGGCCGGGGCGCGGGCGAGCAATCACGTCGAGTTCATCTCCCCTTGGGGTTGCCAAAGAGATCTGTATACGAGTTAGCGGGACCTCGATCGTTGCGGTTAACCCCTACCGGCCAAAGACTGTAAGCATACCTGGAAAATGCTCCTTGGCATATTGTTCACAGGCCTGTACCAAGTTAGCGTATGATTCAAAAGGGAGGGGAGAGTAGGGGAGGCTGCCATACCTTTGCTGGCTTCCCGACTTTCTGGCCAATGACTTTCCACTTGTTGTTCTCGTATTCTTTGATGGCGTTCAACAGCGCCTGACTCTGAACAGACTGATCAATCAATGAGGCATCGACATTGGGAATGAGTGGTCCACTTACTTCATCTTCGGCAAACTCAGCGTAGTGCATATCCTTGTACCAGTGCTTCTTAACGGATCCTTCTGTCCTTGTAGGGAAGGTCTGTGTGGATCTCCAATTAGCTTTCCCCCCTCTTTAAGTGAAGTCAAAAACAATGGCAAGACATGAAATTACAAAGGGGACGTTTGCCTCCGTTGTCGTCAAGAACATACCTTGGCAATCTCAGCCCAGCTGTTTCCGGCATCTCGCATCTGCTTCAACCGCAGCTCTTCTTGGGGAGTCCAAGGCGTGTTGGTCCTGCTCTTCTTGGTGGGAGGGCCCGAGGCGGCGTTGGCCGAGTTTGCGTCGTCGTTGGCCGCGGGCTGGGCCTGGGAAGGAGGAGCAGCCTGGGGAGCGGGAGGCGTTGGCGCAGGAGGCTGACCCTGGGCGGCGGCAACGGGAGGTGGAGCGGCGGCCGTGGCGGGTGAGGGCGCCGCGTTTTGGGCCGGCCGCTTCCGTGAGCGAGCGTTGGGCGGCTGGGCCGCGGGCTGAGTCGGCGTCTGCTGCTGGGACGGAGGGCCATTCGGCGGCTGTTGCGATACGCTCATGGGCGGCTGGACTGGAGCTGGGTGGTGTTGCTGCTGGGCCGCCATGTTAGGCTGAGCGCCGTAGGGAAACTCCATGCGCTCGTTGCGACGAGCCATATCGGCCGGGTAAGGATGGTTACTGTTCGAGGCACCCCGGTTAGCAGACTCGTTGGCGGGGGAGGGGAATCATCATGGCATGGCATGGAACTATGCATGGTATAGGAAAGGGCTCCCTCTAGATGGGGCCGGGGGTGGGAAGCGGGGAGAGGGAGAGAGGGCCATGGTTTCGCCAGGCACAGCGGGCGAAGTTATAGAAGGTATCGACAGGAGGCAGACGGTGATACAGCGTTCGTTTGTCTCCCAGCCGGTGATGCCATGACGGGGTAGAGGTGTAAAAATAAGAAGCGGGTAAAAAAGAAAGTTCAAACGATATACATTGAATACATGGCTGATGGTTGATGGAGGCACAATGTGACGGACAACAGAGGGCCCTGGTGTAGATGGCGGAAAGACGATGTACCAGGAACAAGGAGATCGAGTACTTACTGCATGTCGTTGGACGGGTGGGGGGAGTTGGAGTAGACGTAGTCCGGCACGGGGCCGACTTGCCACTGCTGCATGATCTGATGATAGCGCACGCGAATAAGGTCAGTAACGATTTCGTCTCTTTTTTTTTATAACAAGCTTGTCGACAGAATCAAGGAAGAATTTCAAGATGCAGCAAGAGAGGAACCGCGCGTTTTTCTTTCTTTCTCTTCAAGCCCCAGTTGCACGCGGCGCGTCCAAAAGCCGGCAAGGCTGTCGACTTGCAGCACAGCAACTGCAAAGGAACCAGGGAGAGAGAGAGAAAAACAGAAAAAAAAAAACAAGAAAAATAGAAGGGGGGGAAATCAAAAAGAGAGGGGTTGTTTGCTCAAAGAGAGCTTACGCGCAGCGCACGCGTAAGGCCAAGGTCCCAACAATGGCTGCAACGGAACGACGCGACGCAGCTTGAAGCTCGAGTACGGCGCAGGAGCATCAACAATGGGAACACACGAGCATCCCCGACGAGTGTCGTCGACAACTTGGCTACCACGGATTGACGTTGCGAAGGCACAAGGTGAGGACGCCCGGCGAGAGGGAGCAAGGGGGGGAGAGGAAGAGAATGTCCTTACGGGCGAGGCAATCAATGTAGGTCAATGTTGCCTAAAGCGCATCCGACTGGAACAAGTCTGGCTCGGCTTTTTTTTCCTTGGTCAAACAACCAAAGGAGCCAAGCTGGGGGCCGAAAGGGTCAGGTTGCACAATTCGGCAAAGTAGTGCAAGACCACTTGGATCAACAAGTACTTGCAACCGCAGTGGCACCGAAAAGGCCGTGGGTTCTTTTTGGGGGTGTGGTTGAAGAGCCTCCTAATAAGAGGTGAGGGTAAGGGAAAAAAAGATACAAAGAAAAAAAAAACTAGCCAAGCCGAGACTTGACGCGCGCGGGTTGGTGGACTGATGGGATTGTGTAAAACAGTGGTAAGTTGGTGGTGGGGAGAGAAAAGTCGTTGGCTAGGGGGGGGGGGCAGATCCGAAGCCGAGGCGACGGTGGGCTTGGGTTACTATTGTGACGGGTGCAGACGGCGAATTGAGAGCAAGAGGGATTAATTGGGTTGGCAATAACAGACGAGCGAGGTTTTGAGTGGGTGAGGGAGTTGCAGTGCTGACAAGTAAGGCTCAGCCGTGTTGGTTTGCTTGGCCCGACTGAGTCAAGCAAGTCGAGAGAGAACGGACAAATGAGAGGGAGCAGAGCGCAGCAAAGCGGAAGCAGAAGCATGAAGCATGAAGCAAGAAAGCACGTACGAGAGCTGGTTGGCGCAGGCCGACGGATGCAGTGGTACTGGTCGGTACTCCGGAGAGTCTGAAGGGACGCGGATCGGCCAGGGTGAGCTGCGAGTGGTTGAAGCGGGTTGAGTGAGGTGAGGTGAGGCCAGATGGTAGCGTGTACCGGATTGGATGAGTTGAGTTGGAGTAGCAGTAGCAGTAGCGTGTTCGGCGCAGTTGTTTTTTTTTTTTTTTTTTTTTTTTTTCCCTCTGCTAGGGGCGCGAGAAGACGGACGGCACGCAAGTCAGTCAGTTTGAGCACGGCACGTACTCGTTACTCGTCACTCGGGGCACACGATGCGAGGCGATGCGCTGCGATGCGATGGTCGGGCCTCTGCAGGACGGTTTGAAGCTGAAAGCTGAAGTGCCAGTGGAGCACCGTTGCAGAAGCGTGCGATGGAAATGGCCAGGTCGAGTCGCCAGGCGCTTTCGGGGGTGGAAGAGTGATGATGGTACTTGGAGCCCAAGTAACTCGGTTGGGTTTTTTTTTTCTGGGGGACGAAGTAGATGTTTTGGCCTGCCTGGTGCTGGGTCTCTTTTTTGGGGGGGAAGGGGGGAAGGGGAGAGAGAAGTTGCGCGACCTGGACTGGACAAGTGGGAGGGAGGCAAGCGGCCAGGATCAGTGACGAGGGCACGGGAAAAGCTTGGCGGCAGGAAGAGGTGGGGCGCAGCAGCCAGAGGGGGGGCGTGTGATGATGCTTTGGATCCGATACTTTTGGCGCAGGCAAAGTGTGAGGCTGGGGCGGGGTACTGATACACCAATTCGAGTGGCGCCATCGGGGCCGGGGGCGCAGAGGGGCGTGGCCGTGCGAGGGGCCGGTTCGTGACGCATCGCCGCACTGTGCGCTGCATGCCGTGGTGTCGCACAGCGCATAGTGTCCGGTTTCGAGTGTCGAGCGTCGTCGCACCGTGCGTAACGGGAGTCCGCAGCAGGTTGAGCGGCGCACGGGCCAGCGCTAGCGGTGCTTAGTACCACTACCTCAGGCGTGTCCACGCAACGCACACAAGGACAGGACATGAACCTTTTGCCCTGCCGGTTCTTCCCACCTAAGGTACTCGTATGGATCCTTCAGGCAGCTCGTACGGTACAGTACCTACCATGCCGTTACCGTGCCTTCCGCAGAGACAGACAGACAGACGGACGGACGACGCGGGGGCTCTGCTCCGTAGGCCCCTGTATCGTTGACGTACGAGAATATCGGTATTGGTATTGAGAGATACAGGCATTATAAGAGACGGAGCCCGGGCTCAAGTCGCGTACCGATGCTGGTGCTGGGACGAGGACTGGTACTGTTGCCGGTACTGGTACTTGTACTGATACAGCACTTGCATTAGTCCATGTACGTACTGTATGTACTGTACGTACTTCGTGCCGCTGGTGAGCAGCTTCCGATAAAACAGAAATGAAGCCAGAGACACCCGGCTGGGAACTGCTGGGGCTCCGGCTGCAGCCAATCAGCGGCCGCCATCCGCCTCGCGTTGGCCTTCCGATTGCCCGCGCGCCTTCCTGCACCAGCCACTCATTTCGCCGTGCCTTGGGCGGCGGGCCAATCAGCGGGCCAGCAGCGCGAGTACAGGTACGAGTACGTACAGGTACTTGCGCGAGCCGGAGGCGTTCGTGAGGGTTTGAGTGCAACGGGGGTACGAGTCTGGAGGTACAAGCGGCACAGGCCCGGGAGCACAAGCTCGCAAGGCGGGCGGGTGCAGCAGGTATGCGGTACCTGCCACCAGAGTAGCGCATCGTATCGCATCGCATCAAATCGCATTGGATCGCATCGCAATCGCGCATCGCCTCCGGGTCTCGTCGTTTCGCTGGCGGTAGCACCAATTGATTGCCTTGCAGTAGCAGCGCAGTAGCAGCGCAGCGATCCATCACGACTCCGGACCGTCCTCGCTGCAGTGCAGTGCAGTGCAGTGCGGACAGACAGTCTTTGCGCCCTTTGAGCAAGTTCAATTGGCGCCCCGAGAGAGCAAATGAAAAGTTACGGTATCTGCTGTCACCAGGCAAAAGTGGCCCAAGGACAGACTCAGCCCAACGCTGATCACGGCTTTCGTATTCGGCAGCGATGGACAGGCACGACAATCGCACTCCCTTTCATCTGCTTCTTCTGTCGAGCTTCTTTTTTTTTTCTTGCTCGCGTTTCTTCTATCGGATGACGCAACATGCCGCGGGGATCGTCGACGCCAATCTTTTTGTCCATCTCTCTCTCTCTCTCTCTCCCTCTGTGGAGGTTAATTTCGCATCTACCTACTTACAGCCACAGTCACAGTAGGTAGATATTATTGCCTACTAATTCCCACCGCTCGCTTAGGCGGCCAAGGCACTCCCTGTCGAATGACACGAATCTCATCTTGGACAGGCCCGGGAAAAGCGGGGATGGACATGACAAGTGTGTGCTTCATGGCGGCCTGAGAGAGCCTGGCCATGCGTGAAATGCCATGCCGTGCGTCAACAAGCGTCGAGCGAGCAGCGCTGGCTGGCTGGTGATACGCCACGGCCGGCCTCGTCCTCTGGGGGAACCCGGGAGGGGAGAAGACGGGAACAGAGAGAGGAGAGTGAATGAGACGGGACAGGCCAGCCTTATCGAGCACCGTCTGTCTGCCTTCTTCTCGATGCCCAGCCCCGTGGTATATGGCCGGCATCGTCAGTTCAGTCGCACCAAATCACATCACAGCACAGCACAGCAACAGCACGCAACAGCACGCAACAGCACAGCACAGCAAAACAGCAACAGCAACCACATCAACCAGAACATCATGCACCTTGTGCTCCCGTCCTTCCAGAACCTCCATCCTCCCCCCCCTGCAACCTCCCTCGCGCGAACTGCAAATCGCCATGCCATGGCACAAGTGCAAGCATCATGTATGTACTCGTACATACCCTCTGTGCAAGTCCATCGCATACCTCGCCGCCAAGTACTCGATACCTTTGCTGAGCTTCGAGGCTAGGGCCGCATCGCATCGCGGCTCCACCTTGTACTGTACTGTACATTACATGGCTTGTCCAGATCCAGCGTCTGGGACCTCTTTGAAGGCCTGGGTGACTTGTGAACATTGTACCTGTGGAGGATGCCATCTTTTGGCAGTTAATGTGGCCACTGTTGCATTGGAATATAATCCGATTCGCTCTAGTCTTTTCGAACGACGGAAGCTCTCGTTATACTGCGGATGGAGAGAAACTCGCGATGGAGTCGGACCTTTGTACCACTCAACCAGCAGCTTTGCTTGATAACCTGCAGAACAGAGACGTGCTGAGATGATCTCGCTCCCCAACCTCCGCTTTATTGCCAGAGACGCTGCTGTACAGTGTAAATGCGACATCTGCCCAGGGGTGGGCGGTGTGTGCCATCGCATTTCATCTTTTCAAACACCACTTCAAGCTTACTATTGCTCATACACAAGGTACATACAAGCATCATCTATCTGTAGGCTGCTGGATGCCTATCAATCGTTGGGGGGTTCAATTTACCCGGCCAATTCGCCTCAGCTGCCGTTACGGGCAACATAGGATTGCGAGATAGACCCAACAGATGCTCGAGGATGGATACGAGCTGCCCGTTTTCTCTTCGTCCTCGGTGCCCAGTGCAGTGCAGGGTAAGCCGGCCACGGGAATTGGGAGCTTTTCAGCGCTCATCTTGCTGCTCGAGCTCTACATTAAGGCACGCACGCGTATGCACAAGGCAAGGGATGAGATGACGAGGCGGCTCACTGATGCAATCCATCTACTCTCTACCCTATCCGGAGGTGAGAGGAATCGCACAGCCACCGTCACCGAGTCATTCCCGCTGTACCGAGGAGAGGAATGTGTTGACGCCCGGGTGCCAAATTGCTAGAAAAGCACACTTGCAATTACCCGGCAATGGACATTTAATGAAAGACATGCAGACGCTCACATCGTCGCACGTCAAATCAAATCGAAATGTGAGCATAGGAGCTGCCATTAGGCGGCAAGAGGCTAAAATGACGGCAGGCGAGCTGTGTGATATATCACATTGAGGGTGAAGCGATAGGGACATGTCGCCAGTTCACGGGCGGCCTACAAACAAATGCGAGCCCCTATTAACTACTCGAAATACCTCGTCGGCATGTCTCTATCTGATCCGATTGTACTTTTGTTTGTTACTTGTGCGAGTCCTGGACGATGCCATCGTTATCGGGGAAGTGGCGTAGAATCGAATGGAGAGTGAATGTCTTTGTGAGATGGAGCCTTTCTTGAATGTCCACATGCAAATCTAGAGTTGCGATGCGATTTAGGCCAAATTGATGCGCCATCCGGTCAATGATGAAATGGAAAAGACGAGAATCAAAAAGAATCAAAAGGAGGCGAAAAGGAAAGCTATGGGTAACTATGTGGTTGGACATTGTCTGGCAATTCCTTATCATAACCCAAGCGGAGGAAAAAAATAAATTTCAACTCCCAATATTTCTTTTTTTTTGCCGATCGAACGGCATGTCATACGATTCCTGGGCAAAAATGCTTCGGCCAGCCAACCGGAGAATCCCTAGGGAGGGCGCCTGAGAGAGATTGCCATGAAAATCGAAATGAGCGTCTCCCAACTGTGCCCGCCGTTGGGCTGCATTTTTGTCTGGCCATTGGCGGGAAGCAGGTCTCGCGAGATGAGGAACAGGCGGGACACCCAGACAGACAGACAGAGAGAGAGACGAGGCAAAAAAAACTTGGAAACGCTGCATTGATATGCCTTGATGATCCGTACATGCATACAAGCATCGGCTACACGTACATACATACGATATATTAGTCGAGCATGGGCTGTGCCTCGGAGACCACGGCTCGACGCCCACCCGCCGGATGTGTGTTTTGATTGATAACTTGCATGTGAGATATCAGCAATGGAGGATACAGCCACTATCTTTGGTGTTTCTGTCGCCTCAGACACACAACAGAACACACACAAGCCCTTGCCACCGTATCGTCACTCCTGCGCCGGGACGATGGCACTCCGTCTGAGTGGCTGGTCCCGGGTGTGTTTCCAACCTTGTTTTCCGGCCCATCTTTTGACTTTTTTTTTTGTCCTTTTCCTCTCTCGCCTCACAATATCATGCGCCTCAAAAGATGGGAGAAGAAACAACACAACACATACACACACATAGACGAGTGGCGTGAAACGAAAATGAAAAAAAAGAGAGGCGCTCTTCATGCGAGGGTTTCGCCAGTCGCCTCTAGCGTGTTTCGAAGCGCAGGGTTGAAACGCGGCTGCATGATGCCCGGCCGCCCATCTGAGGCATGGCGGCTACCGGAACAGGACGACATCCGAAGGACCTGAGAGAGCTCCGTATTTGTTCGTTTCGTTTCGTCTTTTTTGCTGAAGGCTGTGTTGTGTTTTACGAGTTTGGGTTGAGTTGAGTCGGATTGAGTGCGATATGTGATGCCTCTGTCAACAAGCAAGCCACTTACACTGCGGCTTCCGCTATTTTCTCAATTTGAATGTTGCGCAACATGGCGAACTGCCTCTATAGGATCCATAATCCCAAATTCAGACCGGAGAATTTTATCCGCCTTTTGTTAATTTTTCTAATTCTTTTTTTTCAAAATACCCATAAAAAAAGCCGCTGGAGAAGGAAGCCGGGGCAAGGGGCCGGCCCCGGGTGACTTGTTGCTTGGGCGTCGCTTAGCTGGACGAGAACAACAGCCTCCTTGTTTCAAGAATGGAAACAGGCTTCAAACGGCGAGGCCTCTGCTCCTTGCATCATGGATCGCTTGCGATGCGGAGAACGAGATAACTGCTGTTGTGTGATTGGCTCGGGAGCGGCCATTGGGGGCGAGCAAGTTGAGTTTATGTGGATGGAGTTGTAGAGATTGGTAGGGTTTGAGGCGAGGCACGAGGGCATCTTGAAGTTTGTACAGATATCAGAGGCGTCTTAACTTTTTCATGCCTCCACCGAGATGGAAATCCAAAGAATTGAAAAGAAGAAAAGACGAGAGAAAAAGAAAACAATTGAAAGAAAATGACGTGGCCTGTCGACTCGGCAATGAAGCCAAGCTGTCAGTTCACTTTATTTCCGCATAACCGCAGCATCCTGTATCCCTACGAGGGCATCGACAGGCCGCCACCCCACACAAAATCGGTCAAGATGAATGGTCTCAAACAAGCAAAACCGCACTAGACGAGACCGCATAAATGTTTGAAATGTGTTTCTTGGTGCCGTCCTGACGGGGCCGCTTCAGAAACAAGAGGGCCAGAACGTTATGCTTATGTCGACATCTTGTTACGAAAGTGTCACAGGTTTGCGATCTCACAGAAGCCGGGCCAGGGGTCCCCCCTCCCCTCCTCCTCCCTCTCCCCCCCCTGGCGCGCCCAGATAATGGATATCGCAGGTTTCGTGGGGACACAAAGAAGGCTAACCTGGTCATTGCTAGATGCAGCCCGTCGTGCGCAGGTTTAGTATGAGTGAGATGAGCATGTTTTAATACTTGCTCACTGCCCATGCGTCTGGCCACCTTCACCTCTGGACTTTTTTTGTTTTCTTTTTATTCTGGAGTGTTAATCCTGTTGTCTTTCCTCGTTTTGGATCGTCGTGTTTTTGCAACCCCGGTTTTCTTCTTCTTCTTCTTCGTCTCCTTCTTATTTTAATAATCCTGTTTTTTTTGTTTCTTCCTCTTGTGGCTGGTTCACTTGACTCACCTTGTCCCCCCAACTGGTTTGGCGACGCTCATACTCTTACTCATATCCTACAACCCATCATCTTTGCATAGCGGAATCAATTTATTCGAGCGTATCATTCAACAAGAAACAATTGGCCTGGTTTACCGAAGCGGCCTTAATAAGCAGCGTGGACATAATACAAAAAGACAGATACCTAGAGAACATCACATCGCATCACACACCGATATACATAATGACGGGACCGGGTTATATCACAAAGAGCGGTACCGCCCAACGGATGGGACAGGGTGTAACCAAGAATCGGAAGACAACCCACACTGGCGGAGGACGTGCATGGAGCGAGGCTGAGGTAGGTCAAGGATGGTGAGGGAGGTTGGGTGATGAGATGAGACTAACATGGAGACTTTACTAGGAGCATTACCTCGTTGAGACTCGCCTTCAAAAGGTGCCTTACAAGCAGATTGCCGTCCATCTTAACAAGACGGAGCTTGCGTGTCGGCTGCACTATCATCAGATCACCACCGGTCGACGAAAGGAGTCCATCTCGGAGTCTTGTCCTGAGATGACTATCCAAGGCCCCCTTTTGGCTGCTCCCCAAGTTCTCCCTCCGGCTTCACAGCTGCCGACCGAGCACGTCTCGATGCACAGGAGGAACGAGAGCTACAGCTCGACGTCGTCGGGCGGTTCAGTCCAGCTCCCCAGCATCGTCGACAACTGGGCGTTTCCCACACTGCCCATCATCCTGCCCAAGCCTGCAGCCATGCCCGATCCAAATTCACAGTCTGTACCTCGATACCGCGAGGATCTGGTCTATATGGAACCTCACCCTCATGCCACTCAACACCATGAGATGCACGGAGGCTTCTCTCTGCCGTCCACCGCGACGCAGCCTCCGGCGCGTGTGGACGTCTCCCGTCTTCACGCCATATACAACACCCACCGAGCCACGTTCTGGGACGCGGTGGCTAGAGATTACGGCCTCAACGCGTCGCCCGACATGTTGGAGACGGCGTGGAAGCTCAACCAGCGAGCACAGCCTGCTATGCCTCCCACGCCTGCGACGAGCCCCAAAGTCGAGCTGAGAAGGGACAGCAGCGCGGACAGGACGAGTATTGCGTCTATTCTGGGGACTAATGCTCCTGCTACTCCTCCTGGTCAATGGTAAAAAACAGGAAAACACTTGAAAATATACCATTTTTCTTTTCTTTTGTAGACTTGTTTTTATTGGGGAATATGTTTGGTGTTTGGCTATATTATTTTTTCCTTGGCATAGGAATGTAGCGGATTTCGGTGTGGAACAGACCGAAATTTGCCCTTTTTTATTTTCAAACCTTTTTTCTTTTTTTCAATACCCTTCTCTTTAGTTTGGAGATGATGGGATTGGAGTTTTGTTCAGGGGGCGTTTTTCTGAAACAGGGCATATGTTTTGTAATCTTGCAGGATGTGCCCCATGTTTTTCTTCTTCTCTTCTCTGGGGTTCGTTTGGTTTGCGTTGACTGAAACGATGGAGAGTTTGAGGTGACGGTGAAGGTTTGAGGAGGATATAATAGGGATCCGTGGATGCCAATAGCGCATTTGGAAAAAAGTTACCATTTAGTTATCAGCCTGAATTGAAAACGCTCAACTGACTCGAGCACTCTCCATTGTTAAGCTTAAAAAACTGAACGAAATAGTCTGATCAATTGTGAATGCTCTATCAATCTTGGCGACCTCGTATAAACCCCATCCATCGGCAGAACAAGTACCCGTTCCAATAAAATGGCTTGAACAGGTACGACAGTCTGCGTACGTAAACAGACAAACAGTGGGTGAGTAAAGCCTGCGACGCGATTCGACGCTCGGAAGCTCCCCGCAAAAAGGGGTCCGCCGAGGAGAATAAATTAGGATGGGCATATTAGGCTGAGTTTGAAAAATAACTTGATGCTAACAACGGTAGAGTTGAGAATTGGGCAACGATGACGGAGGGGGTTGCGGAGGGGGGGAGTGGAGACGGGAAAGCTGGAGATGGAGATGGAGGAGTTGGATGGTTTCTTTTTGTCTTTTTTTTCTTTTCTGTTTTTGAAAGTGTATAGATGAATGTTTAAGCTGTGAGTTGAGAGTTGAATTGGTGAGTGGTTGCGTCTCTCTTTGCTTTGTCTACTTGTATTCCGTATATGAAGCTTGTTACACCTTCACCAACGTGCTGCTCGAAAGCTTGATGGAGATGAGGGGCAAACAAGCTTGCTTAGTCTGGTTCCTCTCCGGAATCGCTCCACGATGAGCCGAAGCTACTGGGGACTGCTCAATGGATGCCAAGCATCGAGCTTCATCAGTGTGGGGGGGAGAAAGTGAGCTGTTGCTTTCCCCTCCAAAGGCGTTTCATACAAAAGCAAAGCTCCCGTTTGACTCTCTTTTCCCCCCAGTGGAAGCCTGTATGAGAGTGCTATTAACGATTAACGAACAACTATAGCAACTGAACACAATGGCGTCACAAGATTCTGGCAGTGCCGAGCCGGCATTCGACCCAAAGTCCTCTGCGGACTACCTCCAGTTCCCGTGTCTTCCTCCGGGAGGTGCGTTGAATCGCTGGTCGCGAAAGATTACCAAGGATCATGACTATCCTGGAGCTCAGGTACAGACACATCGATATTCCTGAATGGGGATGGGGGCTTGGGCTGATGTGGGCTACGTCTAGGCCATGTTGTACGGTGCTGGAGTGCCGGACAGAGAGAAGATGAAGAATGCGCCACAGGTGGGCATTGCGAGTGTTTGGTGGGAGGGAAATCCATGCAAGTATGTTGCAAGGCATCTCCCATGGAAAGCCTATTGGGATTACCAGAACTAACGAGGTTGTTATAGCACACACTGTAAGTGACGAGACCATCGACCGCGCCAAAAGACGAAACAGTCCAACTTATACGTAACCCGCAGTGCTCGAGTTTGGCCAAATCGTCAAGCGAGCCGTCGACAAGCAGGGCATGCTCGGCTGGCAATTCAACACCATTGGTGTTTCTGACGCCATCACCATGGGCGGCGACGGTTGGTTTCTCACCACCACCATCTTGGACCTGAAAGATAGATACACAGCTCTAACACCTTGGATTGTACTCCATCTGCTTTAGGCATGCGATTCTCCCTTCAGTCCCGCGAGATCATCGCCGACTCCATCGAATCTGTTACCTGTGCCCAGCACCACGACGCGAATATCTCGATCCCGGGATGTGACAAGAACATGCCCGGCGTGGTCATGGCCGCCGCCCGCCATAACAGGCCGTTCATCATGATCTACGGCGGAACCATCCGCAAGGGCCACTCCAACCTGCTGGAGAGACAGATCAACATCTCGAGCTGCTACGAGGCTTCCGGTGCTTATGCCTACGGCTCACTCAAGGCCAAGACCAACCCCGATGCCCCTGGACGCAGCAGCTCCGACGTCATGGACGACATCGAGCGTCACGCCTGTCCTGGAGCTGGAGCCTGCGGCGGCATGTACACCGCCAACACCATGGCCACTGCCATCGAAGCCATGGGCCTGACGCTTCCCGGCTCGTCCTCGTATCCCGCCGTTTCGCCAGAAAAGTCGAGAGAGTGCGAGCGTGCCGCAGAGGTCATCAAGATCACCATGGAAAGGGACATTCGCCCCCGCGACCTCATGACGCGCGCGGCCTTTGAAAACGCCCTCGTGTTGACCATGATCCTGGGCGGCTCGACAAACGGCGTGCTGCACTTCCTCGCCATGGCCAACAGCGCCGACGTGCCCCTGACCATTGACGACGTCCAGCGCACGAGCGACCGCACGCCGTTCCTGGCCGACATCGCGCCGAGTGGAAAGTATCTCATGGAGGACCTGTACCAGGTCGGCGGCACGCCTTCAGTGCTCAAGATGCTCATCGCGGCGGGCCTCATCGACGGGTCCGTCATGACCGTCACGGGCAAGACGCTCGCCGACAACGTCGCCGACTGGCCCTCCCTCGACCCCGGCCAGAAAATCATCCGCCCCCTAGAAGACCCCATCAAGTCCAGCGGCCACATCCGCATCCTCAAGGGCAACTTTGCCCCCGGCGGCGCCGTCGCCAAAATCACCGGCAAGGAGGGCCTCTCGTTCACCGGGAGAGCCCGCGTCTTCAACAAGGAGCACGAGCTCAACGCCGCCCTGCTGGCGGGCGAGATCCGTCGCGAGGACGGCAACCTGGTGCTGATTGTGCGGTACGAAGGGCCCAAGGGCGGGCCGGGCATGCCGGAGCAGCTGCGCGCGTCGGCCATCATCATGGGCGCGGGACTGAGCAACGTGGCGCTCGTGACGGACGGGCGGTATAGCGGTGCTTCTCACGGCTTCATCGTGGGCCACGTCGTTCCCGAGGCGGCGGTGGGAGGGCCGATTGCGCTGGTCAAGGATGGCGACGAAGTGACGATTGACGCTGTGACTAATAGAATCGATGTTGCGATTTCGGATGAGGAGATGGAGGAGAGGAGGAAGCGGTGGACGCCGCCGGAGCCGCCGGTCAAGAGGGGAACGTTGGCGAAATATGCGCGGTTGGTGGGAGATGCGAGCCACGGAGCTGTGACGGACGGATGGTGAAGATATTGTCGGTCGGGGTTCTCATGATGGAATGAAATACAATGATGAATCGTAAAAATGCGCTCTGCCTCACTGGCATGTACGATGTATATTCAAGCAGGATGATGATGAGTTCCTCTTGTCGTTGTTTATCCAGGATGAGGATCGTGATGAAGGAAGGGATGCTATTATCAGGAAGCAGCATCAAACAAGCCAATCCGCTATATAACCATGCAATACCCCGATCAACACACCTGAACATTCATCTTGCCATGCATCTGCATCAGTGACCCTTCATGGAACAAGCTCTCACGGCTTATTTCGACCCCTTGTACCATTCTGAACAAGTCTCTCCGCATCGCTCCCATCTCAGTAAGGAAAAATGAACCTCAGTCTTCAAACTCGTATATGACAAAAAGAGCAAAAGAACAAGCATGAAAAGAAATGGAAAAAAGAAATCAAGGGTATCGTGCCTCGACTGCTGCTTTCTTGAAACCGCTCAATCACTCCGACATGAACCTTTGCATCGCTGCTCCCCCCCCCTCTCATTATCCTACATCATGCATGGACACATATATACACTCATTGCTCGTCTCCATCCCCCCTGAAATCGCATTCGTCGAGTTCAGTCGCCCAACGGCATGCCCTCTAGAGCATCCAACAGGCGCCGCCAATTGTCAGCCAGCATCTCTGCATACTTGACGCGCTCGCCAGCCCAGTCCTGATTCCACCTGCTGACGTGATATTGCGTCGATTGGAAGGTGATGAGCTCGTCTCGCAGCGCCTCCTTGACAAAGATGGAGCGGTTGTGCTGCTGCACTATAGACTCCTTGTCCTGTTTCCAAAGCGTTAGCGTTCGCTTGCAAAAGCTATTAAGCATGAAAATCAACGCACCTTGATGATGGCCTCTGCCACCTTTTCAATCTCCCCGGGCTTGACTAGGCCTTCTGGCTTAGACCGCAAGTTGGCCAGTTTAGTCTCGTTGGCCTGTATCCTCCTTTCCAGGTACGGAATGTTGTCCTTGTCCAGTCGTTCCCTTCGGTCAAACAGCTCGCGAAGGCCAACCAAGGCATCGCGCTGTCGCTTCAGATCCTCTAGCACACCTTCATCCCAGCCTCGGCTCTCGTCTTCGAGTAGGCTTTGGCAGGTCCGCAAATGCTTGCTCATGGCCGTCAAGCCGTCGTTGAGCAGCGGAATCTCGCTCGTATCGGTAGCATAAGTATCCGCGGAGACCTCGGTGAGCGAAATGAGCGACAGGGCAACCCGCGCATGATCGGCGGCGACACCCTCTGTTCGCTTGACGAGGCGGTCCATGATGTTGCACGAGTTGATGTATAGCTCGGCAGATCGGCGAACTCCGTTGCGCGTTCGAATAAAGAGTTCCTCGAGGGTCGGTGGCAGTGAATCTTCCAGGCCGGGAGGCAGCGCTCGATCCGTGAATTCATCTTGGACAGAAATAGTTGCTTGCTTCCGCCATACAGCAAGTTCCTGTACCTATATTAGATAAGTTGTCCCTCCGTCGTGTCAAAATGGAGAATACGCGACTTACCGTAGGGACAGTCAAGAACATAATGACGAGCTGCTCTAGGCTCAACACTGGGTGTCGTACGATGGCATTTAGGAACCTACCCAGCCCTCGTCGTCGTTTTTCGATAAAGGCGCCATCGTTGGACAGGTGATTTCCATTCACGGCTACCCTCTTGGGTGGCAATAATGGCAGCATTCTAAACGGATACCTCTTGTGCAAGCAGTCCAACAGCCAGACAAAGTCACTATATCGTCGAACAACCTTGCTTCCACGACGCTGGCTGGTGACTTCGTAGTTGTGATGCTGAAACATGAATATGCCCTCCTTGCCAGGCATGAGAGTGACGACGACGACTTCCTCCGTATTGTTTCCGACACGGCCTCCCAAGCTCCGGGGCGGAGCAACGGGAGGTGGGACGATTGTTCCAATCTGGCCAGCGCCGTCCGCTCCAAAGATGTTGGGGATGGGCGGTTGGGGTTGAGCCCCAAAGATGTTTGGGATGGGCGGCTGAGGTTGAGCTCCAAAGATGTTTGGGATGGGCGGCTGAGGTTGAGGCTGGTGTATATCGGTGAAGCCACCACCGGCGGGCGAGCTGCCGTAAAATCCGGCTCCCCATCCGCCCTGACCGGACAAAGAGGTGTTCGAGATTTGTCGTAGACGATTAGGAGGGCGGATTGGCTCTGGCGGAGCACTGTAATGGTTCGTGGGACGTGGCTCAAACGCTGGAGGCGCATCTTGGTTGAAGCCGCCATTGTGTCCATTGAGGGAGGGATTGTGGCTTTCGTTTCCGTTTTGGTGGGAATGGACATGTCCCTTGTGCATATCCGGCGTGTTCCACGGATCGTCGTCGGGGTCAACCATGGTTGATCTGCTCAGGATGCTCGCAGGGGCCTGTGAATGCTCGGGTTCGGGCTGAGATTCGGGATGGAGCTGAAGTTGAGGTTGAGGTTGAGGTTGAGGCTCAGGTTGAGGTTGGGGCTCGGGGTTGTAGGACTCGGGCTCGGGGTCGGATTCGTGTTTGGACGGGACTTGTGGCGGTTTTGCGGCAAGCTCAGCGACAGGAGGCATAATCGGTTCGGCGGTCAGTCCGGGCAGCTTGGGCCGAGGGATATCTAAACGAGATGATGAAACATTAGCCAGCTGCCCCAGCACAGAAAACAAAAGCACCGTTTCAAGAAGCTATTGCCGCTGTAGTAGAATGGCATAGAATCAGCTGGTAACGGCAGATTGGTCTCCTTTAGCCTGAGGAGCGTTTGCGACTGATTCAGAGTTGAAAGCGGAGTTGCCAAAGCGGACTTGTAAGAGCAGCCCGGAGCCGTGCATTCGCGTCTGATTTGATGGCTTCCAACCAGCAAAGAAAAGAGCAAGTGGGAAATACGCATCAATGGGATGTTGCCTCACCTCTTCGCCGTTCATCTACTCCGTCAAGGCTGATGATGTCGCCTTCTTGCGCCAGGCCAATGAGGGCCAGAACGACGTTGAACTCGTTGCGCGACAATAGAACGTCGGATCCTCCCGGAGCTACAAGCGACATGATGCGCGCCTGGGCATCGGCCTCGAGCCGGGCCACGGCAAACAGCTTGGCAATGCCCGAAGCTGTAACCTGGCCGTCTTGGCCATCCTCACGCACTACGGCATCAAACGTCTCGATATAGCTCTCGGGCACGTCTGAAGCCGGCAGCAGGTTGCGGATCAGCTCGGCCCTGCTCTGCTGCTTGCGCGGCGTGGGCATGTCCCAGGGCGACGAGGCGCCGCTGCCGTCGTCGAAGAGGCTGGAGGAATTGCGGCCGGACGCTGGCTCGTCGTCGAAAAGGCCGCTGCTTCTGGCTCCTCCGCGACGAGGCGACGAGCCCAAAGCCGGCCCATTGTCGGTGGACTCATCCCCGAATAGCGACATGCTGTGGTGGCCGGCCGGTGACGGACTCGCTGGAGCTCTTGTGCGACTCGTGACGGAGAGAGACAAGGACAGAGAGAAGACGGCGGAGGGAGAGCGGAAGAAGGGCGAGGATCTGCGGCCGCGGGGTTGATGCAGAGAGTCTGGAGGAGGCGAGGTTGGTTGTTACAGTCGCAGCATCAAGTTGGCTTAGTGTTGACGAACTCGTAATGGCGGCGCTAGGAGGCTGGACTAAGGCGGTCACTGTGCGCTCAGCGGCGGTTCCTGTTGGCTAGGCGGTGGAATAGCCCGTAAGACAGTGGGCTTGGGGGTGCTGTAGATTGGAATGGAAAAAGGTGATGTAGAGCAACAAGAATGATATAGAACTAGGTACTATAGGTACAAGAACAAATTGGGAAAATCAAAAGAAGAAATAGGAGAACAAGAAGAAGGAGAAGACAAGAAGCAATTGCTGTTGCTGCATGACAGGTGAGACGGTGAGACGTTAAGCATTAGTACCAAGGTAGTAGCTGGCACATGTCAGAAACTCCCTGATTGCCTACACGTACCTACAATGGAGTCGATGACACCGATATTGTCAGTGCTTTGCCGGGGATTTGGTGGAGCAGATAAGCGACTGCGATAGGCCATCTGGGGGGATAAAAAAAGATGCATATGTTCATAGTCTGTACCGTGGTGATAGTAATTTAGAGACTGAGTCTATATTCTGCATAGCACAATGGACCAATACACTACTTTGAAATCATCATATATTGTACAGTTCATATCATCCTCCCATCATCCTCTGCCAACCCTTTTTACTTTTATACATGCCTCTCCATCCATGCACCACAAGACCATCAGCCATCAACGGCATTTCCTCCCTTACCACAACGTCTCCTCTGCCTTCTTCTTGTCCGTCTTCACCACGCTCTTCACCTTCTGCACACCAGGCACCCTGAAGTACAAACTGGGCGACTGGCCTGGAGCAATCTGGTGGCTCAGGTATCCTCTATGCGCTGGGTCTCGGTAGTACTCGATATCGGCACGGCTCGTGGGGTCGGGCAATCTGTATCGGAATGGGCCCTTTCTCGCCTCTGCTAGGATCGCTTCCACATGTTCCTGACCAACGGGTAGGGGCTTGTCTGTGTTGACCGACTCGCCCGTCAAGAGTCGCTGAATGGCCAATTTCGTATAATATCTGGTTAGGACCGTGCCTCCGGCAGCCTCGATGGCGGTGATTGCTCCCGAAGAGACCCTGGAAACCATGACGTTGATTGGCTGCTTGAGGTTCTCGCCGCCGCGAGAGAGAATCTTTACGCCGTCCTTGACGCTGCCAATCAGCTTGCTTTCGATCAGCTCCTTTGGCGTGATTTGCTTCGTGGGGTCGAGTCGGCCTTGGTCGATCCAGTTCTGGATCTGGTCCAGGTTCACTTCGGACATCTCAGGGGCCCGGCTGATGGCGGTTAGCATTGCTTCTCATCTCGACGCATGGTCTACCCCGCCATCGTGTAGAGACTCACAAGTTGTCAAAGCCCTTCCTGCCGTGCTTCACAATCAACGGTGTTTGACCACCCTGGAACCAGGGCTTCACCTTGCCGTGCTGTCCCTGACCCTTGTGACCCCTTCCAGAAGTCTTTCCGTGGCCTGAAGAGGGACCGCGACCAACCCTCTTCTTCTTCTGCACAGCGCCGGGATTGTTGGCCAGGCTGCCTAGGATCGAGGCATTGCGGGTTTGCTGGAGGGTGAGGCGGGCGAGACAGGCGGTCAATGAGGTCGCGGGAGTGCTGAGAGCCGTCCTGCAGCACAGCGAAGCGCTGGGAAACGGTATCCGGGGAGGCATCGTGGGATAATCGGCCAATCTGTCGCAATGCGGGTAGTTTCGACGACCTTGAAGTTTTTGGACTGGCACAATTCCATGGTGTTTGCCTGAGGCCTGAATTGGAGCTAGCGTGATGGTACGTACCCGCTCTTAGATCCAGACTCGTGCCTCATAAACCGATTGAAAGAAGTGTTCAATGAAGGGCGTGAAGATTCATTGTAAAAAATAAAGATCAAACGGAGAGAAAATAAAATTAAACAAAACAAGGGAAATAATGAATATACTTGAAAATGTGAATGGTACCCGGTTTTACTCAGCGCCTTCACATAAAGCTTCACGTTGAAGTTGTAGATGGAGATGCTATATTGATTGAAGCTAGGTGCGGCTCTCACTTAATTCTTCTGTACGATGAAATTACACTCGGAAGCCCTTCAAAATCTAGCAAACAAGATTTTCATGGTTGTTTTCTCAAGTACGAACGTAGAGCTCGTGGTGAGCTGGATGGGTCATCGTACCGAGTGAAGACGGCGCTTACCTCAACGTGCCTGTGAGGAGACGCAATATGTAACTCGACCGATTAAATATATCAGGTATTTTAAAAGATGACTTAACTAAAGACACTAAATAAAGTATATATGGTGATTCAGACCATCTAATTGCTTTACGCAGCCTACAGCGTTCGGGTTCCATGAAGTTTCTAGAAATGTACATACCGGATTGAGACCATGAGACTGTCTGACTTACATGTTAACTCGGCCAAGCGACCATCTTTGCAGCGGTATTGACAAGCAATCAGAATGAAAACACATGTGGGCTAGTTTTGACCAATATTTTCTGCGGCGCTAACAAGTATTAGTTGTACGACTGCATCTGCACGTCTCATCAAACTGGTACCGCTGGTGGTGTGGGTGACTTCTGAGTGTCTTCCTCAGGAGACTGGGAGCGCATCTTTTACTGCAACAAATAAATGTATGCATTCTATATACAATCAGATTATAAACCGTCCACTTCTATACGTCTAGGAAGAAATGAGCAAGAAACTACAAAACTACACCAGGCCTCCTTGGCTCTCTATTGGCTGTGTTGCACTGCCTGTATCAATCTTCGCGTTCTTGATCCTTTTGGTTTTCGAGCTATTCGTGGCAAAACGGGCAGCCATGCCCTATGGTTAAGAGCCTCTACCGCACTTGGACGATTGCAGGGATCCCAGGCCAGCATTCCCTGCAGTAGCTCATATAGCGGCTCTGGAACACGGCCCTTGTCCCTTCGAGACTTTAGAGTCGTCTGAAGATGTTTATAGGAATGCCGTGTTACCATGAGGTCTGCTGGTGGTCTTAAACACGTAAAGAGCCATGATATAGCGAGTGCCCAAATGTCCAGTTTTGTCTCGTCTAATTCTCGGTACTTGTCTAGCCAGACCTCTGGTGCAGCGCAGATGCTTGTGTCGTATGTGTCTGGCCGCTGCATGCACAGAGATATATAGGCTCGTTGCTCCCATATCAGTAATGATCCGGGCTGAATATTCCCGTGAACAATTCCTTGGCCATGAAGCTCAGCCAGCCCGCATAAAGTATGGTATAAATATCTGAGATGAGTGTTGGTGTCTAGCTTTCTCCAGCGCTTATGGAGAAAACTCTGCTCAGCCAGAGGCATAGATAAATAGGTATTTCGGCATTGGATGACTGCGCTACTTGGCTTCAACATGCATGGAGGAGATGACCAGTGCTCGCACCAAACGTCGATTATGCCAAGGATACCGCTGTCTGCTTTGTCCCGGTACCGAGAAGCAAGCTTGATCTGATCAATCATGTATCGTCGCCCTCGGATTTTATTGTGCAGTGTCTTTACTGCCACCGGCTGCCCGGTGTAAATGTGAACTCCAGTCTGTAGTGAGGATGAATTCGGAACTTTACGATGCAGCCATACGTTCCAGAGAGTTTCGATATCTGTGCTAGGAATGAAGCTAAAGAGCTTATGATGGCGATGATGAAGAGATCGGTCGATGGTTTTGCTGAATCTGCCTCGGTCTTGATGGCTAACGGTAAACTCGAGAAGGAAACGGTATGGGCCGAATTGGAGGTAGTTTTTCCTTCGCCGCAGAACGCAAGACTTGACTTTGCTGTCTGGCCCCGCGCATATTTCTACATCCTGGTCGTGTATGTCTCCTTGCTCATAGATGATGGGTTTATTTGACCGCGATCTGAGTACCAGAGCTCCTGACTGCGGATGGAGGAAAAGAACGGCGTGAATGTGCTTGATGTATGCGCGAACTGTCTTGGAGCTTGGTGTCTGTGATGTATCCTGCGGGCAGAGAAGAATTTCCGGGACAAAAATATCCCCCATCTTGGCGATGGCTGGCGAGGGACCAGCGCCAACCCTCCACTTGTAGCAAACCTCGTCCTGGCGCGAGTTGTGAGAAGGGATGGATATGCGGTAGCCAATGGTCTCCTCACCGCTATGGAGGGTCGGTGGTGATGATTTGGACTGGATTTCCGATAGAAGATGAATGGCGGCCGGATTCGCTGCAGAGAGGACGAAATAGTTGAGATCTCGTACCAGCGGGTTCGATGTTGATGTCATAATTGGGATTCAGTGCTGCGAATAGCATGAAAGTCAACCGACGCGGGACGCACCATATGCGATATAGATTCAAGGATGAGATCGCACCGCCAAGGTATCTGGACGCGTTCAGGTTTATATAACCAAACTACCCCACGGAGTATAAAGTACAATTATCCATCTTGTATAAACTCAACGCGGCGATTTTCTTCGATACGTTGCATATAGGGATGGGTTGTAATAAGCTTGGAAAATGATATGTGAATAAAACCAAGATCTCTGCCGTGCAGGCTTACACCACGTATAAAGTAGTGGAGCAATGCATCCGGTCGGGCAGCGACGGTGTGTGCTGTCGGCTCACTTTAGCCATCAGTGCGATGTTCTATTGAGTACCTGAAGTCTAAGGCAACGATCCCTTCGATTTTGCCTCGAAGAATTTATCAAAATGAACGGCTTTGCCGAAGGAAAGAGCCAAGTTCGCATCAGCTTATTCAGGGAATCTAATTCTCAAAGAGCGAACTAACTCTCACCGACAACATCGACACAATACATCAGCAGCAATGCCTCCTTAATGGCATGGAATTGAAGGAGAAGCGAATGATTCTCTCAAGAGCCATATAGGATTAAAGACATAGAGCCCAAACAATTTTACCCTTCCATCTGGCAATTTGCCGCCCAGCTCCGAGTCTGAATGTGACCTTGGCGGGAAGAAGCCGAAGACGAATCAGAACAGTTGTTGCGACAGCTTGAGAAAAAAATAAAAGCCTGGGATATTATCAATGACCGGGACTCAACATGTGGAATTCCATACGACGATGGAGACGAACCGGAATTCGCCGAGCAAAGGCTTACACGTAAGGTCCAGTTGCCAACGAAACCCCCTGTAAAAGCCCGGGACCTTCTGATGACGGCGACGATGAGTTGGCGATTGTGAAATACGGCTGCCGACTCCACTAGTCCCGCATTCGCCGTCTACAACAACCCAAAAGGCTTCTCCACGCTGTACCATCCCGCCCTGACTGGGAGGGATCCTCCAATAGTAGATGAGAGCCACGTTGGAGGCGAGACGCAAGGAAGCAATGACAGGCGTCAATTACGGAATCGGGAATGTAGGAGAGTTCGGCGGCAAAAGCTGTCGAATCAAATCCTACTACTAGTCATTACGGTCCTTAGAAGTGATGTTGTATCCTTGTTACAGTAGACACCGTGAGAAAATAAATCATTTTGTTTGCGATACTTTGAAACACTTTTGCTCATAAATTCATTTCTGGATTTCTTTTCGTCGTTTTGTACCCATGCTTGCTTCATCAACGAGTAAGTCTCATCCGTCTTTCGTACCAGAGCTGCTCGTTCCCCCCAACTACCCACGCGCAAGAAAAATTCGACAAGCCATTGCCACCGTATTTTCCTCTCAATGTTGACCACCTGTGCAATAAACTTCATTTCCCTCATAAAAAGGCTATGCTGGGGGTGGCCCGGAAAATCGAATCTCCATATCAGTACTCGAACCGGCGGAAATGGAGATGCCAAGAGGAGATATGTTGAGGGAATCATGCGCCAAAGAAATTGGACGATAAGTAACTGGTAGCCATAGAATCTTTTTCTCATTCCAAGTGATCCAGCTCCTATCGGCGCTCAGACCGTATCCTTCAAAACGAAGTTGCTCCGAAGTGATAGTCTTGTAACTATCCGGTGTCTCGTATCCGGTATCAAGGTCCTTTATGTTGATGAAACCACGAGCCGTTCCAATATACGATTCCCTAGACCCGAAAGTTGGCGAAGTGATGCTTCCAAGAATGAGCCTAGTTCTTTTCTCTCCCACGGTAGATATCCAGATCTCTCCCCCGAAAGGACTCCTAACAAGCGCTTGCTTGCCATTGTTGGAGATGGCAATGACTGATGAATCACCGCCGGGGTAAGGGAGTTCAGAGATGTCGCATTTGCACCATTCTTCACCATCATAATTTTCGCAAATATGATCCTTGACATACATGACGTTGTCACCGGTAGTGATGTCCCACACTACCAGTTTCCGGTCTGTCAGTAAAAGGCTGATGTACTGTGCATTGTTGGAGAATGCCATTGTCGTGATACCCCGGTTAAAGACTGTAGACTGGAAAATCACTTCCCCTGTGGACGTCTTCCATATAGTGATGTCGTCCGTAATTGCAGCGAAATATCCGCCATTGTTCGAAAAAGCAATATGCTTGCATGGCTTATATCCCGAAAATTCCCAGAAACCAGTCTCTTGTAGCCCCGGAATGATGTCACCCGCTTTGACATTTTGCTCTCCATCGTCTGCATGTAGAAGCTTGGGATCTGGCGGAAAGTTCACCTTGTTAACAAGATCCCTTTTCACAAATTCCGCCACATCTCTATCGGTAGCTATATCCCAAACTTTGATAACGCCCGTTTGTGAAATTGTAGCCACAAGATTGGGGTTATGGGAGAATGTCATTTTCGAGAGGTCTAAAGAGTCATCATTTCCATCATTGGTGCTTTGAACATCCTCTGTCTCTGCGGAAGTGGCCATGTCCCATATTGTGATATTTTCAAAGTTTGTTGATGCTAGAATTTTGGAGTTTGGAGACCAGGCGAGGCCGTACGGTTGCTGCCTACTAATGTTCAGTCGCGTCTGCACGGTACCAGTTTTGACGTTCCAAATCCAAATGTTACCCCAGCACCCTCCAGCCACGAGGTTAGAGTCAGGTCCTCCAGCCACGAGGTTAGAGTTGGGTGAGAACTCGAGTGATGTAAAAGGCTCGCTGTTATGATGGCCTCCTCTATGAAGGATCTGAATTTCCTTTTCCGTAGTCAAGTCCCAGATTTGAACAGCGCCTGACTCCCATGCCATGAATTTGGAGTCACTTGAAAAACAGACTTGCCTGTGGCGCCCTCCTAATGTGTTGAGACGCACATGCTCCTTGTGTGCAGCAACATCCCATATGGTCATCTCATCCCAGCCAAATGCCAGAAACTTGGCGTTATTCGATAGTCTCACTAATTGTTTATTCTTATCCCCCTGATAATCGTGACCGTCGTTCACGAGAGATACCTGTGCTCCTGTAGCTAAGTTTTGAATCTGAATAGCAAATTCAGATGCGTGTGAAGCCAAAAACAGGCCATCTCGGGAGAGAGACGAATGATAACCAGGAGACCATGCTTGACGATGTCTGGCGCCGGAATCTACGTCCCATGAAATAGCAGGGCCCCCAGTTGCTGCCAAGATGCGTTTAGAATCGCCAGAAAAAACGAGCTGGCTGACCAATTCTTTACATTTGAGTGTCTGGACTTGCGTTCCTGAGGTAGTGTCCCAGACTTTTACCTCCTTGGTATCATAATCGTACACTGCAATCTTATTGTCGGCTGAGATTGCTGCTGGGATTAGCAGGGACTTGACCTCTATTGTTTGTAGAAGAAGGCTCCAATGACTTCCAACGAGCGGCTTAGTTGTAATCCAAGATAGTAGCTCTTCTTCGAAAAGAGTTCTCACGATACTAAGTTTAGGGCTAAATAGAATCCCGGAGAGGTATATCTGAAGCGGAGCATGATCAATGATCCATGAGTTGTGCTGTGTAAACCGACGAATGTCGTAGACCATTTGTGAAAGTTCGCTGTTAGAAGAGTATCTCTCAAGTAAGCCCTCAAAACGGCTGATGTATGGAATGCCACCCGGCGGAATTCGCAACAAGCTCATGGCTTCGAGCCAATGAAGAACGTGTTCTTTCAGAAACGTTAATATCTTAGTGTGGTTTAAAATAGGTTGATCAGCTGTATTGTCCGAATTGGAGATTGAGTCACAGATGTGTTGAAGCCAGTGAGAGCAAGGATATCTCAAAGAGATCAACGGGTCGGGCTCGGGTGTCTTAATATCAGCAAGAAGTATTGCGTTATTGTCCAATTTGTAGATATTTCGGCATAATCTCTGTTCCATAGCGTTGATTGAATGCATAGCCAAGTTATGGTGAATTTCCTTGACACCATTTGGGAATAGGGTAGATTGAGCTGCGCTGTTGCTAGTCAGATATTCTTTAGACGATTGATGTATAAAGTAGATAATTTCGTCCTTGACCGTTAAGAAAGACCCGCAGTTATGTATAAGGCTTTGAAGCGTGGATGGTCGAGTGAGATTCCCTTTGAAGCTTGCCAGAGTCGCCAGCTCTTGAAGACGCAAAGGCTGATAAGCCAGCACGGTGATCCCAAGGATAGATTCGCATAACTCAGACTCTCTCTTTTCTAGATGTCCGATTTGGTGCAACATTCTATCATAGAGCTCAGTAAGATCCTTTGGCAATCCGTTCAACCGCTCTAACACAGATGAGCGGTCATCGTAATGGATATTCAAATGCTGCAGTTCTTGGAAAACGATTGCCACCCAAAGGAAAGTTCCATTGGCCTTTTCTCGTACCAGATTGCATACCTCCTCTGTCAAATCAGCGTCTTGTTTCAAGAGTGGTATCTGGGATGCTTTATAGGAAATGTATGTATCCACAGCAGCTGCCACAACGGTGGCGTTCACCTCAAGACTGAGATTCACGCCTTCGGCACCGGCATCCTCGAGGCTTTCCCGAATGTTTGCCCAGTTCCGACTAGAGAGGATCCACTTGACATTTCTTGAAGGCAAGACTTCTTTAATAAGTCCAAGTAGCTCATTCAGACCGGTAGTACATTCGTCGAGGCCATCAATAATCACATGTGTCGTGGTTAACTTTTCGTCTTGTAGAATGCTGCGGAAAATATTTGCCAAACTGTACCACGCGTTGGGTCCTTCAAATAGTTCATTGCCGACAGGATCGTATTTTGCTCTTATGTGAGAAATGAGGGATGGCTGTTGCTCAACAAGCAGCCATATGAGGCCGCGTAACACAGCAAGATGGTTGTTGATTGTTGGAATGGTTGCCTGACAGAAAAAGAACGAGATGGCATTGGCGTGTGAGGCACTCCGTTTGATTTCATCGACGATACCACACAAAAGCATTGTTTTACCCTTGCCCGGATCACCTTTTACCCAAAGCAACCGTTTGTCATCGTCACGGAGCCAAGTTTTGAACTCTGAATTGTTGAGAATCCAACGGTACGAGTCCTGAATCAAGCCCCCTTTGGTTGATTCAATTCTGCTCTTGTCCATTCGCGGATCAGTGATGTACAGATCTCTCAGACATTTCTTGTCGTCATCTGTCTTTCGATATTCCTGTTCATCTTTTGCATGAGCAACGAGCTGCTTCACGTCTTGTCCTAGGTCGACGCTTTGAAACACGCGGACATGCTCATTGAAGAAGGCCTCGGCGTCTTGAACAGCCCTAAGGCTCCCCTCCCAATCATCAAGCTTGATGAGATCGCCTAGAAAAATAAGTGCTCGATGGCGGTAATAAGAGCATATACTCTTGAGTTCGAAAGAAAGTAGCTTCTTGTACAGATCGATGAGTTTCGTCTGCAGTTCCTGTTGGATTCCGGCCGTGGCACCACCGGATTTGTCGCTGAAAAGAAGCCCAGCTAGCTCGCAGTACCAATTCATTTGCTCTACCACATGGCTAATCCCTTTGCAATTTGCTTCAGTCTCAGATATGGGGTTTGTTAAAAGCTATAAAGAGGTTGGATCAGTAGATGCTACTAATTGATAGAGGATTGTCGCCTTACCTCAAGTGAAAGGCAGACTGCGGCCCATGGAATAGCAGCTTGTGGTACATCCTTGACTACTTCGGTGACGATATTTTGGGCGAGATTGACTGTTTGTAAAACTGAACCGACGAGTGACTTGACCTTTGTTTCCTGCGAAATTTTGTCCAAGCCGTTCTTGACTAGCTGATGCATTTGACTTCTTCTCTTTTCCTTGTCATGCTGGTTGATGACATTCACGTCGGCCGTGACATTTGTATTTTGAAGCTTGCTCGATAAAATTCTCTCATATGCTTGTACCAATGCAGCATCCTCGGTTTTCAATGCGTCATATGCACGATCCCAGATCGTTTCGGGTACTAACTGTGCCAACTTCTCATTTTCGCTACCAGTAACTGGTGCCGAATCCAAAGCAGAATCTCGGGCGGGACCTTGAACTTCTAATCCGTGTGCGCTTGCTGGTTTGGTGATTTCTAAGATGGGCAGAGATTGACGGCTTTGTGAGACCTGAGTAGCAGCAGAGACATTCTGAAGAGAATTTGGGACCGGCGGTATGTCGCTCGGGGTGGATGTACTTGTTTGAACATCCTGAAGACTTGGCTGAGGACCCTCTCTTAATGACGGACTGCGAGATCTGCTCTGACGGTGAGGGAGCTTTTCCTTTACTTTAGAAGAAAGATGTTTCAAGAACATTGCGTGATTCAAGCTTCAGAGTCAAACAGCGCGGCTTCATTTGAGGTATCCAAGAAGGATTCTCACGACTCACAGCCGCGTGCTGATGCGGCAACCAAATGGGTGGTTGGGGCATTGGTGGGGTTGTCAACTGGCCAGTAGAATTGTAGGAACAAATCTGAATAATAAGCGCATCTAAGTTGATCCTTCAGTTTATCCTTGAATTTTGATTACTGATACTTTTCATTGATTATTGGTTATGAGGCAGCTATGGTCTCTGCCGGTCTGTTGACGGGCGTTGAGTGAAGGCCGTTTCGGTCGTAGCCAGGCCTTCCATCAATTTACAGGCTTACAAGCTATCTTGAGTTGCGGTGGATGGCATATTCTCTGGCTTACATGACCCTTATCTGGAACTAGTGAGGGCCAAACTAGCTGCCACAACGCATCTCCGAGGCGATAGTACCAACTTCTAATGGCGGGCAGCAAAACCCAGGGCTATCATGGCTCATTTTCAGAATGTAATCTATGAACTGTATTTTGAAACCAAGTGTATGTCAAGTAGCAGTTACAACTCTGTTTGGACCCCGTACTCATCAAGTGATCTGCTGTTGAAGCAAAGACACTATTCCCTCTGTGGGCACCCTTGACGAATTCAACACATCCCGTAGTTGGTTTAAAACCCGAATCGTTTAATGACAATACAACAATACTTGAATAGTGATGCACGTACCCTTCACATCTATCCCTTGCCGGGATGCCAGTGTAAATACACCGACCTGGGCAATGTTCTACAAAAGTAACGGTTCGATCGGAATTACAACGGAAGAGGTCCCACAGAGGATCTTGATCACCTCTCCCGGCGGCAGTCTTGAGATTCTGGACCCAAAAAGGACTGTCATCTATATGGAGACAGGATTTAGCACCAGCGATGAAGCTATGTAGAGAACGGCTCACTTACCACGATGGATAATGGTTGAACCACATTTGAAGCCAGCAACGCAGACCCATTAGGCCGAGACGATGTTGGCAAGAGCCAGGAGGGTAGCACTAATGGTAAACTTTCCCGTGTCTTATCCTGTTATGAAGTCACAGCTCTGCTATTGGGATGTCATTTAGCTACTTTTTATCACCACGATAGACATCCAACTTAAGACTTGAGTTGGGCAAATCAATTTGATTGGTCAATGAACAGAAGAAGCAAGTGCCTTACGTCAGGCAACTGACTTGTATACGACATGTTACTATCCCGAGCCCCTTGCTTTTTGGTATGAGCAAGTACGGACGAAATTGAGCTGGAACAACGATGGCTATATCACACACTCGCGTCTTACATGAATCATGCATGGAAGGCAAGGCTACAGGCTTAGAATTATGCCTTAATGAAAGTATACATAATTATATGTAACCTTTTTGTTGTCTACCTAGGTTCATTCTGTACATCTGTGAGTCTCTAAAAGTTAACATTCAAAGCAAGGCCCTGTCGAGTAATTTATAATCTTCTAGGCCATCCACTCTGATACGGCTATTACAAACTCGACTCTTCTCGCCGATCCCGGACTCACCAGTCGCGGCCGATCCGTCGGGTCGATAACAGGTCCAACGATCCAGCACGGCAACTTCACGACTGTGTCTCGATGCTCTGTTCTTGGCTCCCCCAATCCCACCAATCCACGGAAGTGCCCTGGAACACGAAGGAAAAGACATCGCCGGGCATGGTGTCATCAGGGAGCGAGCTCCAGTCAAAGACCTTCGCCAAGTTCCACGTCTCACCCACGCGGAGAGTGACAAAGTTGTCAACATCGTTCCTTATCCGAACGACGACGGGCGGGTCGTCGGCAATCAGGAAAAGCATCGTCGTCCGGAATGTCGCATTCATCCCATTTGTCGTCATCATGCGAGTCATTCGATGCCTCTCGCCGTCGTTGACGCCACAGACGGAAGCCTTCGCGGAGACCGCTGGGGAATTGGAAATCATATGTATGAAAAGTGATACAGCGCCCTGTGAGTTCCAGCTCATGCGTATCGGAAACTAGTCCCCCGTGTGTAACTTTTAGAGTGACGCCAAAGGGGTGTCCATAGGGTATTGTCGATGGGCACTCGAGCGTTGCACTGAGGAGAGGCGTCGACGGACTGGCAGAAGGTCAATTTCACGTAGCCTTGGTCAAGATCAAAACTTTGAAAGGGGAGAGGAGAGAAGAATGGGGAGGCTGTTCAAATAGATAGAAAACTTACGCTCGTTCCTGTTCGGCGATTGCCTCTAGACGCTTTGCTCCGTTCTCCTGCTGCCATAGCTTCTAGGCTCTCCACTGCCGCTCTTCCACGTTGGCTAGTAGAAAGCCGTCTCTCGCCTCACACGCCGCTCTCCTAGGCTATGGTACGGCTTCGGCAGCCGCTGTGAAAGAGACGCGGCACCTCGCCGGCACACGGAGCGGCGGTTGGCTGGCGTCGACCCGTAGTTCTAGGCCAACGTGTTCATGCTTCGTGCCCCAATCCCACATGGCAATCTCGCCGCCCGGCCAGACTAGATCATAGCGCTCGCCTTCAACAAGTCCCTTGTGATAGCGCTCATGCAACGGGGCCGTGAAGCGGACGTGTCCTCCGGGCCAAAGCTCCCAAAGGAAGGGATCCCAGCCCTGAACGAGGAGGCGTGGGGAGGCTACAGCCAGCTTCGCGCCACCGGAGTAGTCGACTTCGACTCGTACGAGAGAATCTGACCCGTCATTCGCACGGCTTGTGTGGCGCCAGAGCTCGAGACCTGCGGCCGAGAAAGCTTCTACGCCGGGGCTCCATCGGACAATGCAGGGCCGGCTTGTATTGTCATCTATACGGCGGAGAGTGAACTCGAGGTCATATGGCAGGGTCAGTGATAGCCTCGGGCTGGCGTGCACCCCTAAAGCCAGCTGCGGGATTGCAATTGTGTTTCTAGTATTGGAAGAGAATGGAATGTCAGTACATGTGTTTGTTCTCGGGTTATCGTTAATAGTATGGGTCATTTATATATACGCCATTAGCTTGTAACTCTATCGTTCCATACAATCGTCCACGTACGTCGTCATGTTGTTCGGCCCATACGGCCACGCCGCCCAGCTGAAGAGTCCGTCGGCGACGCCTCCGCCGACCCCTAGTGACGAGTAGTTGGGCACGAAGAAGCATCCCGTGTTGGCTTTGATGGTGTTCCAGTCGTCGGCGTTGGCCGGCCCTTCAAACGTCGAGGTGAACGGCTTGCCCTGGTACTTGAAGTGTGCGTTGGAGCCGCCGTATTGGTTGAGCATTCTCGTCACGACATTCATGGGCCAGGACCCGTTGCCGGCGTAGTCGAAGGAGAAGAAGAGCCGGAAGCCCACGGCCTCGGCGGCTTGGAATGCCTGGGCTACTGATGCGTCGTTTTGAGGCCATCCAAACGCCACGTTGAGCGCGAAAGCGTCGATATGTGACGCCTGTGCCAGCCTCATGTTGGACTCCCAGTCGTTGACTCCCCATGTTGGTACGTTGCCCACCATGAAATGCGCAAAGACGGCGGCCGCTTGTACCCGGTAGGGCACCAGCAGCGCCGCCAAGATGCCTAGTGTGTCGGATAACTTCATGATGCTTCATCTCTGTCCAAAGAGATGTGCGAGATGAGCGAGAGGCTATAGTATCTGCATGCTATGAGCATTTCAAAGGTTGCTGGAGCTGAAGACAGCCTCTTCTTATATGCAAGCCTCATTTGTTCATCTATCTTGTCTGTCAATACAAAGACCCTCCTTCATCAACCAGAACCAGACCCAGAAAAAGAAGGAGAGACTCCAAGAAATGTCTCACGAGAGAACACATCAGGCATGCTGCTGATGAAATCATTCCATTACTAGCATAATACAAGATATCAGACCTTACGGCCAAGCTGTAAATACTCACAGTCTCGAACTATTAGACAAATCAACACACAAAATATCACAGGAGGCAACGCTAGCCTAGTGAAAAGTGCTTAAATCAGATCTTTAACCGCAGTCTAATTTGAGCTATAAAGGACGCTCCAAAGTTCCTGTGAGGTCCCTGGCTAATAGCCTAGTGCTGTTGAATTAGGTGTTTACCTTGTCCATAACCTTACAAGTAACGCTATGCGCCATATAGGTACACATGACTTTAAACGGACACAAGCAGCATCTCCAGTTTACCAACCCTTTTGTAATTTTGCCAACAGACAGACTCTGGTCTTATCATTCGCTGAGTTTGAACTGGTCATTAACTTGTCAGCTCAACGTCACAGCACTGAAGTAACTACAGATTTACTCGTACATACAACTTTACAAGTACATGTAGATAACAGTGAACCAAATTAAATGAACAAACCCTGGTAACCATCGCTTATCTTACTCCGAGGCCCGAGCCATGTGAAAGTTGGTATCAGATAGTAATAAGACGAAGGATGCGCTAGTTCAGCAATACAGGTAGTATCGGCCAAGCTTGACACCTGACCTTAATTGGCGGGAAAATGTGCTGACAGGGTATTTCGTATTCCTATAGTGGCCAAGTATTTAATGGCCTATCAATTCCTAAATCGTCGTAGAGTGGGAGAGAAGAAAACGGTAGATACACTTCTATAATGGCATTGCTTTGGTATATTGTCTGCAATAGATACCAGTAAATCGCTTTTTAAGAGGCAGATTATGGTATGGAATAGATACTAGGGACACGGTTCATGATTTCCTGTAAGCAATTGTCTTCATTTCCGTATACATTTCCATATACAGTTCCTGAGAATATATATATTCAAGTCCCTTACAGTAAATAACGGTTTGTGAGTCGCGTGTTCTCTCCCACCCCACGTAATATCTTCAGCACCACATCCCGGATTTCCACGTACATCTATCTCATGGCACCACATCCCGAAGTCTGCTTATGCCTGTACCTCGCGCCCGCTCCACACCCATTTCACTTTGCGCCCGCTCTGTACAACTCGACGGCCTTTTGTTCAAACGCCTATCTACAGCTGCAGGCAGGTAGACAATTTAGCGACGCGGGCCGTGGATTATAGGCTATGGGGTTTACGATGTGTGTCTTATGCCCGTGATAAAAATGCCGATTGTAAAGGCCGTTTTTGAAAATAATTGAGAGATTGAGATGTCCGTAATAAAGTGACGGGGAAAGAAGATGTAGTAGGACCGAGAAGTAAGCGCTATCAATGGGGAAAAAAGGAGAGAGAGCAGAAATTCCGGACTTTTAGATTATAAGGCTGTAATCAGACACACACGCGGGAATTGAAATGAGAACGGGCGAAGGAGGATGTTGTTCTTATTCACAGTCGCGGCACCCTCAATTTTGTTTTTTGCCGTCCCCGGTTTGTAGAAACCGGTTGGATTGAGTGATCAGTGTTGAGACTCGGAATGAAACCTTGGTACGACCTTGGCCGAGCTTACATGTGTGCTTGAACTTTCGGCTTCTGCCCGAATAAGGCTCAATCATCCTGGCTAGTGCTCCGACTCTATGGAATGGTTGCTTTCGACCGCCTCCATCAATACATGTAAACAGCTGATATCATCTCTCTCTTGCTCTGCTCACAGGGTGGTTACGGATACTCACGTCAGTCTATGGGAATTAGCGCAAAAATACTATAGCTGCATGTAGCAACGAATTCTAACCCCGAGACTCATATAGAGGGGAGACTGTTGCCTTCTGGAACCAAACTTCGGTCGCCCTGTAGATCAATCGCAACAATGGCAGCCTCGTTGCCTAACTGGATTAGAATGTCCGCGACAGCCTCTTCTGCTTCCCCGAGCTGTTTAGTGATGGAACTGACATTGACCTCTCATATGATCTGGTCTTCTCTTGGTCCTCAGCCTGATCTCATTCCTCTCGCAGCTGCGTGAGTTCTGGTTGCGGCGAAATACATGTGGCACCTCGCCCTACTATGTGCTCTTCCAGCTCATTGGTGCAACGGAACTATTCGCGATTGCGGTTTACTATGTGGTCAACAGCATTCAAACGCCTCCAGGCGCCGACTTCTTTACACACAATTCGCCACAGCTGGGAGACTATCTGAACCTGGTGCAGATGGCCTCGGTTTGGGTGTTGTGGCTCATCGTGTAAGCCCTGTGTCTCTCTCCAAATACCATCCCACCAGCTTGTCCACTAATCTTTGTTACTTCTTTCTTCTCTTGGGGTTCAGATTCACTGCCGTGCTGCTGCTTCCATCAGAGAGCCGTGACAGGGCTCCCGGCGTCCGCAACTCTGTCACACCCACCGTGCTGTCCATATACTTGGCATTTCTCATCATATCACTAGTGCCGGTTGTCGTGGACGCCGCCTGGCCCTCGCAGGATCCTTCATCCCGAGTGTGCGCTGGCGCTGTTCCACGACATCCACACAATGTTGTTCAATCCTTTCGCCACTATCTTGACCTCGGCATCCTTCTTTTCCTAGCGCGCTGAGATCCTTCAGCACCCACCAGGCACGGCCTCTTCATCACTTAGTCTCGTCGGTTTAGCCGTGCAAGCGGTCGTGTTTGCGGTGCTGGCATTAGCATGGGCATGGCGTCTTGTGTTCCCTGGAGGTGCATATGTTGGAATGACTTGGTATCAACTTGTTGAATTCGTCGCCGTGGATCATTTCGCGTTTGCTTAGGTGCAGGCAGCGCTGTTGGCTGTTGCCGTGCTGCATCGTGGGCGAATTTTCATTGGTGGCGAGGCGGAACCCTTGTTAGACGACCGGAATTGATGGAATCTAACTGGAAATATTCTCCTTCTGTTTTCAATAAGCCTTCTGGAGATGATGTTCTATTTCTATAACGTAGATGATGACCTGGTGTTGAGAGTGGTTGCATAAAAGAGTACAATAAGTGATAGTCTCAAGCTGGCGTGCACTTCTGAAGCTAAATGCGGGACTACATGAGAAAATATTTATATACGTCATATTATTGTAGCTATTTTGTTACAAAGGCGATGAGATAGATGTAAATAGAAATGCTTGTTATAATAGAAAGGTGAAAATAACTCACGACGTTTAGACAGAATTAGCTGTAAGCCCTGCGCTCACTGAGCAGCCAGGAATATAGTTGAGGTGAGCAAAGAATCGTACGGCCACGATGTAATAAATGGGCGTGGTTAGCATAATTTGCGTTCTTCGGAACATCGGCATATTGATTGCGATACTATTCGCCTATTCCTCTTTCTATTATTTGCGTTCCTCGGAACATCGGCATCAGTCGATTGCGATACTATTCACCGATTTCTCTTTCTATTCATGTTCCATCTTTATTCCCGGTATTAAGCCCCCTTTCTCTTGAAAATAGGGGAACAAAACATAGTCCTTTATTGCCATTTTCAAATTGATTCTTGTCTTAATATCTCAAGCTATTTCAGAAGCTGCTTCAATATTTCGTTTTCAGCCCTGGCAAACCTCTTTGAATCACGGTAATAGCCTGATCTAAGCCCGATCTATGCTGGTTCTGCCGAGACTCTGCATATTGACCCTGGTGCGTCAGAGGCTAGGTATGCCAGGCGTGGGGTGATCGGGCGTTCCGGGAGTTGGGTTGCGTACCCACGCTGGAGGTTGGTTATGTGGAGTACATATGTATGCTGGTCGTTCAGTATCTATCGTCAGGGGTTGACAAGAGTATCACTGAATACACAGGTTATGGCCTCAAAGGCAATTTTACCAATCGTACTGGCCGTTCTGGGTTTCAACTATGGAATACATCATTTATCTATCTTCCATCTTGCCTCTATTGTAGTTGACAAGCCTCGTCTTGGTACATTTGATAGTCAAGCAGTTACCACAACACGCTTCACAGCTCAATCTTCAGTTTAGTAGCCTCACGTTTGAGTTCCTATGATGTAAAACAACAACGAAACAGCTAGCATCTAGTGAAAGGTATCACTATTTTGCCTGAACTGACCCCTGACTTGACTCAGAAAACTTCCTAGTTCGATAACTCAATGGAGACAAACTATTGTACCACTATTCTCCCATCAAAACATCATCCCTGCGGTTCAGCTACCAGGATGCAGCCTTCAATGCTATGCTACTCCCTGTATACATTGATTTTCCCCGACGCGCATGCGTTGTTGGTTTTTCTTTGCTGCATGCAAGGCTGCCTCACTGGCGGGTCCTGCTGCGTTGACAACCTGAAGCTTTTGCGGCGCAACTACTTCCGTTTTCACTGCAACGCCCTAGTATGGTTCACACTTGTTTTTTATAATTGTATTCCACTAATTGAAACTCCAGGTGGCCAAGCAGCATGTCTAGGTCTTTGTAACTGGTTCCCACCATAGGTTTGATAACATCTCCCTTTCTGTTGTATATTGGCGCAGCTAACAAGCAGTAGCCAATATAGCCGGCGAATGGCCTACCCAGCCTTCATGAAAACTGATGACTCTACAAGTACCGGCAAACAGATAGCACTAATGCATCAACATGGGGGGAATGTGGATCTATGAGCTACATATGCTGTTGGTTGAGCTCCCTGAGGTTATTATTCTCCGTACCGTTCCGCGCAAGCCGTAGGAGTAGGGATTTGGATCTGACCTATTAAAAAATATACTACATAATACTATTTCCTAACCTGCACGCTACGGAAAGAGTAATGTTGTGGTTTCTTTAGTATAGATGGCGCTGCTGGCCGCGATTGTGCTATACATTGGGGCGGAGTTTCACAGGCAAAGAGACCAAATCTTGCTTAAATAAAAAGAATTGATGACATCTAGCTGTAGACATCATGCAGGTTAAAAACATATATACTTTTGTATCAACACTTTCAACACTGTATTGCCATTTTTGAATGTAATCTGTCCTGTAGAGATATTTATTTACCTATCGGAAATTTGTAGCTATTACACGTGGTTGCGGTAATCTGGTTTACTGCTCATGACCATTCAATTGAACACATTTCTTCATTAGGCTGACTTTGCTCTTTGAAAAGAACCAGATATTCACCAGTTCTGGTCCTATAAGTCGTTCTGTTCGAGAAAAAAGCTCGGGGGGTCCTTCCATTAAGCTGGCAGACCGCGTTAGACGGCCGCTCTCATTTTAACTGGTTATCGCCGAGTCAACGGTAACACCAAATCATAATGATTGGGCATTTGCGGGGGCCGACATGGATCAGTAATTGGGATCGTACTAAAAAAAGGGTTGTCTTATCAAGCATCCATGGACCCCTAATACCGGGCATCCCTTAAACCGGGGTCTAGTGGCTGTGTGGCTTAATGTAACCAGCCAGGTCTCCTGTGTTAGTAATGGGGACAGCTTATCAAGCACACTGAGAGTGTGGTTGTACGAGTTGATGAAGGTATCTGCTGATGTAAGGTGCTTTGGTCGATGCTACACCATGATATCATTCTACCAAGAGTCTTGACGTTCCTATTTTCACCGTAGAGTCTTCCTATTTTCACCGATATGCTCCGTATCACATGCTGCGTTTACCCCCTCAATCGCAATTGCCACACCCAGAGAGCAAAATACAACATGGCAGGCTGGAAAAGGGATATGTGCTAGTATACGATGTCTCACACGGCAAAGCGATAGACTATCGATCGGCGCCAAGCCCTCCAAGTAAAAAGAAAAAAAGAAGACATTTCCAGCACTTCCAATTTAATATTAACACTTCTAGCGAGCCGACTAGCTCATTCAGCTCGTTAACGCCGGGTTGGGACGCCGGGATGCTTCAATAGCTTCCTCAGCCTCAAACCTGGCCTGGGGAATGGTGGTGTGTGCGCATAACCTTTAGTCCGGGCACGGGCCGTTACGGTGAAAATGGGAATATTCGACGGTGACAATAGGAAGACACCTTTTTACGGACTCCGTACGTAGTATCAATCTTCAATTCGCGGATTTTTGTTAGTCTCTGCATCCTTGCTCAGCGCTAACAGTAGACAACTTTAACCGCAGATATGCTACTCGCTGCTCTGGACTCCCCGCATCGATACAACTTCAATCAGGCGGTCAAGCAGGCGGTTGTAGAACGCAATCGTGCCCAAATAGCTGCGAGTGCCAGCGACTGAATGGCCTTCATTTGACACTGAGACAGAGGCCATTATTCAAAACATTGATGCCTGGACGCATGATTCTCCCTTACATAGCTATTAGTGTGCGCTCAATTTGCAGCCGAGATAAATGTCAATCAGTTCGGCTATTCATCCGGTGAATGGCCCCCGGCTCGTACAAGCAGGCTTACCGTGCGTGACATGCCCCCCCGGACATAAGGTGAGGAGTATTCCGAGTCAATGTAACCTTTTACTCCTCATTTCACTGCATGCTCCTCATGTGACGATATCTGTGGCGAGATCCCACTGCTCATGAGTAAAAAATTTTAAAAGAAAGAGGTTCCCAACAACACCAGAGAACAGGACCCAAACATCGAAACCAAACAACAACATCAGTGTCGTCTCTGGAACCTATATTCACCATGCAGCACGACATTTCAAATCTCATGACCGGCCAATGGGCAACCCGGAACCGAGGACATGACGCACAAGAATCTACCAAGTTACCCCTCCTCCTCTCACAGGCCATGGAAGGCCACCCGATCACATCGCAGAGCCATTTCCTGGCGCTGCCTCTAGAAATTCTCGCCGAGATCATGGCCTTGATCGCCAGTGACAAAGCTGCCCTATCTGCTCTCGCTCTGGTAAACAGCGATTGCAGACAGCTGGCTCGCTCTTATCAATTTGTCGAAGTTTGCTTCGACTATGGCCCGCGATCAACACGGCTATTACAGCGGCTCGTGGACGAAGCACAAGCCAGAGCGAACGGTGCCAGCGGCACGACAACTTCTCTATTCATCGGCTCTTGCATTCGTCAAGTCACAGTCCAGCCTGCGTCACGGCACGTTGCTGCTGCGCACAAAGAACTCTGGGAGGCCAACTGGGGCAGCCCAGGGCATACTCTCTCACAGCAAAAGATGGATGAGCTGCGCACCAACGCAGCACAGGAGTACCTCGTCAACTATCGCCAACCTATTCTCAAGGTTTTGGAGCAAGCAATGCCCAATCTTGATAGCCTCTGGTGGAACGATGAGATGTGTCTCGACATCGAGGCCTTTGAAACATTGGCGAGCCTGCCCTTGCAAAATCTCGAGTTTTCTGGCGCCTACGCTGGAGGGCTATTATCTCTAGAGTCTCCGTTGGGCTCAAACGCCACGCAGCTGCAATCGCTTTCACTGGGCATCAGCTCTTGCAAAGACTCTATGCATGCTAGAGGGGTGACAAGCAGCGGCAAGGCAAAGAAATCCGAGAGACCGTCTTCACCCACATCAAGCTTCCTCCAGCACAGCTGCGAGTCACTGGAGAGCCTCACAATCAAAGCCTCCGGCTCAAAGGTTGAAAAGTTCCGGGGCCACGAGACAATGACATTCCCCCGCCTTCGCTATCTCGACCTTGCCTCTGGCACCAGCTATCCTGACCTGTTAGCCTGGTCGTCGTTCTTGGCTGCACCGCTGAGACACCTGTCACTGCCTCTCAACGGCCCAAACACCTCTGGAAAATACATGTCCGACTGCCCAACGTTTGACGACCTTGAAACGCTGGTTGTGCCGTCTCTCTCCATGGACACGGAATTGGCAAAGCTGATTGCAGACTTTGTCTTGCAGCACACTCATGTCAGCAAACTCTCTGTCCAAAACAGTGCACCATTTTTCCTGGATCAGCAAATTCTTCCGGCCCTGGCTGGCGGAGAATGGTCAAATCTCACTTCCCTTTCAATATCATGGCGATACCCTGAAACCGAATCGTGCTGCTCAGGCACCCCCCAGCAAGTTTACACATACATCCCCGCGGAATCGCTGGCCGCCATCGCTAGCATCAAATCATTAGAGCAGCTTTGCATCAGCGCTGGTGAGGCTATTGATGAGGTTGATGGCTGGCGTCAGTTTTGGCTGCCCGACCATGACGACTTCCGCATGCGACTCCAAGGCTTGGATAATCTCCAGAAGCTTGCCTTTTCGAGAGATACATACATGATTCCGGACAAGATGCCCTTCCTTGATATCGAAAGCTACTACGACGACCAGTGGGTGACACAGGCAGAGTTCAACGACGCTGAAGCACTCCCGCAGTTTGGTCCAGTCGATCAGGGTCTTAGACAACGAAATGAGGCTCGCACGACTGATTCGGCTGATGGCATTGATGTCGACAACTACGGTTTCGAAGTAGATGACTACGATATCGACATCCATGCGGATGTCAATAACTTTGCGCCTAACGATCTGGTTTGGGAGCGTGCTCATCTTTACCGTATGCTCAAGGAAGCAGAGCAGTACGCAACGGTCTTGCCAAACTTGAAATGGGTCTTTTGCGGCCAGTGGCCAATGTCAGTTGAGGCAAAGGAGGAATCGGAAGAGAAGACCTTCAACGCCACGCCTCTGGCTAACAAGAGAGATACTGAGGGAAAAGTCTTGGTACCAATCTTTGAAATGAAAGGAAGCAACTGATTTGATATGGCGTATAATCAGTTTTTTTTTCTTTTGTAATCAGCGGTTGTTTTGAAATGATATCATGACGTCTAGCTCGTCGAGCATGGCGTTAATCTGGGAAAGGCACTGGTGGGAGATTAAGGGAAACGGAGCTATTGGAACTGAGCGGAAGTCTCAGACTCTACGGTCATTATTAGGGGTGTTTTACAAGGTGGTTATAGGTACACTCATTTTGTCTGGTCAGGTTTAGGTATATCAATTTTGGGTCTGATTTTCTCTCAGAATGAATAACAAATAAGTTAAACAATGCTGTTTTTGCCATAAAATGCTGCTTTTTTTTTTCACCGTAGTACTCCACATCACGAGCTGGATCTACCCTGTGCTCTTAATCTCAATTACCACATCCACACACTAGAATACGGTACAGCACACTGGGAAGGAAGATCATATCAATTCACATTACAACACTATATAGACTATCAATCTATGCAAATTGCTTCAACAATCGCATTTCAAGCCTTTCCAGTTTAATTGAATACTCCTCATGGGCCGGCTAGTTTATCCAGCTTATCTTCTCCGATCTGGGTGGCTGGGGTGACTTTAATGACTTCCTCGGCCTTAGATTCGGTCTCGAAGGCAGAGGCAGCAATCGCGGCCAGCGCTGTAGGGTATATCTGACGATAGCGGCGGATGGAAGGCATCGCCGCCGGGGAGTGATCCATCGCGATATCGAACTTCGTGATGTTGAAGGTCTTGTGTGATGCCGCAAAGTACATGGCGCGCCACGGCGCCGCACTGTAATTAGATGTTAATTGATAGGATTAGTGGTATGTGTATATGAGATTTAGTACTACCACGGACTACTATGGTGAAAATAGCATTGCTCATTAAGTTTTGAACTCGGATGAGTAGCAGGGGCTACAAGGCCAATATCTCCTCGCGATTGCATCATGGCATATTCAGTGTAAGCACGGTCTCTGTAAACAGAATTAAAACCATGAGTCCCTATATCAAGAGCCAATTTATTTCTAATGACTTATATCCACACTGAGTAGTGTTCCAATTGTCAACTCCGATTAACCGCTTGATTACCCGCCAGCTGGTCACGCGTATATCCATGCTTTTAACGTTTCAAAATAGACGCAATAGTAGCATTGAACAAGAGGAAAAAATTCTCAAAATCACTCATTATGCTTGTAGAAATACGACGCAAAGGAACGAGAATGTGACGTTACTTTGTGGGCGATTTATGTCTATAACATTAAATACTTGGTATGTGCTTTATGCTGTTCGATTTGAATATGTCATCAGTTGTTCTCAAAGCCCGGCCGAAACCCGGCCCGCATTAGTCATCCATTCTACAACGCCAAATGCTTGAGCCGTGCGCCTTAATTAATAATTTACATTCATTCATTCATACCAACTTATTCACTTTATGCCAACACAACTCAGAGGCTGCATTTCTATACAAACTTGTTCTTCTCACAAATCGAGAACACTTCAATGTTCAGTTTTGATAAATCCGCAACTGGAAAATGCGCACAACCCTTCGGAGGTCCTGCAACGCGTGCGCAAAGGCGAAGCTCGGCTGTGATCTCCGAATCCCCCAGTGCTCTCGGTGTATCAAGAGAAGCTCCAAATGCGTATATGCAAATAAACCGCTAAACTCACCATTGGATGCATACGGCTCATCTACAGAAGTCGCTAGCTACAGTCCCCCGGCTGTTGACAATCTTGGCGAGGCGATTTCTGTACTGCCACAAGATGGAGAGACAATATCTCGATTCTCGGAAAATCCGGCTTGGATACGAAACCCAGCAACCGCCTCTTTCGATCCATTTGATTCATATCCGCCGACAAGGCTTCCTAGGCTACATGTTCAACGCTTGATCCACCGGTGTATATGGCTCTCCCTCTTGCTGCTATGCCAAAGTTCATGTCCGGCTGACCTATGAACCTTGATAGTTCTGTCCAGCATTGCGTTTCAGTACTATCCGCTAGACCTCAACATGGAGTCCAATCCATTCATTGTCTCTTGGTGGCCTCTTGCGCTTGCAGACCAAGCACTGTTTCATGTGTCATTACAGACCGCATCTCTTTACGAGGAGCTGCAGGCGCAGAAGGGGTTCCCGATTTCAGACCTCCTCATGGTCGATTCGATTGCCTTGGTGAGGCGAAGAATCGAAGATTCATCATTGGCATTTCAAGACGAGACGCTGGACTCTGTGGTAACGTTGGCTGCTATTGAGGTACTATACCCCCTTCCTTCGGACGAGGCAAGTACCTTTCCTTGCTGACGCAGTGTACGGATAGCATGGAAAGGGCAATATCGAAGCCAGTAGAATGCACATGGATGGAGTCAAAAGAATGGTTGGCATCAGGGGCGGAATCGATGAGCTCAAACAGAGAAGCCCGCTCACGGCGAGAATGGTTTCATGGTGAGTGTTGCACGAATGAACGGCGGGAATGACTGCTGAATAACTTTCTGCAGGGTATCTATGCTTGTCATGGAAGCGCCTCAATTCCCAATCAAAGACGACTCTGGTCATGGAGATGGGATCAGCGCAATACCGCAGTGGCAGCTGGCTTCGGCAGACGCGGAGGCACAAGACGCGAATCTGGATAGACTAAACATCACACCGGCCATGAGCAACATCTTGTCTCGACTCAGGAACATCTTTCATCATTCATGGCACTCAAGCTTGACCAACACGCAGCTGCATGATCTAACCTGTTTTGTTATGCACAAATTGCTGCTGCTGCCTCCATTCCTCGATGCAGATGCAGATGCAAACCAGGCGCAATCGGCCGCCTCTGAGAGTCTCCGATACGCGACCGCACTTTATATGCTAATCTTACATGGCACCACATATTATTCCCACGTTGGCCTAGCCAATGCCATCATTCTTCAGCTCAAGTGCCATCTGGCCGCCCTGCTGAGAAATGATCATATCCACGATCCACTAGGGATCTGGGCTATTTCTGTCGGCATGGCGGCCACTGTTGGCACCAGGAACCACGAGTGGTTCACGGATCAAGCGAGCGTGGCTGCAGCAGCTCTCGGCTTGAAGACATGGGAGGATGTTCTCACGCATCTGCAGAGCATCCTCTGGGTAAGGGTGCCACAAGAGGAACTTTTCCGCCAGCAGTGGGAGCAAGTGTTTAAGATGGCTGCAAAAGGAGGTTAGCAAGTTTGCGGGTTTCACGGAAGTCATCCAATCAAACCATGGGCTCTTTCGATTCTCATCATGACACCCAATCGAAGCTCGGGACACAACAAGGATCATGCCAGAGTCTTGTCATTCTCGACTCCACAGGGACATCCCATGAACTCGGAGTCTAGAACTAATTAGGACTAGACTCCGAATGTCTAAATCACGGCGGTAGTTCCGGAGCAATTAGCTTCATCATTGGTTATCCCACAGTTTGAGTCTGTCTCACTCATACCCGTCCTCCCTCGGGGTTTAGTACACAAACGGCTACCACTCGCTGAGAAATGTCGACATGTTGGTGATAATACGAGTACGAAGGGCATTCGACACATTTCGCGGATACGGATCGTGCCGTTTGCTCAGATTGCGGTCAACATCTGGCCACTTTGTCTGGCCTGAAACTTGCCGCCATTGGCCAATTCACCCACAATGATTACGTGAAGACGAAGATGTCGGCCGCTAGCAAACAGTTAAAAAACACACGTTCCCCAGAAAGCTGTCTGCTGTTCGGGGGCTTTCGTGACTCTTTACCATCATAGCCTGTGGTTGACGAGCTCTAACAGACACCATGGCGACCATCGTTGAAGGCAGTCTGCCGCTCTCTGTTGAGACTACAGCCAACGTGACTCAACATGACGCCTCAAGACTGGCTGGCGGCTTTCTATCAAGTTATTCAGGCTGGCAGATTGCCATCACGGCCTTTCTATTTCTCGTTCTCTATGACCAGTGTATGTTGCGTCAGACCTTTGACGTGGTTACACCTTGCTGATACAAGAACAGTGTTGTACCTAAGGCAAAAGGGATCAATCGCTGGACCTGCCTTCAAGATTCCCATCATGGGACCGTTTCTGCAAGCCATCCACCCCAAGTTTGACGCATATCTTGCTCAATGGGCCAGTGGCCCCCTCAGCTGCGTATCTGTGTTTCACAAGTAAGTTTCCCGCATACATCTAGATCCCGCCCTTGCGTGATGTTTAGGATATTGACTAAATTCTTCATAGGTTTGTTGTCTTAGCATCGGACCGCGACCTGGCACACAAAGTCTTCAAGTCCCCTACATTCGTTAGGCCATGCCTCGTTCCCATGGCGATCAACATTATGCGTCCAACTGCTTGGGTGTTCCTCAATGGAAAGGCGCACGCTGAGTTCCGCAGAGGCTTGACTGGGTTGTTCACAAACAGGGCGCTCAGCACCTATCTGCCTGTCCAGGAAAAGGTCTATTCTGACTACTTCAACCGATTTGTCGAGTATAGCAAAGCCAACGGAGGAAAGCCTGCAAAGTTCATGGGCTGGTTCAGGGAGATCAACTGTGCGTTGTCGTGCCGTACTTTCTTTGGAGACTACATCTCCCAGGAAGCAGTCAAGAGAATCGCAGACGATTTCTATCTCGTCACCGATGCACTCGAGCTTGTCAACATCCCGCTCTCCATCCATATTCCAGGCACCAAATGCTGGCGAGGGAAGCGCACTGCAGATGCCGTACTGGCCGAGTTCACAAAGTGTGCTGCTGCATGCAAGGCCAACATGGCCTCTGGAGCTCAACCCACATGCATTGTCGACCAGTGGGTTCAGCACATGTACGAGTCGAAGAGATACAACGAAGACATTGCTGCGGGCAAAGAGGGAATTGAGAAGCCTACAAATCTTATCCGCGAGTTCACCGATGAAGAGATTGCCCAGACCCTCTTCACATTCCTCTTTGCCTCTCAAGACGCGTCTAGCAGTGCCACCACATGGCTTTTCCAGGTTCTGGCTCAGAGACCCGATGTTTTGGACCGCCTGCGAGCAGAGAATCTGGCAGCACGAGGTGGCGATAAGAACGGACCATTCGAGCTTGAGATGTTTGAGTCGCTGACTTACACCAACGCTGTGATCAAGGAGCTTCTTCGCTATCGCCCACCTGTCATCTTTGTGCCTTATCTTGCTACGAAGGCGTTCCCGGTTACTCCCGATTATACCGTGCCGAAGAACGCCATGATTATCCCCTCCTGTTACCCGGCTCTCCACGACCCGGTAGCCTATCCGAATCCCGACACTTTTGACCCCGAGCGGTGGATCACAGGCGATGCCGAGACTAAGACCAAGAATTGGCTGGTTTTCGGTGCTGGCGCGCATGACTGTCTTGCACGACGATATGTGCCGCTCACCATGGCGGCCATGATTGGCAAGGCCTCATTGGAGCTTGATTGGGTGCACCACGCGACGCCTCGATCAGAAGAGATTCGAGTGTTTGCCACTCTGTTTCCCATGGTATGTTGACTCCTTCCAGTGGCTGTATCTGACAATAGAGGCCTTTTGATGGATGTCTGAGCTAACCGTATTTCTAGGATGAATGCCCTCTTGTCTTTACTAAGCGAGAATAAATTAATGACCAAAAGTTTCTTATATCATTGTTATTAATATGCTCATGTAGCATTCGGATTCCAAATGCTGCTTACATCGGAGAATAATATCGCATGGGGGTTATGGTTCCTCTACTTCCGACGTACGACAGGGGGATGGATTCCTCCCTAAACAGGCTGAAGACCTGACGATTTAGGAAATTAAAAAGTCCGCGATACTACTAGAATTTAATGCATCACTCATATTCTTGTAGACCATATTAGGCTAGAAAATGTTAGTATATTATGAGCTCGGTCTTTTGAGAGTTTCAACATTCTGAACCGCATGACTTGATACAAAGGAACTCTATAATGTGAGATATGTCTGGGGTGAATGTACAAATATGAATGGTCATTGCAAACAAGAAGTGAAGATTCGCATATTGTTATACTATGTAAGATGAAAGTGGATCGCAGCCATCGCATTTAGTCGGTCTTGAGATGCTCTTGTGCCAACTTCTTCGACCACGGTTTTTGACTCAGAATGAGCATGTCCTGTCAAATCGCCTTTGTTAGTCCAAAAGATGCTGAGCAGTCAATTTTCTAAATAAAACACTCACAATGACACCTTGAGGTAGCAGCCATAAAGCGAAACTCCCAATACTGGCGCCGCCCCCAACCCACTGCTTGCCCGTGGCTCCCTTTTCAACCCGATTCAAAACGTCCTGGGCGAATACTTCTGGTTTCACGCCATATGGATTGTCTTCTGGATTGTCTTCAATAATGTCCTTGACGTAATTGTAGTAAGAAGTTTCCGGAAAAGTCGGCGTTTGTAGGTTGACAAAGAACTTTGTCGCAATGCCACCCGTAATGAGTGTGATGACACGAACTCCAAGAGGGGCCATTTCAAGGCGCCAAGTCTCGCTTGCTTGGTTTAGAGCTGCCTTGGTAGCGTTATAGATACCTAGTTGTATAAATTAGCCTGACCAGTTGTAGTGAGATGGAGATATTGATGGTACCTACTTGAGAAGGCAAAGGGGAAAACACTCCCCACAGAGGAATTGTTAACCACGCAACCCCGGGCTGCAACTAGCATCGGGCTAAACGTTTGAATCATGGCAAGAACGCCAAAGAAGTTGAGGTCGAATAACTTTTTAGCTTCTTCAATTGAAGTGTCTAGACCCGGCATGTTTAAACCAAGACCAGCGTTGTTAATCAGAACATCGAGTCTGTTCGTGTGCTTTCGGACTTCATCTGCGGCTGATGCGATAGATTCCAGGTTTGTCACGTCGAGTGTAATCACAGTGACGTTAGCTGCTTCGCGTAGACTCTCTGGTACTTTGGAGGGCGTGCGAGCTGTGACAAAGACGTGGTAGCCTTTGTTTCGGAAGGCCTCTGCGAAAGCTGGGCCAACTCCACCGGCGGAGCAGCCTGTGACGAGACAGGTTTTTCTTGTAACAGCCATTGTGTAATGATGGTAGAAGATGTGTGCGTTGAAGACGCATTCCAACTTCGAATATCAACGGATACAAGCCTTTATATACAATTTTTTCGAAACTCTATGGATATATGATACTATTCACTGCGGACTTTCACTCTCATCAACACGCAATTCTCCTCCGTAGTCTCTAGCGGGCTGAATGTTAGTGCCGGCCCCGCCGCCCGTCTCTTTGCTCCGGAACAGTCAGCTTCATGGATGACTCCAAACGCCAAACATGATTGGTTGCAATCTCCGGAGGCGACACGTCATTGGCTCACAACTCCGGAGATGTTTTAGGGATGTCTAGCAGTCGCTGAAAAGGGCGATAACTCAACCATCTTCCTTTCTTATTTCACTTCTTTCTCAGTTACCTGATTTGCCAGATACGCCGTTACTCCGGGATGCCCATCAGTCGAGCGAAATCCTGCGATCATTGCCGTGTGGCCAAGACACGCTGTTCTTTGGCTACTCCGTGCTCACGATGCGCCAAGCGAGGCCTTGAGTGCCACTATTCGTCTTCTCGCAGTCGGACTTCTGATCCTCAGCGGTGGAAAAAGGAGTTTAGACCGATATTACCAATTACGACTGATCTGGCAACGGCTGAAAGGAATATCGGTGATGGCGACCCACACCTGGACTACTCGACCCCTGTGATCAGGCCTTCTGATGCTATTTTGCCCGTAGGGCTATCGACAGTGGCAGAGATTTCTTTTCCTAGCTCTACCGCTATATCAGAAGATAATACCTTGGCCGATCTTGTCAAATTGGTCGATTCAGGCGCCAAAACGCCAGATCTATCCATCTGCCACAACGACACGCCGTCACTTTTTGACACATCCGGCACTTCAAGTCTGCCACATGCAGTAACTCCTGAGTCCAAGAGCCTAGGATCTTCTGAAAATGGATCCATGTATCCTTATTATATGGATACTCTGTCAATTTACAATCCGTTCAACTTTCCTTATCCTTTCGTGACTGGGCTCGGGAGTGCATCTTCCCCTGTACTAGCTTCCATAGACTTTAGCAGTCCAGAACTACTGACTGAAGCGGCATTCTCACCCAATGTTTTACGCAAACCGTACCTTTCCATACGGGAGAGATCATTCCAGCAAGGTTATTTAACAGGGAAAATGTTGTTGAGCCAGATGATCGACTACACACACCGAATCGCCGAGGGCAAAACCTTGCCGCCCTTTATACACCCGCCCTGTTTTCTTAACCAAGATAATGAATGTCCCCCAGATACACCTCATACCTGCCTGCCTAAAACTCTGGCAATATGCAGAACTTTAACGCAGATGTTTTATTCGCGCACTCAGGAAACCGGCGGCTTCATATGGGACCAGATATACTCTCATCTCCGCCAGATGCATGCCGAGGTAAGTTCTTTGCTTGGCCCAGCGTTCAGTAAAAGCTAGCATGAGCAGCTTGCTTATGATGTTATAGTTCAGGAGTTATGATAAACAGAGTTTACTACATGCTCTACAAGCGGCTATCATCTACGGCTTGCTGCGATCACAGTGCACCGAGTCAGCCAGGAGTGAAGATCCTGGGTGGTTGGTCTTGACCGTGGAGGTATGTTGCTTTACCCCGATGCGACATTCTGCATGGTCGTCATGGTCACTAACTTGGGCTCATAGGCATTTGCCCGAAGGTTATACACCGTGTCTTCGTGGGCTATAGACATAGAATACATACAATCCTCGCGAAGTGGCTGAGCTTTTGCAGAGAGCATGAGAAGGTATGTTGTTGAATCGTACATTACTCACGGTGAAAAATTGTTGCCAACTTTCTTAGAACCGGATTGCTATTGTACCTGGTAGACCTATTACTTCACAACAATGCCGAAAGCCCTTCGAAAGGGAAGTGTCCAGAGTTCATCAACTTTCCGTTGCCCTGCACACGAGATCTATGGCAGCCTATACCGGATAGAGAATGGAAAAAGCGATATAATGAAGAGATAAGCTCCAAAATTGAGAAGGGGAGAGGAAGTCTGACAATGGGCAACTTATTTTTACTTCGACGGTCTTTGTCGCGCGGCGACGACATAAAAGAGACTGGAAAAGATGAGCTTGCAAAAGAGCTGTCTGAATGGGTTGAGAGAGTGGACGATTTATCGATGCTCTTATGGATGGCGCTCACGCTGGAGGGCGAAGGTCAGGCTCAGATGGTTCAAGGAAATTTAGTCATGGCATAATGGATTGCTTGTATATCTTCATTGCTCGTTTATAGATTATGGGAAACAGGCTAGAAATATAATCATGCATTCTTCATGGTGGACATATGCCTTAAGCAAGAGATCTGAACGAAATATCTACCTAGACTGGCAAAGACTTGTCAAATATGGGAAGTCCGTTCTTTACCCACCATTCCAACTCTGTACTGTGTAGTGATTCCTCAACCGCGGGCCAATTATTAAACTTCTGCAAAACAAAAGGAGATGGTAACCGACGATGCTGGGTCCATGGCTCCTCACACCATTTTGCCTCTGCTCTTAGCTTTATAAACTGCTCCATGAAAGTCGAGCGGGCTTCCATTATTCTCCTCGCAGTGTAAAGTGTGCAAACATGCGCAAAGCTCAACCGATGTATGCTCCATGGCGGATATTCTTCTTCTTTTGCCGGGAACCTCTGGTGTGGCTTGTAAAACTCCTTGTTATAATATTCGATGCTTTGTCTCCGCTGCACATATTCTTCTCTCATCTGCCGCAATTTGTCTTTAATAAAGCGGCTATCGAAGCCGTTGGCAAGCTTGTGCTGTTTGAGATCCCATGCGTTTTCTTTTGTAGCAGGATGCCAGTCCTCCACGACTCCAAACACTTCCAACTCTAGTGTAGTCCATAGAGCATCAACCTCTTCAACCGGTAGTATGCACAGTTGCTCTCCTTCATGATAAGCGGGCGGGATGTTTGGAACCGGGCGAAGCAAGGCTGGATCAACAACTGACTGGCGTAGAGCTTGCTCGGAATCGCTAGCATCCCACTCAACCAACAAAAGTTCTTTTGGCTTTGGGCAGAGCTTGTGGCTAAGAAACATGCGGCTGTAGTGGGTGGATTTAGCCAATGCTAATCGTTGGAGCCGACCAACGTCTCGAGGCCTGAACTGATGAAAAGTATGCGGGATCCTGTCAATTTCCGTCTCCTTCGGTCCGTACATATCAACATCGCTGCAGTCAAAGTCGTCATCCAATAGCAGTGTATCTCGGCCAAGATTAAACCACGTCCGTGGATCTTGCAAAGTAGAAGGAAACGCAAGCTGGTACCCGTAGCTGATGAGTAAAGAACGCGACTCGGAGCAAGTGTGTAGAAGCGGTGGGATAGCAGCTTGGCAGGTAATAGTAGCCCTTCGGTATATGGGGAAAGCCAATGTAGGATAATTCATGAGAGTATCGAATGGCATCATGGACTCGAATTCCCAGGAGAAACCCGGCTTCTTGTTGCTGGTGAATCCATATGCCTCGAGCTTAGTTTGCTTGAAGAGTTTACACCTTTGGTGAACAAGAATGGCCGATGCCTGACGAAGAAGCTCGTAGAAGGAAGAATAATCGACGTCCGGGCGCAGATTACGCTCAGCGATTGTGATGTGTGGTAACCTCTTTTTGAAGTCATCAAAGCTTTCGACTTCTTGATGTATATGAACGACCCGAGGCGGTGTAGCCAGATTGTATATCGCCGACCGGATTTCTGCTGGCAACAGAGGGAAGAGATGAAATGTAGACATTGGTGCTGCTTGTTTAGATGCTAATTGCTCTCGTCCGATGCCCAAAGTCTCTTGTAGCTTTTTCTATGGGCGGTTGTGATTTTAGAGATTACTTTGTGATGCGCGTCTGATGAGTTGTATCTATAAACTCGCCGAATAAATGACCAATGAGCTTTTGCAAATGCCATTCGATTACTCTACGTTATCGTCTCGCTGCGCAGAGGTGCTGATTGGTGAGATTACGTTTCGGACTGCATATTACTGATCTCATAGTCCCTTCACTCCAAGAAATCTGTGATGGATCATTGTTCTGGTATGCCATTAAGCAAATATACTCCAGCCTTTAAGGCTTCTCTGTCGGAGTCTTTATGGTTAGTCGGCGAATTAACCGCAATTCTATTGGGTAGATTCTCGTTTGAGTGATGGATTATTCAAGTCGGTTAGCAAAGTATACGGTAGTCAGTGACGGTCCGGTTTTCTGGGGCACGATCTAAGTCTACGGCTCGATATCATATATTAGACAATAAGATCAAGCTATTCAATACCGATTACTTTGACTTGTCAAACTTGTCTCGCACCTTAACAACGGCTTCGTCTTTTTAGTGCATCTTTGCTTGGTACGCTAATATTCCCGAAGCGTTTTGTCATAGATCATGCCCTCCAAGATCGGGTTTTATACACTCTTTCGGCAAGGCACGTTTAGTTGCGTCCAAGTTAGCTCAATTCTCCCGCAGATGCTCAACTTTGCCGAGGCATTGAAGCGAATTGCCTCCAACGAGAATGACTAAAGAAAAGTATTCATCATTTGAGAAGCTCTGGCGCCATTACACGAATAAGAATGCGATATAAATACACAGTGCCGGCTGTTCACGGCATTATGGTAGTGAAGTTTATTCCCATGTGCCGGTGATCTTTCTCCACACCGACTCCGGAACTCCTCACAGATGAGGTGTAAATTACGCCTTTGGGTCGGGTGAGCGGAGGGGACATTGCTTTATATACATCTCATCAATTGCAGAGAAGATCATCTTCATTCATTCTCATCAAGTGCATGTTCGTTGCATGCACCACGGGTTAGCCTCACAGAAGACTCTCACAATCCCGTACTATAAAGATGGCATCCACCGAACCCGAGACTTCGTCTGTGAAAGTCACCAGGTCTGACGACGGCATCACCATCATCGCCATTAACAGACATCATCGCAGGAATGCTGTTGACGGCCCTACCGCGCGAAAGCTGCACGAAGCCTTTCTAGCCTTTGAAGACGATGCTAGCCAAAAAGTCTGCGTCTTTCACGGCGACCACGGCTACTTTTGCGCGGGCTTCGATCTACACGAAGTAGCCAAGTGGAACGGCCCCGGAGACAACGAGTACCTTGGCCCGATTGTCGACGCTTCCCATACCGTGACGGGCGGTCGACAGATCGGCCCTATCGGCCCCTCAAGACTCCAGATCAAGAAGCCCGTCATCTGTGCTGTTGCGGGGTACGCCGTTGCTGGAGGCATGGAGCTTTCTCTTATTGGGGATATCCGCGTTGTTGAAGAGGATGCCGTCTTTGGCATCTTTTGTCGGCGCTTCGGCGTGCCGCTCGTCGATGGCGGAACGGTCCGGCTTCAGGCCATTATTGGCCTCGGTCGAGCCCTGGATCTTATTCTCACTGGTAGACCTGTTGGAGCGCAGGAGGCTCTTCAGATGGGTCTCGCAAACCGAGTTGTCCCCAAGGGCCAGTCTCTTGAGGAAGCTACAAAGATTGCGAAGCAGCTATTGGGATTCCCTCAGCTTTGCATGAACGTCGATCGAGCAAACTGCTACTATTCGGCTTACAACGCGACGTCTTTCGAGGATGCGCTGCGAAATGAGTTTGTGAATGGGGCTCCAGTAATCACGAAGGAGAGTGTCAAGGGAGCCGCTCAGTTTAGCGCTGGGGCTGGACGGCATGGTGTTTTCAAAAACGCAGACAACTCAAATCTTTAAACACCAACTTATTAGCTTACATGCAACATTACCTGAGACTCAAAGATCTGCATGCCTGCTCCAGCATCGCATTGCATAAGCTTCATCGTTATTTTGCCAATATCCTAGTGACAGCAGACGCATGGGCGGGCTCAGTAGCATCTGTAAAACTTGTGTACAAATACAGTACATATGTCAAGGACAACTCTCGCATTCCATCCCTTTACGCCATTCAAGGAACCGGTTAGAAATGCGATTCAGTGCAAAACACCATTCTCTGTTGTGCGTGACTCTTGAGAAGAATGACCAAACTTATCACGTATATTTTGGTATATCCTCTTGCCACATCCAGTGCTAGTCTACCTCGTATGTACACGCAGGCGCGCCCTGTGAACGAGACTAGCGCTTAGCTCATTTTCGTATAAAGCTGAATGGCTTCACTCTGTCAAATCCATGTTCGGACATTATCTATTTACAACAAATACGAAGAGGTGACAGTGACATATCACGAAAATACGCCTTACAAGTTCATTCTCTATTAAACCACCAATCGCCTTTTATCTCCATGTCTGTACTCGCAAGCGATCCGGGTGAGAAGTCACTTGCCAAACTCTTAGCGACTCTCACCACAACCCTGCACGAGACTATTTTCGTCTTCGCAACGCTTGCCAACGCATCTAATCTCCCGCCTCTAGAAGAAACACAGCTCTTGTTCAAAGAGAATGAGGGAATTACAGTCATATTCAGCAGGGAATATGCGACGGCACATAAGATTGACTTTTTCTTTCCCTGCAAGATGATTACGCTCAACGTAACGTCAAGTTTAGAGGCTGTCGGCTTTATGGCGGTGATCGCGACGAAGTTGGCAGAAAAGAATATGGGAGTAAATCCAGTTAGCGGATTCTATCATGATCATCTGTTTATACCACTGGGAAGGGAGCAAGAAGCTGTTGAGGTTCTCAATCGTTTGGCGGAGGGCTACAAGCAAAAATCGTTGACAGAGAACTAACCGTCATGCTATAGTTGCGTTTATCCTACATCTCAAAAGCCAGTAAAACCTCTTTATCAAGATACTGTATACGGGTAACATGTATAATATACTATAGTGTAAATGCGAAAGACATTAATAAAGTTAGCAGACGGCGAGCATCTGTCACTGGAAAGAAAGTGGGACATGGCACGAGTTTCGAACACTGATGATGATGAAGTCGTCTATTAGAGCAAAATCCATCGGCATCTGAGTCCACGCTGTTCGTACGCATAAAGATATGTCTGATGCAATGGAGTCTTTGTAAATATAGTAATCCCTTCCACTAACACAAACCACGAAAAAAGAAAAAGACAACGAAAAAAATAAGTAAAAATAAAAGAAGAAAGAAACCTATCCAACATCAAACACCAAAGTGGACATAAGGGACCCAGAATGGCCGTGTTATCACTGGAGCATCATCCAGTTGAGCATGCCTTGCTTCTCTGAACCTCAGTATTATGCCATTCCTCTTATTTCCGACCTCCATATTGGCAGCGTTGTCATCATTGCTATCAACCCATTGATCTCGTAGTATCTTGGTCGCGTGGTGAAGTCCTTGGCTTACATATTCATCTCGCATGCTATTATCGCGAAGGAACTCATACGTCATCCTAGCCACACTGACACACAGCTCATCATCAACACTCCAAAGCGTCCCGATCACATGGCGGAACCCAGCGAGCTGGCAGGCATTCGCTATGTGGATACTTTCATCTACAGACTTTTCATGTTGTATCTGACCGGTCCCACATGCGGATAGGTACGCGAGGAATGGAGGTGGTGAGCTGAGGTCGGTTTCCAACAGATTTTCAACTGTAAGCGGGCTCTGCTCCCAGTCTTCAAGGAGCAGTGTGCTCTGAAGAGGCTGTAAAACGTGTGTGTAACCATGACCTGCAAAATGGAATATGTTACATGTCTTTAAGGCCGTTAGAACATCGTTTCTATATGGAAGAGGTTGGGTGTGTTGTAGTGTTGGCGATTCTAAAACGGCTAAAACGGCATCGACTTCGCGGCTTGCATGTAGGAGCGGCGTTTGTGCTTTTGTTTCGTTCATGGCAACAGTTGTAAGAGTTAGCGACTCTGTTTCTCCCAGCCCTTGGTATTGCTGTCGACGACTATGTATAATGGCCTTAATAGATGAGGCGTAAGAGGAGATGACTCTGTCGAGAGCTGTCTCTTTAGTGCCTTTGAAGTGATGGCCCGCCGCATGAAGTGGAAATTTCGTTAGTTTGCCAGTTGGAATCCACCACACTCGGGGTAGCTGACTGCCAGATGGACAGGTGGTAAAGCCAAGGTCATCAAGAACAGGGCACACAATGTCATCCCAGAGCCAGATAAGTGTTTCGATGGAGTCTAAATCATACGCGTGGTAATCAATAACCTCTTGGGAGAGATTCGGCAACTTTAGGAGTCGAATACCGGATTGCTCGACGATCAATGCATCGCACCGATGTTGGCTCACATTCAAGATAACGATTGGACCATGGCTTGCGGCGTCGAGCATTTCGGCCTCCGATGCCGGTAGAAGGAATCGCTCAAACCCACTCATAGAACGGATTGTCTCTAGATCGCGAAGCAGCCGTTGCTCCGCGTCGCGTCGATGACCACCTTCAGTTTCTGCGATCCGGGCGGAGTTTTCGGCATCATTATCCAAGTGCTGGGTAATTGGTCTATCCAACAGAGCGCGCGAATCAATGAAAGTTTTCGCTATATCGGGGTGGTGCCTTTGTAAAATGGTTATTTCGTGGTCCTTGAAGAGAGCCCCTGCGATAATACCACGACCTGTCTCAAGACATTCGATAGCAGCGAGGGGCCCTTTATTGATATGTAACGCAATGGCTGCCGCATCTGATGAGATTCCCACGGCCTCGGAAAGTAGATGCTGTTTATCAGAGTTTTTAAGAGACTGGGGCGTCAATAGAGGTATTAAATTATTCGTGGTTTCGGCGATGGTATATGCTTGCGGATCATCCAAGATGTATGGGGTTAATAAATAACAATGGCCAGCACTAACTCGTATGCTAAAACTAGATATCGAAGAATCTAGAGCCTGAACTAGGCATTTCTTGGATTCCTCAACATCTGATATAGCCCCAGTATAAGAGTATCTATCAATCAGTTGAACTCCAAGGTTAACCAGCCACGTAGCCCGGTCTGGATGATCTAAAGGAGTTCCATCGATGGCGCTTCGTATGTGAAAAATTGCCGATTCAAGATCTGCTCTTGATTTCGTAGAAGAATATCTTCTGATGTTTTGAGATGCAAGGTTATTATGCCATTTGGCCCGGCTTAGGTGATATGGTGTAGTGGCAATAGTGTCCCCTATTGCACACATTGCCCTCTCAAGATCTGCTGTATCTCCGTCATGAGAATATCTATCCCCCAGTAGATTTCCGAGATTAATTCGCCATACAGCTTGGTCTGGATGCTGTAACACGGTTGGACTAAAGGCCTGGCGTATTATGTAAGACGCTCGCTGCCGGTCTGCTACAGTAAGAGAGTCAAAAGTGTCGAATCGAATTCCACAGCTGCTGAATAAATTCGTCTTGTCTATTTGGCCTGGCTGATTTGCATTGATAGCCTCTTGAACTTGGCAAATCGCATCCTCCAGGTCGTTTATTGCTTTAGTACGAGAGTATCTCTCTCCCAGTCGAGTTCCAAGACTATTTAACCATCTAGCGCGGTCTGGGTGGTTTGACGCAGTCATATCAACAGCTTCTTGTGATAGGCGAATTGCTTCTCCAAGGTCTGCCATCGCTCCGGTGCGAGAGTATCGATCATTCAGTCGATCTCCAAGATTGTTTAGATGTGTAGGCCTGTCTGGGCTATCTATCAGAGTCTCACTAACAGCCTCTTGTAAAATGCGAATTGCTTCCTCGAGATCTGCCACCAGTCCGGTACGAGAGTATCGATCGCCTAGTCGAGCTCCAAGAGTATTTAACCATCTAGCGCGATCAGGGTGGTTTGACGGAGTTATATTGACAGCTTCCTGTGATAGGCGAATCGCTTCCTCGAGATCTACCATCGCTCCGGTGCGAGCGTATCGATCGCCCAGCTGATTTGCAAGACTATTTAGGCGTCTAGCCCTGTCTTGGTGGCCTGGTGGAGTTTCGTCAATAGCACCCTGTGCCTTTTGAGTGAGGTCCTTGGATTCAAGTAATTGCATCTTTCTAGATAACACTGCCATGGCTCTCTTGAACTTCCGTTCCTTTCCTCTCAATCTCTCAAACTTGATTTCACTTTGCTCGACGTCTTTTTTGGCGATAACTCTGGCGTCTTGGATATTTGTCGTATCAAGAGATGGCACAGATCTAGCTTCTGTCACTGCCTGGGATGTAAGTATCTCTTTGTCGTATACCCACCAATCGCCATCACTGTCGAGCTCAAGCACAGCATCCCTTTGAGAGAAAAGGTGCTCTCGCAACCCCATCTGACTTGCATCCCATACATTTGGCAACTCGAGACTTTTCCAAGACACTGGCCTGCCTCTTGTAACTATTGTGCGGATGATATCCCGGCGATGGTTGCGATGAAGTAGTTCTTGGGCCCACTGGGGGCCGGTGGGAAGGCTCATGGAAAAGTTGAATGCTCGTTTGCTTCTACCCACGACACTCGGCGTGTCTTTTGAAGGATATAGCTGCTCTATATGGAATTCAGGCCCCAGAACCATGACTGTAAAATGTAGAGATTCATCCCCTGTATTCTCAAACACAAACTTGAACTTTTGGTCGAGTGGGTAGGGAGCTGCACGCTCGCCGTTGGCCGGTTTGATGTCCACCACAAACGGCGCCGGCTCCGAAGAACCTTGGCTTTTTAGATTCAAAACCTGTTGAAATCGGGCGAGATGTGCCAGAGGAGCCGCGGTCTCTGCCGCAAGTATCCCGATGTCATTACCTCTGAGCCTCAGCGGCCGCACAGGACCGTCATACCCAATCAATAGCTTAGGTCCATGAATTTTAATCTCTTCTCCTTGCATCTCTATCCTCAGAGCGCCGGCGTTCTCCTCACCTTGAACGTACTGGCCGACGTCAAGGAGACTACCGATTCTGCACTGGAGCGATGCGGAAAGGGACTGCTGAAATTCTAACCCAAGGACTGGATCCACAAGCACTCGAAGCGTTTCCTCTCCCAAGTGCCACCGTGAGGGCACAGCCATATGGTGTTGTTTTAGCAGCAGCGCTGCACTGTTTGAAATAGGCGCTTTGCAGACAAAGTCGTCTACCTCGTCTACTGTCAAGATCGTGTTGAAACTTTGTGGGAATAGCACAAATTCAGATCCTGGCTGAACTCCGTGCGCCCTACCAGCTGGGATGGACACCTTGTCACCTTCAATTCGCACAGCGAGAGGCGTAGACGAGGAAAGCTCCGAACTACCAAAGAAAAGCATCCTATCGCGGCCGTGGACTTCTGGAGACTGACCCTTGAGTCTTCCAGCTAGTTCGTCCCTTATCATGCGATAGGTCACAGGCGAACTGCTCTCTCCCAGATAGTCCAAGAGTTCGTGGGTAAATGCACCTCTCCGTTTCCCATTGAGGACCTTTTCCGCCGCCCTTTCGTTATCCCCACAGGCTGCCATCAGCGTAAAGGCCTCTGGGTTGATAGACCAAGATGTCTCTAGCTCAGCATGGCGATAGACCGGCTCAGCGCTTCCTTCTCTAGCAGTAACATGCTCATCGATTGGCAGGTTAGAAAGCTCAGGCCAATCGTTGGGCGTGCGATACGATACGTCGCTCTCTCGCCAAGAGCCACCAGAGTGACAACTATCCAGGGAGACGACCACTTGAACTCCCTTGGCATTTAATCTCTCCAGCCATTGGTTAAGTTGCCATCCGCGCACCGCTGGACCCCCGCAGCAAAAGTCCATGGTGAGTAGTGAGGAATCTTTTAAACGCCCTTTGGGCGACTCCTTGACCCGTTGGAGCTGCGCGCCATGCCCCGAATAATGGAAGAAGAAGAAGTCGCCTGCATTTGCGCGGTCGTGCATAAGATCAAACTCTCGCTTTATATTAGAAAACGTTGGCCAACGCTCCTCAGGCTCGACAGCCTTTGCAAGGTCCCCGTCGTTGGAATCCGGCGATGAGGACGTGAGGACGGAAATGTCGTTGAATTCATCTTTGCCGAGTAGAAACTCTCTTACTGCTTTGGTGTCGTTTACACAGCCACCAAGGTTGTTGAGAACCAGCTTCTGACCGTTGGGCTTACTTCTCGAGCCATCGTTGAGATAGAGGTCAATGCCGACCAGCAGGGCATATCGGTTCAGCATTGTAGTATACCGAAGTAGAGGTTTCTAAGCAGCTGAAGCTTGATTCTATGTTGCTCTCTGTGATTGCGGACTCAAGATTTGACTTGTTGATATTCACCAGATTGCCTGTGGTCGTTCAGAGGAATTTATCTGTTGCTAGAATGTGGGCTAATTCCGGCTTTGCTGCATTACACATAGCAAAGCGACCAGGCTCGCAACAACGTGTCTTCCCTATAGCCAATTATCTGCAGGCTAATGAGTCATTTTACTTTGATCAATACAAGGCTCTCTGTAACCTCAGTTCTGCCTCGTGCTCCAACTGGCCAATGCCCTCTTTCCCACATCCGTGAAGGGTGCCAGCCCCGGAGGGCTCATTGGCACAGAGCAAGCTGATTGTAGCGGCCTGATGCAGTAAACGAGCCCAACTATTGTGTCCAAAATACATGGAAACGTAGATTGATACTTGAATAATGATGCGTAGCCTGATGGGTCTGGGGTTGTTTTGAGTATCCCAACTCGACCTACCTAATTACTATCTACCAGGGTTATTGATCTCATCAGTATGCACGGGTACTCGTACATGTAGTATCAGACTCACTAGCTATCCTTGCACATACATGTACTTGAATGCATTGTATCCTCCTCGTCGAGGCTGATACTACCTTGATTTCGTTACCCCGCTCTGGTCAACCCGCGCACCATAGTTCTCGCCCTGCTCAATCAAATTTGTCTTCGTCGAGGGGTGGGTAGTACTCAACATCGAGCTCGATGTTCTCATTCTCAGAATCCCACGTATCCTCTGGATCGTCCCCTCGAAGGATCTTATCTTTTTGATCCTGCTGATCTCGAACGTAGCTCAGCCTCGACCTCGCAAGCTTTTTAGAAAAGTACATCCCGCTGATGAACACAACCACCCCATCATCATCCTCGTGCAACTCCATGGAGGAGCTACCGGTGCTGCTCGTCCAGGAACTCTCTGGAGATAGTGTGAGCAGGCCCTGGATATCCGCACCAAGACCAATCTCGACCTTGGACGATCTTTGCGTCATAACGGCAACGGCACTGCGCCGCGTAGAGTAGGTCTTGGTCACGACCCAGACACCGTGCTTCTTAACAACGCTCCCGTGCCGTCGTAGCATTTCAGCCGTATTCTCAGCCATCCACTGCAAAGCACTGGATTCGTCGCCAATCTGGTGCCTCAGAACAGGACTCTCGGTGGCAAGTACAGCACCCTTGTCGCCGGTGCTCTCAAACGACATGGCCACCGAGGCGACAACCGGAGCACCCACCACGCTAGTATCCTTCATTAGCATGCCATTTATGCTGCGTATAGCATTCAAATGGGACATGTAGGACGATGCAAGACTTACGTGGCTCCCACTTTGCCGCCGACGTGGCAGGACCGAACAGAGTCTGAATTCTTGGGACCCCATATCATCGACTCGGGCTCTCCGCTGTCTTGTATTTCATCGCTGGGTATCGTCCATCCCCGATCGGCGACGTTGTGCAGGTTTGTCAAGTCGATGAGAGTTTGCCAGTCACCATCAGAGTCAAAATAACCGCAGCTACCTGGATGTAACTTTTGAGCGGTCACCTTTTTGTACAGAGCCCATCCGTAGGGGTGGTCACGTAGTAGCTGTGCGTATACCCTATCAAGGCGGGAGGACATGTTGGGCACGGTGGTTTGGCAATCTATGTGTTTGATGATGAGTCTCGAAGCTCGACTGATATATATAGACTGGCTGCTCCACCTTAAGGCTGTTTACTTGTACATGTATGTATGTAGTCTGGTAGTGGATAACATAAAGATTGTAGATATAGCCCCCACCTAATCCAGGTGCAGGCAGTGAAGATTCCTTTCGTCGCTGTTACATTAAGCATACATATATTCATCAACTTGGCAGTACTAAGCTACTTCATTCTTCAAAGTAGCAAGAGTATCGTGTACCGTAGGGGGCTACCACTATTCAGCTGCAGCGTAACATCAATCTCATCCCATGCATGAAGACCCAACTTGAGTCTCCAATCTGCGTTGCGCGGGGTCAGTTTCCCGAATCCCTACCTCGGTGCAAATCATGCATCGATGCGGCTCGCGGTTGGCACCAGAGCAACCTTTCCCCTCTAATGATTACAGTCCCGTTTGTTGTATTCCCGTTTCAATCTCGTGAATTGCCATGTCGGAAAAGCCCCCAAGCGTATTTCGGCGCTTGCGCAGAAAGTTCAAACCTGAAAAGGATCCCGTGAATGGTTCCAAGATCTCTACAGCCTCCACGCCTACGGTCCAGAGTAGAGACGCGTCTCCTTCTCGCATAGCAGTGCACCCCACTGCTTTACAGCAACCTGATTCAGTCGACATCGACCATGGCCCCAAGTTTCTTCAAGCAAAGGAACCCAATTTGGAAACTCTCCCTCTAATGCAGCAGAGCGACTTTGGGATGAAGCTTATGATGCCATTAAGCATGAAGATGCCAAACTCGTCGAGGGATATGAGAGAGTTCTGTCTCAATATCTACAGGGTCACGGCTTCACCACAGATTCGGATAAGTCACCTCCAAATGCCATTATTGCGGAGAGTCCAAATGCGCGACGGCAGCAAATGAACAAGCTTATCCGCGTGGGCCTTGATTCAACGGCTCGGGAGGCCAAAGTGAAAGACGGCCTTGGGACTGCGATGGGAATTGTCCTTTCTTTCAAAGACATGGTCAGTACGACAATAGCAGCCGTTCCACAGGCCTCAATTGCCTGGTCTGGTATATGCGTTGCCCTGGGAGTACGTAGACTTGAGTTCGAATTATATGCAATGTTATTCTAACAGAAATTTAGGTACTCGAAAGCGCCGTCAAAGAGACCGCCTCAAATCGCGATGGGATCGAATGCGTCATTACTCGCATCAGATGGTATGGAAATGTTTCCAGTATTCTTATTGACGAAAGCACTCTTAACGGTGCGGCCCTGTCTGGAATGAAGAGCGAGCTTGAGAAACGGCTGGTGGAGCTCTACAAAGCTCTACTTCTGTATCAAATGAAGAGTGTTTGTTCCTACCACAGAAATCGTGGTTACGGTTTCTTGCGGGATTTGGTAAAGCTTGATAATTGGGCAGTCAGTATCCAAAGTATACAGAAAGCCGAGAACAGTTTGCGCCAGGATACTGAGATATATGGAAGCCAACAATCCCGATCACACCTCCAACTCATTGCGAGCCATGCCAAAACGCAAGAATTGGAGATCAAAAATATTGCAAGAGCTCTAGAGGAGCAACAACTCCGTCGGGAAATCTCCGCAGAGGATCAAAATTGTTTGAAGGAATTGTGGCCGCACGATCCTGATGTTGAAAAGAAACGCATTGAAGATACAAAGGGGGGCTTGTTACAAGACTCTTTTAACTGGATATTGGAGAACGACGGCCTTTGTCAGTGGTTTGAAGATCCAAGTCGTCCACTTCTCTGGATCTGTGGCGATCCAGGAAAAGGCAAAACGATGCTCTTGTGTGGCACAGTCGACAACTTGCAGAAATTGGCGCCCTCTGTCTCATCTCTTTTTTTTTCTGTCAAGCCACCGACGAACGAATTATTAACTCAACCTCAGTCTTATGAGGATTAATCTTCTCGCTAGTTGATCAGCAGCGGTGCCTTTTGAAGCATTTGCGGGAGCCTTATTCCCGTCAAGGAAAATCTCTTTTCGAGCCACCGAGTGCATGGTATGCCTTATCTAGCATCTTAGAGTCACTTCTGTCGGAGTTGAACAATACTCAGAAGCCGACTTGTCTGCTTGTTGATGCACTTGACGAATGTGTTAGTGAGGACATGTCACGACTTCTCGATTTCATTGTCAAGATGTCTAATAGCCTTCCCTATGTGAAATGGGTTGTCTCGAGTCGTAATTGGTCGCTCGCAGATCATAGACAAGCTGGAGGGTTTAGGGCCGCAAGCGCAGCTAAGTCTAGAGCTGAACGCCGACTCTGTGGCCGGTGCTGTCCAGATATACATCAAGCAAAAGGTCTTACAGTTAAGCGAAAGCAAAGGATATAAAAAGGACAGGGAAGAAGCTGTTCGAAAATACCTCCTGGAGAACGCCGATGGCACATTTCTCTGGGTAGCCCTCGTTTGCCAAACTTTGCAGAGGGTCTCGGCATGGAATGCCCTAAGTACGTTGAAGGCGTATCCTCCAGGGCTCGATTCATTTTATGAGCAAATGGTTAAAAGTTTAGCCAAGTCTAATGAAGCCAAGATATGCAAACGCATTCTTGCTGTTGTCACTGTTGATCGCCAACCTCTTACACTTCAAGAGTTGATAGCACTTGCTGAAACCCCAGGAGAGTTAGATGAAAAGATACCAGCCATTTGCGACCTCATAGCGCAATGCGGTTCATTCCTCACTATTCGAGATGAGGTTGTCTATTTTGTGCACCAGTCAGCAAAAGATTTCTTATCCGGCACGAACACGAAGCAGACATTTTTCTTGAAGATTGATGCAGCCAATGACTATATGGTATCACGATCTATACAACTCATGACTTAGTTCCTCAGGCGGGATATGTATAATCTGAGCGATCCAGGAATACACATTGATGATGCCCAGGCTCCTGATCCAGATCCTCTGATCGCCATTGGATACCCTTGCGTTTTCTGGATTGATCATTTCGTGGATTCAATTACGAGCAAGGCCAAACTAGAAACAGCAGAAGGTATCTGGGAATCACTGGTCGATGATGCCAAAGCATTCATTGAGAGGAAATATCTATTCTTGCTTGAGGCTCTCAGCCTACTAAGAAGAATACCGGAAGGTGTAATAGCAATGAGAAAGTTGCAGGAATTCTTTGTGAGTCTTGCCAAAACTGGAGACTCTCCGGCCTTTCTTTTATTCTCAGAGTGTCGAGAACTCGGCGGCTAACTGATGGGAATCACAGAAGAAGGGGATGAAGTATGATTCAACTGGCCTCATTCGATATGCCTATCGATTCATATTGGCAGCCAAACAGACCATTGAGAGCCTTGCCCTCCAAATCCATCCATCGGCCCTTCTTATATGTCCAATCACAAGCCGAATACGGCAGCAATTTTTAGAAGATCCGGCCACATTCTTTGAAATGAAGCACGGCATGCAGACTGGGTGGGATTCATGCGTCCAAACCGTATATGTAGACTTGGGCATAGGAACTCGCATAGCTATTTCACCAGATGACAAGCTTCTTGCTTCCGCATCACACAATACTGTACAAATTTGGAATATAGCAGGCCATGTTTGCATACAAACACTGGAAGGCCACACCGACCGGATAACGTCGGTCATGTTCTCATCAGACAGTCAACAGTTAGCATCAGCAGGATACAATGCCACAATCAGGATCTGGGACCTCGCCTCAACATCTTCTCTTATTTTGTATGACGACGGCTATGTATTACGACAATCTGTTACCTTCACCAAGGATGGTAAATTTCTCGTCTCGGGTTCTAATGACGGCAACATAAAGATCTGGGACACTACGTCGGGCAAATATGTACAGATTGGGTGACACCCTGTATCCATCGATATCATGCAGGGGCTGAGAACGGCTATTTCACCAGATGGAAAAACGATAGCATCAAGCGCGAGTTACTGTCTCAAGATTTGGAGGGAGATTGACGGCAAATACAAGTGTGTACAAACACTGGAACAACATAATGAATTTCCCCCCAAAATGACCTTTTCACCGGATGGCAGACAGTTGATCTCTGGCCCAAATGCCGCTGTTACTGAAGTATGGAGCCTCGATAATCCATCAAGCTCAGCAGCAGCTTGTCAAACATTGAAGTGCGACCAAAGCTCATTCGTAACATCGGCATTCGCTGACACCGGAAGTCCTGTGGTGTCGACATTGTGTCTATATGGCTTAGATGCTTAAGATGGCTGGATCACTCGTAATGGTCATAAGACTATTTGCTTGCCTGATGGTAGTAGGCCAAGCTTGCTTGGAGATAATTTTATGGTACATGGGAGGACAGTCGCCATTCATGACGGTATTGATGACTGGTTATTCTTGCGTTTTAGCCAGGCGACCGGCCAGAATCCGTGAGATACTCACTCCTTTCGTTTAATATAGGATTCTGGATAGACTAATGGTATATGTTACTACGATAACTGTTACAGCGGCTCAACATTACCGAAATTGATGTATAACATTAAGTTTCAAGATTTTTATTCTTATATAGATAGATGGATGTAAATAAAAAATAAAATCATTCGTTACTTAGGAAGGGTATAAAAGCGCGGCCAGCCGCGCCATGCTAATTCGCCGTCGTATATCTCGTATATCCCCCTTCACCCTCTATTCCTCCATATTGTTGTCGTTCATCGTCAAGAACTCGTGTAGTAATCTCCAGGCATTTTCATACATCGGAACACTAACAAACGCTCGATTTTGCGAGAGACTATTAAAGAAACGCTTCAAAAATGTCTTATCGGAATGAACATTGCGCGCGTAGGCAGCTTGGCCCAGGATCAGGGCGCTGCTGAATGTGATGTGAACAAAGAACCAAAGCCTCTGGAACGGGGCATTCAAATTCATCAGTTCCATGTATGTTTGTAATGTCGAACGGCATCGATTGAGGTAGTAATCCGTGATGTCGTCATCTTGAGATTCGTTGCCTGTCATGGCTGGCCTATACAGGCACACCATGACCGAATCGGTGAAGAGTCTGAATATGTAGTGCTGAATGTAATCATTCTTCGATTGACACTTGGAAAGATCTTGTAAATGCGGCACCGATCGGGTCTCGATAATGTTGACAAGCTTTCTGAAATCGAGTACCGTCTCGTGGGGCAGTCGTTCCCCTGAAAATTTTGCTTGGGTTAATGCATGGCCGATCTTGTTTGCCGTCACAAATAGATGATGGCAGCTATCGAAGAATGAATAGAATCGAGGTGAGGCAGTGTTCGATGGAATGGATTCTAAAACAACGATTCCAGACGGCCGATCGAAGCAGAGGGAGGCGAGGGTGTCCTGCCAGATTAAGGATCGCCTATGATTTTACCGCAAGATTAGAAATGAGTCCACAAATGCCAGATTGCAATATTGGGCTTACCATATGGATGATCTTATGATAGCCTCTTCCCTTTTCTTCGGATTGCTGATGGAGTTGGGATCTGGCGTGCAGTGAAGCCCAAGAGTTTGGGCAAGACGTATGGCTAAGCCTATTGTGGAGTTGAATGTAAGAAAATGACTCGTAAAATCCTTATCGAAAAGGAGTGTACAGAGGATTACTCACCCAACATCGACCACGAAGCCCCTGCATCTCCCTGGTTTCTCAGATAATTGACCAGCATAATTAGGGCTTGGACAACCTCGATATTAGGGTATGAAGTAAAGTTGCAAAATCGTAAGCACTGAAAAGAGCAGCATGCTGTATACCAGTATAAGAATCAAATACTTCCACGTAATCGATATTTTGTCCGTCACTTACCAAAAACCCACGCTTTCGTGGCATCCAGCTCCCCTTCAACCCCCTCGACTACAGCAAGTTGGGCACCGCATGACAGAATGCCAAATAAGAGGCCAATCCACGAGCTTGTGCTTTCAGACAGAGGCTCCAGGTACGGGTTTGGCGGGACAGCCCTTCGCTTACGTAGGAATTCTAGGAGTACAGTTTCGAAATTTCGGAGGTTTACGATCGAAGGTTCGAGATGAAAGAGAGATTCTTGGAATAATCGAAAATGGCTCGTAGCTGTTAGCTCGAATTTCTTGCCGTAAAGAAGAAAAGGAGAAAAGGAGAGAATGAAGTACTTACTTCAGGATTACATCGTCTTCGGGCAGTGCACTGTACACTTTTTCTATGCCATCACCAGGCATCCACAGGTTGGTAAAGGGAAACGTGGTGCTGGAGTCCTGAAGACACAGAAGCTCACAGATCAACCTTGGATCCGTCGACAGCTTCACTGGGGCCGTTGATGGCTGTTTTCTTGTTCTCCCACACATTGAGAAGATTCCTGGGAGAGACTCCGAACCGAGATGCACCTTGGTGCTAAACGGCAATGCCAAGTCGACAAACAGCCCTTGAGCTGTTTCCGCAGCTGAAGGGCTCACATGAGCACCTTCAGGCTGCTCTCGAACACTCGGGCTCTGTTCGGAGGTAGACGACTCCGCTCCAGCAAAGGTATTGGTCGTGTAGTCACACAAATCGGGATGCTCCCGACTGATGCACGTCCCGCACGGCTGGTTTAGGTCACATTTGACCTTTCGTCGACGGCATGGATAACACGCTTTGGCTGTACGGAAGCGCCGCCGCCGGAAGAGGAGCAGGTCAAAGTCCCCAGCTGGTATGTTTTCTGTTGCTGTTGAATCGCCTCCAGGCATTGTGACGGAGCTGAAGCGCGGCAACTTGTTTCTCCTGTATTGCATGAATTAGGAATAGGAGTAGAGTGATTGTCTAGTAGACGCCGAGTTGTTAATACTCTTTGAAATTCCACTTTTTTCTTGTTCTTCTTCTTCTTCTTCTTCTTCGCGAGAAACTGGTGATTTATTTACCTCTTTTATTTCCCCTTCTTTTTGATGCCTCAGTCACATTCCATCTTTTAGCCAGTTCGTTTAAACGTGTCAGCCCCCCGTATTAAACCGGGCTGTTTATAAGTCCATGCTGTCTTGATATACCCCAAGCGAAGGTATCGCCAAGCAACAAAGCTAGGCTCCCCCGAAAGCTGACCTACAAGGCGCACCAGCTTCGCAATACGGGGCTTCTGTCGCTAAGTCTCAATGATGCCGAGACTCCACTAAATTAACCGGATCGATGACAGCTAACAGGGCCGCGGGAAGCCACTTTCCCACTGGTGGGCAATTAGACAGCTAGCGATTCCGAATTGGAGGCGTAATACCGAGCCTCATCCTTCTCGTAAAGAGAAATAGTGTAAGGGAGGGAGTTGGATCACGTGAATAGACCGAAAAATGGCTTAACTGATCAATAAGATTGAGGCGATCTCGATGGGTGGGATGACCGAAGACGCTTTGTCATTGCGCTGTAATTGAAGCTGCCCTGTTGCATGTCTTTCTTTTTTAAGACAGAGTTACAGCTGTATTTATGTCTATTTGAGTTGTCTTGTTTCTGACTCTTGTCTTTTGTTTTTTGTTGGTTTTTTTTTTGCTGGACAGAGTTCTCAACGGAAACTTCCGCTTTTTTGCCATCGCCGACGTTGAGAAGCAATTCAGGCAATCAGGTTTGCGGTATCGACAAATCTAGGACACTATACAGTTGCCTCTCAACCTCTTGGCTTCATTTTGACTCAAGCACCCGTCGACTAGTCATCAATTCTATTTCCGGTTTATCCTAGCAAGCGGGCAAACTTGCAACCTCCCAGCCTCTTTGTGGAGCGTCGCATGGCATGGCTCAATGATCCCATCGGCGCGCTTAATGCCCGCCAAATAGACGACAGCCGATGCTTAACTTGACTGGGACTGCAAAGCTTAAACGCCTAGTCTGACCATCAGGGGGTGGCAACGTGGAAGCAGATCTGTATTACACCCTAGATAAGGCTGTTGTGGCACGGCCCTTCAGTGTTCGTGTAGGCATAAGCGGAATATTATGTGTGTGCCTTGACGATCGAACGACATCCGGGCAGCTGACTGGCATTATACGAACTACCCCTGGTCATGTGTATTGTATTGTTCTAAACTTGCTTGTATCTACTCGCAACTGCTTGACAGAAGAGTTGTGCGTTCTATAGTCAGAAGACTGAGTTGGGGTCAACCATTCAACCTTGGGTGTCAGAAAACGTTATAGTTTCATAAGCGCGACGGCCGCCAAACACGAAAAGAGAGAAGAAAATAGTAACTTGTTACATTGATTAATTGTCATCATACAAATTAACCCTTGTTTTGGCCGAACGCATGCCATTTGCCGATCTATGCAGAAGAGAAACTCTTGGCTCATCTCCGGTGAGACTGAAATCGTAGGAGAAGTTGCCTAAACAAGCGATCTTAGCGAGTTGGTTTCCATCCAGCTTATGGCAACCATCGTTTCTAAACTGCACTTGACGTTGAATGCCTTCCGAAAGCGAAGTGGACAAGGAGCAATCAGGACGATAAGAGCAAGGAGATGCTGGACAGTAATCGCCGAGTGGCGGCGTCTCTCGCGGCGATAGGGAGCGGGAAGGATCGAAATCTCGAAAAAACTGGAATTCTCGCCGCTCGGATGATTTCCCTTAGCGTACGTCTTGGTGTCGTCAGGGTCAAGGTATCGTCAGGGTCAAGGTATAAGCGCGTGTGGTTGCCCGCATTCACACTCGCCCTCAACACCATCCAGCTTTTGACGCATAAGCGAGCCCGCAACCTTGCAACTACGACTTTTAGAAGAATACGAGCAGCTCCCGCCCGCTTCCACCCCCAAATATAAGCGCGTATCTGGGGAAATGATAACATGGTCATGGCTACGACATTCTACTGTTGCAATCTCTTCCCGTTGAATCGCTTCTTCATTCTTCATTGTTTCAGACCCCAAAGAGCCTTATCCACTCCACGGATAATACCGAAGCGAGTGCGAGAGCCGGCGGCGTTGGGTGTCGACTTTCAAGCCCCCCCCCGGTAATAACAGCCCCACGAGCATCCCCGAGTTGATGGCGAGACCGCCCCGGGAAAGAGATAAACAGGACTAGCATCGTAGATTTGAGTTATTGAGACAGCCTATCAGCGTCATTGTCTTGAGCCAAAATCCACAATTCACGCCGACTTGTGTGCGAGAAGCTGATCCACTGGCGGTCCACAACTATGTGTCAGTCCCACTACTAATGCCGAGATGTCTGCGGCGATGATCAGATTGCCTAGTTGGGACGAGCTGAGGGTGGCGGATAGCTGGGGATCGCCGGATTTGTGAACAAGTAAACAAGGCAAAACTTTCCGCGCTGCCTAATCCGCTGGAGGTTTAAAACAAGGAAGATTCTGCATGGGAATCATCCATGGAATCTACTAGATAGTATTCGCTGGGGAAAGTTGCCAATTCCAAATCGAATCCCAGTTTCAAGACGTAGTTCAAAATAGAAGCGCAGAGCTTACTCAGCCCTACGGGTTGTTTATACGAACAAGAGTCACGCCGGATCTGTTGTTGAGCCCCATGAGAGGACTTATGCATTAATCTAGTATATGAGTTCCTAGATAGATGCAAGTAAGCTATCAATCAACCTTGCACCCCTTATATCAGTCTCCAACCTCTTCGCTACTTGTGAGGTTTCTGTGACACTTAGACTAACCCTAGTCTCTATTTGCATCTCGTATAATTGAGCTTTGGTATATTTTTAACAGTCAAGAGATAACAGTGGACGACAAATATATCCACAAGGCAGATTTGATATCGGCCTATTTCCAAATTCCAGGGTCACAAGCTGTTTCGGGGCATCGCCAGGGATCCTCCTTCTTCGCAATGAAGCAAGCTCATGAATCGTGCAAGAGCATTCTATCGTTGAGAGAATGTATATAATCAGCAGCGCGCATGTTCTTAAGGGCATCTATTCATAACACTGTCTATTCATCTCATTAAGCAATTGCAATCCCGCAAACCAATGGTCCATCTTTCGAACCTCACTCTTCCTTGGAGGATGCCTCTCCCTTGCTTCCAACGGTCTGGCTCTTCCGGAGATGTAGCCACGCGGCGATGAACTTCACGCACGTTCCTCCTGAAATTTCGTGACATGGTTGGGCCCAACCGGCCGCCCTGTCAAGCTGTACGTGTTTGCTGCAATCAGAAGCCTCGGCAATCATATTGAGTTCATATAACGATCCTTACAATGTGAGATGCATGGAAGTGGATCATCGGGGACGTAATTACTGACTGCAAGCCGATATCCAGTACCCCGGGCGCGGAACCCCACGTTCTTCATTACCTTTCAAGGAATTGGGAGCTGTTCTTCTCGGCGAATTAGCAACCATGGCATAGGTACTCAACCGAGGCAATGTGGAAACCTGTCGCGGAGTCTCTTATCGGGTTCGCGGACCTGACCGGCCTCCATGCCTACAACGGTCTAACTGCAATTGCCCGCACTTCCTCAAACATGGAGGACTTTTGTTAGTACTCAGCAGGAGACAACGTTATCCACAGCCGTTTCTGGACGCCAGGTGGTGGCTGGGGCAACTCTGGTGTGGACAAAGCTATCCAAAGCCCCAGACACTCATATTGAGGGGATCTCTCGCGAATCGTCGCACGTGGAGATATTCTACGTTGGAACCAACGGCAACTTCAATCCACTCCGACAACACCAATTCCGGTAAAAACTGAGTGATTGATCAGGACTTTGTCGATGGCTCCTATGGGAAGCCCACGAACAAGGGTTCCGGAGCTCTTACCAGAAACGACCAGCGCGCGGAGGCTTGGTGGATCACCACGGATGGTGCCATCAACTATGGCCCCCTGGAAATCCTCTCAACGGCTGAGAGTACGGCAAATTGAGAGCAGCTGAAATAGCACATACCAGCTCTGGCATGACGGTTCTCGCGCGAAGCAACTTCCGCAAGAACATCTTCTACATTGGAAACGATAACAGGGTGTACCAGGGCTACTGGAAAGTTGAACAGCCCACAATCTGGAGGTTCGAGAAGCTGTCGGACTTTACTGCTGCCCCGGGATCATTGAAGGTCGTCTCCATGAACAGCTAGCACATGGAGGTGTTCTAGACTGCTCTAGATGGCTCTGTTAACCACGCATGCTGGTATGAGGGCACAGGAAAGTGGACTAGCACCTCCTTGGCTGGAAGCGGTATTCGTTGCGTGCCCAGTAGCTCCATCACTTTCACATCTCGCAAGGATGGGTGCATGGATGTCTTCTGCTCTATCACCAGACGGCTATACCCAACAGTCCTAACTTAGCCGCTCGTAGCTGAGAGCTAAGAGAGTGGACATCGCACATTGAAACGAGCACCACATGTGCAGAGTCAAGATTTACAACAAGGGAAGAACGTCGATGTATCCTTCATTTGTCTTCAGTAGCTAATGCATAAAACATTGTTTGTCCAAACGCTGATGACCGCCAATCCTAAATCATCGCTGCGCACACATATCTGCTTCCTCGTCATCACCATGGATAGGCCAGTTTCACATGCGTGAATTTCACTCCACCGTCCAACAGCTTCTCTCTTACGGCTTTAATCTCGTTTGGATCAAAATCCTTCTCTCGTTCCGGAAAATATTTAGAACTGTTCGTCAACTAGACCTCCAGAAGGTGAGGGAAAGAATCGGCTCGGTAATCAGCCACGGTGTTGAGATTGGCCACGCATTCCTTCTGTGGAGTAGTAAAACGGAAGCGTTTGATCGACTGAGGCAGCATGTCCTTGAGAACATGCGTGTGGTAATCAGGTGCATCCGCTCTTGGAAACACAATCGAAAGCACATCTATCTAAAAGACTTCGAGCTTTGAGAAATCTTTGAGAGACACAATCTGCTCACCATCCGCAAAGAGGGGCATGCATGTACTCAAATTGAATTCACTCCATGTTCTTGCTTTCAGTAGGATAGAAAGACTGATGAGGTTGTCTTTATGAAGTTGTAAGATCTGGATTATCTCCCTGGGGGTCACGCCGTCCATGGCCGGGAACTCTGAACCAAAGTATCGGAAATGTTGCAGTTGTGCACAATCGCCAACCATCCACCTCACTGCATTGGTCGGGGTGTCTCCTTGATTGAGAGACAGAGTTGTGACGTTTGCTAATGAGATTCGAGGTCTCGCAACCTGCTCAAGCAGATTAATTCCAGAACAGGGATTCATATGAAGAGTCTCTATGGACGGGGCGAGTTCAAATATCGCCGCAAAGTATTGAAGACAGAAACTGCCTCCAAAATTCATGTCCTTTACATGTTCCAAATAGAGGTATCTGAGATGGGCCAGCGATACCCTTCTTGGTCTCTGATCAGCCAACGATTGGAGTATTGTGTAGCCCCATTTGTCATACACAGTACCCGACAGCATTGTGGCAATGTGGACGCTTTTCACCGAGGGCGTGTAAGCAAGTATCAATTGCACAATAGTGGCGAACTCCCCTAGATCAATGGGAGGGTATATGTAATCGAGGCCCAAGTAAGCTGCTGCCCTGCTGAGTATCAACCACTCCGCCATAGTCATGTTTCCGTCCACTCGAGTGGTTTCGAATAGTCGTTGCGAGATAATCTCCTCCATAGAGGTCCCCTGACAGAGATCAAGCTTTTCTACATATTGGGCCAGGTCAGGGCGTAGGGAAATGGTCGCCAGGAAACGCATAGCTGTCTCAGCCCCTCTGAGTGTCGTGAAGCGAGAATAAAGCACAGGCGTCGCAATATCCCTGAGCCGGGTTGATGTGCGGCAGAGAGAAGCCAAAGACGGAGTGTCATATTGTGTGTCTCCTCTGATTCGAACCAGATCACCGATGTGGTCGTTCAGATGGCCGATTACTTTCCGGCATATATGAGAGATTAACTCTTGCGGGAGAGATTCCAGACGTGATAGCCCACTCATGGTGCGCGGAGTAGGTGGAAATAGCCAGGTGCTGGGAGGACGCAGCCAAGGAATACCTACTTGCGAGGAAATCGGAAGACTCATTGTTTCGGAATAATATGCGGCACGAAGATGTTGAGTGTGTGACATACGGCGAGCTGAGAGACGTTGGAACAAACATGTATCTAGCTGGGAGTTGGCACAGCGACGGTTGCGACTCGAGGAAACATATCAGCTGGCAGGAGCTGCGCGTAGGCCAAAGCAAACATCTCGGTCGCTTGAGTGCTGAGATAGCATGTACGTTTGAACCGTCTTAAAATGCTCTCGTTGCCTTGCCATTGCCCGTCTCATGGCTTCGTAATCCGGAGCAATGCTCTGGACTGCCTCTCGTAGAACGGGAAGTGCTATGCACGTGTGTGGCCGTGGCAGATGTATGTAACCGAGAGATGAAGAAAGAAAGTCTCCGGGAGAAACGAGCACCTACTACATCTCTCTATGTAACTTGCCACTGTCAGTTTGCTTGTGTGAAACTCTGCATACATGTATATAAGTGAATACCGACATATATATAATCATCATTCCCAGCTATTTTGACTAGCATCGGGCGAGTTTGCCTATGACGATTATCATCATTAGCATCGCCCCATGAACCATTGACGTGCCGCAGAATGGGCAACAAGTCAGCCTCCTCGAATCTCTTTCAAGGGACTGATTCACTGTGGTGTAGAAAACATTGAAGGTATCTGAGTGCGGCTGTTTAGCATCCACTGATAGCGCAGCTAGTAGTATACAAGTTCATGTGATTGAAAGTGCCCCTCAATTCACAAGATCTTATGCCACTACATCTTGAGATGTGGCTTCTTTTTCGCTTTACGATACATCAGATCGTCATTAGAATTCTGTTGTTATGCAGATATAAACGCCAAACAACGAGAGAGTGAATTGGTACTTAGTGAGCTACCCTAAGCTTAAGTTCTGCGCTATCAATAGTGACTTCTGTCATCACAGCCATCCTCTCCTGGTTGTGTGATTCATTTACTTTTTTTTGGTTTCTTGGTTCCTCACGTGTACACTGCCATATGATCCTTACACTAACTTGGTCCATTTACTTAGTAGACGTCCTTGTGATCAGCCTTGATCATATCTGCTCCCTTTTCAGCCACCGCGTACACAGAGTTCTGAATACGGCAATCTGGAATCAATGGAATGACAGAAGCATCAATAACGCGAAGGTTAGTAACGCCATGCACTTTAAGCGCCGGATCGACCACGCCCTGGTCGATATTCTTGCTCAAGCGGGCGGTTCCGACGGGGTGGAAAGCTGTTTGACAGCGATCCAAGACGGCACGCTTCATCTCTTCGTCAGAATGGAGAGGCATCTTCCAAGGCGTCTCAGATACAACGCAATCTTTGAAACCGTCACCCTTGGTCAGCACATCGTAGCTGAAGCGGATACCCTCACGCATGGCGATGATGTCGAGATCGCTTTCGAAGAAATTGAGATTGATGTTGGGCTGCTCGAACGGATCGGCACTCCTCAAAGTGACCTCGCCAGGACCAGAGACCGGACGGACTAGGTCAACAACAACGGTGGTGTGTTCTCCCTCCGGCGGGTGCGGGAAGTGCCATTGGAATGCGCTGCCCCAAAGGCAAACGAAGTCAAGCTCGAAATGAGGCTGACCTTCAGGCGAGAAGGGATCAAGTCCACCATTGGCCTTCTTAGCCTCGCGATACTGCTCATCATTCTGTAGATATTTATCAATGCGAGGGAACGCCACCATCTCCAAGAAACCGGAGCCGACTGGTCCAGAATGATCTTTCTTATAAGCAGCATGCAGCTTTTCGTTTTCTTTACTCTTTCGAAGAACAGCGGTATCCATACCAATGCCATCCTTGACGCGCAACACGAATGGGACGGCCGGGTGATCCATGAGATTCTGGCCAACATGGCGCGAATCGACAATGACATCAATATCGAACTTTTTCAGTTCACGAGCAGGGCCGACGCCACTCAACATCAAGAGCTTGGGGCTTTCAAACACTCCCTCCGAGAGAATAACCTCACGGTCTGCGTATACGTTGATGTCTTTGCCATCAGGAGTCGTAACTCGCACGCCACGGCAGATTCGGTCAGCATAGTTGATCAGCAGCTTCTTGGCATGAGTTTCGGCCAAAACCGTAATGTTGGGTTTATTCTTGAGGAAGAGGTAACTTCCAGAGCGCTGTCCCTTATAAATAGTATCGACACAGTGATAGAGGCCGTTCATTTCGCCATCATAAATGTTTGCCGTCATGGGTTCTCCGCGCGAGACCCAGGCTTTCTCGAGATTATCGCGGAAAGGCTTCATCTCATCAATAAGTTCGGCGTGAGAGATATGGATTGGCCCTCCTCCACCAATCTTCTTGAGCTCAGGGAGATAGAGCTTAGGATCATCATGATAAGTGGCACTCTTGCGTAGATAAGGAACGAGGGGATCCCAAGTCCATTCTTTGCCACCCCATTCGGCCCATCGATCAAACGTCGGCTTGCATCCAGGAACCCAAGTAAAGTAGTTCAATGATGAACTTCCACCAAGCATTTTGCCTCTCGAATTCGGCTTTTCGATACGCTCATAATCATCACGCCTGACCATGGTCGTCTTATAAGCCCAATCGTGAGCACTGCCACGTAGGTTCATGGCATTGGACGGCGTGGTAATCTCTGGAAGCTCTTCCGGGTTACCAACACCGGCTTCAATCACCAAGATGCGAACCTTGGAATTTTCAGCCAGACGGCCGGCAACACAGTTGCCGGCAGTACCGCCACCAACAACAATAAAGTCGAAGCGATCTCCGTCTTTCACGTTGACGCCCATTTTGTTGGATTGAATGGGAACAGTATTTTTAGAAGACATAAAGATGGATACGATAAGTAGAAGTCAAGTAGAGAAACTACCAAGAGATTCTTAGTAGTGAGATCTGGTGAACAAAGCTTCTTTACGGGCGTCTCTCAGCCAACTTTATACCTTGATTTCCCCAAGTTTCTCTTGATATCATCTAAATCCCGTCGGCATGGTTGTCTCGCTGGAGGCAACCTCTTCGGGGCCTCGGATAACCAAGGACGGCAATAACAAGCCATGTCATACATGGCTATACCGCTCCGATCCCGAACAGGGCAATATCAAGAAATCCTGGAGCAGCTGAACCCCGCCTCAAAGAGGGGTTATTACTGCTTTGTTTCGTATCGATCTCTCATTTGATCAGTTGTCGATCTCGTCGAGTGGAACTTTGAGTTTTTGTTGAAAGATATCGAGTCATTTTGCTTGATGCTTCGAACCTGGGTGCATCTCGTGGCTTCAGAACACAGGTCGGGACCTTTAGTTGCATTTTTCTTACCTATTAGTCCGTTGACCTGTCTCAATTGAACGAATAGGAAGCGTCGTCCATTGTTCCGTAAAGAAAAGTTGAGTCTAGACAAGCTGTGAAGCTGCCGTAGTCAACGCCATCAACGTTGCGCTACCTTTGGTCCTATTGGCTGTGGCTGCGTCTACGCTCTTACAGGAATGGACCGACGCGGCGTCAGAAACAGCTTAGCTGATTGATATCTCCTCCGTACGTTGCCAAACTTAATTCACGTCAAGGTCCAATCGCTTGTCTCCAAGCTCTGGCAGACATACGTCAACCCGCCGTCAACTTCTCGTTTCCAGTCTATTTTGGTCATAGTTCAGCTCAAAAACCAGTTGGGATTTCCGCTGGTAGGACCGCCAACATTGCAATCGCTCGATCGCGGCCTGAGCTGGACACCTCGCTCACACATTCCCTTTTCGTCAATCAAAACCGCCACAAAATATATATCATTCGACCAATAAACGAAGGCATTTACGCCTCATGGCAACATTGTCTTCGACGATGTTACGCGATACCAGGATGTGCGTAATCTCAGAAGCTCCCAAGACCTCAGCTACGTCTGCACAAGCTTCAAGCCATTGACGAAACGAGTCATTTGCACCAATTGGAGAATTTTAGCCTGAAAATATTTCAATTGAGTACTTTCTCCTCCAATAGATCCAGCAAAATGGATGCTTCTACACCTCAATGCAGCTACGCAAGCATTGCATGAGCATATCATTACGCAGCACCGTCGCAGTATGCTAGAATGACTTACCATGGCTCATCAGCCGAATATCCGACTCAATAAGAGAAATAAACTCCAATCCATGCACTCTCATACAAGCCAAGTCTTTGGCCTGATCACCTTATATCTAGCAAGCTTGAGGCGAAGAAGCGGGATTGCCGGAATAGTCAGACATGGGCAAGCTGAAGTGAAATCATGCTGTGTGCTATAATCTTACAAGTCGGCCACACCAAGCACATCGTTGTATTATTAAATCTAGAATGAATTCGCGTCGATAAATGGTTATGAAAAGCGAGATGTTTATAAAAGAAGCTTTACTTCTGCCCCCAGCTCTTCTATACTGAAGGTCACTCCCAATTAAACCTCGAGGACTCCCAGATCTGATGGAACGTTGAAGCGCCACTCAACTTCGTAAAGAATCTGTATTGAGTATGGCCAAGAAGGATCCGTGGGTCCAACTATGCATTGGCGAGGATGCAACTCTCTCTCTATTACCTGAACCAATAGATCTGCCAGCCTCTCTCGATCAGTACCACCCAGTTCGTCCAAATCCCACTTCCCGGTCCAGTTTCGAATCGGAAGATGTGGCGGGCTAGTGCTTGCGTCAAAGCATGCAAACCACTTCATCCTTGTTCACATTAGCCGAGAGCGAATTGAGGGGCATGAGAGGGTTTGAGCAGAAGGAATACCGCGTGAATCGATGCGCGTCATTACTGAGAATGGTGATTCTTGCAGTTTGTGTTGCGCCTGGCATATTGGCATCGTACATATAGAGCTCCCATTCATGAAGTCCAAGAATAGGTCTACTTCACCAAAGATGCCATTCATGAAAGACCGTAAGACCTTCTGAGTACACAAGGCCACTTCTGATGGCTTTCTTTGGCATGGAGAAACATTGAGTTCTTGACCCACATCATACCTGTTGCTTCGCCAGCACATGCAGCTGTAGTGGAGGTCTCGGCGGTGCCAATTACTCTGTCTATTTGGCCATGCTGAAGGATAAGTGTTGAATAGTCACTCTGGAGCACAACCCAGAAGATAGCACTCAAGGTTGTATAAGACCACCTGATTAGTTTGTACAACTTCTAGCATATTTTTCGGTGAAAAGAGACAAGAATTACTGAAAAATAACAACCTGAAATTACGTTCATATCAACATTTCTTTTGTTTCCTCTTCTTACCGCTAGACTGAAAGATCAAACCACACCAGCTACACATATATTCTAACAATACCATTGGCTATGACAAGAGTTGTCTCCATCCAATTAGTTCTAAATGTTATATAGAATTGAGAACCTAGGCACCATAACAATGCTACTTCGTGGCCACTTCCGCTAAAATTCTCAGGGGGTGAGTAGGGGCAATAGCTCTACAACCCATGTTGCCTCATCTGCAGAAAGAAATGGCTAAATTTCCCCTCCATCGATACACCATTCACATACAGCTGAGAGCATACCCCACTAGTTCCAAGATCAAGTGTATCCCTACTGATCTGAGCCCCTCCTTGACGAAACGGCTCCAGTAGGTGGCGTCACAGCCTTAACAGCCCGACGATACCGGCAAGACGGCACGATCACCCACCCACGCCAACGGAATCAAAACGGCTGACCCACTGACAATCCAGTATACGACTGGCGAGCGAGAGAATCCCATCTTCGATCTACGGGAGAGACGATGGTGGAGTCACATTATATTCGCCTACCGTGGCTCCACCGTAAGGCCCGAGGGTGTCCGAGCAAGGTGATGTTAAAGCTAGCTGTTTCTCAATTTCTTTGTATGTTTATCCAGTGGCGTTGGTCCACGTGCTACATTTCGGATGCACTCTTTTGGTGATCGTCTACAGCCTAAGATCCCAAAGTTGATGTTGGCTGTAACCGAGTTCCTAGAGTTAACATGAGTTCACTTCGAAGATCTTGTAAGAGTTGACGGGCATTGGGCTCGGAGTTCGCCTAGATCTCAGCACTTAATGCAAGTAATGACTCGAAATTCTTGTGATACAGCTTGGCAAGGGCATTGTGGGGGGTAGTTTCGCATATAACCCCAGAAATGGTAGATAGGCCGCGCTGTTGAACGTCACAACATGCCGGCAGTTGGAGGATTTACAATAGCAATGTCGGCAACGTGTTGTACTGGGATTAATGGGTTGTTCACCGGGTGCATTGAGAGGATTTTCAAGGAAGTTTTGAGATCTACCGTATTGTAGATGATACAACAGACGCTCAAAAACCAGTCAGGAACTACTAAGTAAACAAACATTGGTAACACGAGATTCTTTCTCAGCTCTCTTTTCGGAACTAGTCTATTCCACTACTTGTGGGGCCTACTAATACGAATATTTCCATAACGTAGGGTGAGGAGAAGGGCCTGGCAGAGTCGGGTTTAATATCTGGGCATTCTTTCGTCTGCTCGAGACACAGTGAATAAAGCCATAAGCCTCTAGACTGAGCTATCCTTGTATTTAAATCTATAATTGGAGTAAGTTTATATCCAAACAACTTCAGCAAATGATTCCTCTCATGGAGCACCATTGTTAACTATTTTGCAAAGTTCAGATTGCATGCCCACGAACCCTGCTTGATCAAACAGCGCCCTACGTGCATATTCATGCACCAGTTGCGCAGCCACCTTTTTCGTATCCTCTATACCAGTATCCATTGAGACCTTCTCGAATCGACGCAGCATCTCTACAACTGGAAGCACTAGCTGTATATCTGCCATTGATTCTTCAGTCAGGGGGTTTCTTGCAGCATTAGAAACGAGGACTATCAACGCTGTAATAAGATGATGCAGTGAAGACCTGTATACGCAGAAGATATTTGTCAATTGAGTTTATACCACGGGTAATATCTGCTTAGGTCAATGGAACTCACCATGTACAGGCATGATCGGTACTTTGGCTAAGATGAAGTAGAATTAAAGACGCTCTCGCCACCGAAACACAGCAATTAGGAGGTCCATTATCTCCATATACGTCTGAGATTGATGGCAATAGGTCAATCTCTGTCGGATCAGCGGTATTCAACAACCGGGGGTGACTCCATTCTTGCACTCTCAGAGACCGGTAAGATAGACCATGCAAATTGGCATGGCAACCAAGGTAGGCAAGAGAAAGTGCTCGTAACATCTGAAACGCTGGCCCTTCAAAGCTCACCCACAGTGCGCGATGTGTAGCAAGATAATCGAGAGTAGCACTTAGATCTAGATATGAGGCTTTCCAAATGCTAAGCTCCGCTTCTAGTTCATTAATTGCAGCCCCTCGTTCGAGGGCTGTTTGACGTTTTGCTCTGGCAGACATGAGTCGTCGGTGAATACGATTTTCGATAAGAGCAAGGTGAGATCGTGCCCGCAGGTAGTTGATCTTTGTAGAATTATCAACAGATGATATACAGCCCAGTTCATCTTCGGGATATAGTAGAGGAAGATCAGCACCGATATCATCTTCGTGTATTAGCGGTGGCCTTTCAAGCCGGGTGGCAAGATCATGGTCCAGATTGAAAGCTATCCAGAAGACACGATTTCGCTGTACCATGAGACGGAAAGCTTCAGATCCGGATTGCCCCAAAAGCTGTTCATCTTTCTGAATATGGAGACCATTTTGAAGGAGCAGCCGATTTGCAGCAGCAAGGAGTGTCGATGCAGCATGTGCGTCCGGCGCGGTTTGTAGGAAAATGGCCATTCCCACCAGTGCCTGAATGGCGAGGAGGTCATTGCTACCACGGATTGTGAGTTCCACCGCCTTGTCTAATGCGGTATCGAGGTATTCCCATGCTTCACGGTCCGGGTTGTTGGGAGAGTCGGCAAAATACGACAGATTTTGCTGGCGGAGAGCAATGGCACACATGACGTTTGTGGCAGTCCAGAATGCTGCATCGGCCCGGATCTGATCCATGTCTAGTTCGGCAAATCGATGCATGAAGTCATCTTCGTCGAAGAGCGGGACGATTCGATTGTAGGTGTGGAAATAGCTTCGAATAAGAGCCATGAACTCTGACCGTCTTCTCAATCTGGTATGCCCGGTACGGCTGTGAGGTGGTCTTGACACAGATACAGTCGTGAAGCATCCAGAAATCCAAGTCACAAGCTCTCTATTAAATAATGGAGTTTCGACATATTGAGCATTGGGTTCGCTCGTGGTAGTGGTTGAAGTAGAGTTTGGGGGTGACGAGGAATCTTTCGGGCTGTGTACTGTTGAAAGCTCCTGTATTGAAGTGCTCTCATTTGTATAATTCCGGCTGAAGTCTGTAGCTTCAAGACCGTTAACTGCCTGACGCAGAAGGCTCTCGAGCTCATTGACCCTCTTTTCAAGAGCTTCGTTCCTCTTCGGCCTGGGGCTCTTCGTTAGGACTGAGAGGTCACAAGACAAGAGATGAATTCAGGTGCAAATTGGCCAAGGTGAAAGGGCAATTTTAGAAAGAGAAAGAAAAGCTAAGCTCACCTTCGGCGCGTGATTTTCTTTGATGTTGCTGCCACAATATATGTACACTGCGCGTGAAACTTGACGCACTCCGAGCAAGACGGCTTAGCGTTGTCACATTTGACTTTCCTTTTGTGACAAGTATCACAAGCCTAAAGAATTTCTTGTAAATACGATGTTTCGTAAACTTGGCAAACAATGGGGTGCATACTCGGCTTTTCAGCTTTGGACTATGAGTGGATGCCGTCGATATTGAGGGAATGTCTGATGGAGACTCGTCTGAAGCATCGGGCTGCAACCCTGTCAATGCATCCTCAGATTCCATTCCGCAACTTGATAGTAAAACTATTTTCGTAATGCCGTAGGCAAATAGAACGCTCGGCTTGATGATGAATATGATAGCGACCGAGAAGACCGATAGGATGGTTGCAAGGACAACAACTTGAGACACAAGAGTTGAAGAAATAGAGCCACCAATCTGTCGGCGTCTCTCGGTGCACAACTCATTGAGAAGCTGACAAATGGCCGCTATCCTTGGAGCGGCAGGGGAGCGGACGGTGCCGCTCCGTCTCTTAAGCACGGTCGGTCGCTCTCGGTGACTTGCTGTCGCCGATGGCAGCAAATTCAGAGTATACTATGTATCATTCATTATTTTTCAACATGATGGTTTGTCAGGACTCTTGGATACAAGGATAAACGGTGATGCGGTGATACGGTGATACCGACCAAAGAGACGGAGATAGTTAACCCTGTGAGCTCGAAAGATAAATAAGTAGTTGAGTCGCTGCAGTAGAAGATGAAGGGATACAAGTCAATCAATTCAAATCATCAAACATCTGGTTACAGCTTTATAAAATTACATTGTGCTTAAGACTATTTCACGCAACTCATCAACATGACTGCCTCAAAGAAGACTGTTGTTCTCATCACCAGTGCCAATCGAGGTATGCCTGGCAGCATGGTCCGCCATCTCATAATACTTCATTCTAACGTTTGACAGGCATTGGGTTTCAACTCGCCAAAAAGTTTCTATCCAGAGATAACACAATTCTTATTGCTGCCGTGCGGAATCCCGACAACGCTCCGTCCACCGAGGCTCTGTTGGAGCTCTCCCATGGAACCGAGAGCTCGCTCATCATCACCAAGATTGACAGTCTGGACACCTCCAGCGCTGCCTTCGGCCTCGCAAGCATCTCCGATAGAATCAACCATCTCGATCTCGTCATTGCCAATGCTGGAATTCTTGACGCGTACGGCCCCGTCATGGAGATGGCTCTGGATGAGGTTTCCGCCCACGTTGCAGTCAACACCCTCGCTCCCATTGCTCTTCTTCAAGCCGCCAAATCGCTCCTTCAGAATGCAGCCAACCCCAGATTTGTCGTCATCTCGAGTTCGGTGGGAAGCATCGCCGAAATAGAAGGATACCCCGTACAATTGGGAGCATACGGAGCCAGTAAAGCTGCCATCAACTATCTGATGCGCAAAGTCCATTTTGAGGAGAAGTGGCTTACGTCCATGGTTATCTGCCCTGGTTGGACTCAGACGGATATGGGCAACATTGGAGCACAGAAGCTGAGCTTCGGAGAGACGGCACCTGTGCCATTGGACATTTCCATCGAAGGTGTCTTTCAGGAGGTAAGTGAATGATGCTAGCTATTCTGACAGTAATTACTTTCCGGATAATACTGACAGGTGACAGATTGATGAGATGAAAAGGACTGAGGGAGGAAAGTTTGCCGCGTTCGATCACATAGACCGCAAGTGGTAACTGACATTGACCTTCATGAAAACACGTACGAAATTAGAGTATCGTTATAGAAATTTAGATTGAACAGACGTACAAGTATTCATTTTTAAATTCCACCATATCCCATTTATCTAAATCCAACACTCAATTCTTTTCCGGTACAAACTCAATGACAACTTTCCCTTTTCGGTTCCGTATCGAGGCATGCTTATGTGCCTGAACCACCTTATCAAGAGGGAAAACCTCAATCGCTATAGGTTTAATCGCCCCCTCATCGATCAACCGTGCCACCTTATCCAGCGTTTCGGCCTTTGGTGTGACAACGAAGAAGAGCCACTTCACATTGGGGAAATCATCCAGCTCCTCAGGTCGACCTTTTCCATACTCCCATGCCGCCGGAGGCTGTCCAACTGTGATGATGTGACCGTGGCTTTTTACCGTCGTCCATGTCTTGGCCAAGACTGGGTTCCCAACGGTGTCGATAACGACATCAACATCCGTGATTGTATCCTCCCAATTAGGACCGTTGTAGTCAACGAGCTGGCTGGCGCCAAGTGCTCTTAATGAATCGTGATGTTGGGCGCTTGAGAGGGCAACAACCTCAGCACCGACTAGTCGAGAGGCCATCTGTACAACGATGACGCCCACAGCACCAGAAGCTCCAGTAACAAGGACCTTCTGCCCCTTTTGTAAATTAGCACGCTCAAAAATAGATTCCCAAGCAGTCAGCAAAGGAATTGGCAGCGCAGATGCCTGAGCGTAGCTCAAAGATTTTGGTTTCCTGGCTACTTCGTCGCTCTCCACGATGGCATACTCTGCTTGTCCCAGCCCCCTCCAGCCATGGATCATGGAGTAAACTTCATCTCCAACCTTCAAGTCTCCTTTGTAATTCGGGCCCAGCTCAGCGACTTCTCCAGAGATGTCGTGGCCCGGAATGCGAATGGGATGCTCCCACAATTCCCACCAGGTGATTTCATCTCCAGTCAGCCCCGCAGCGTGAACCTTGATGAGAATCTCACCATTTTTTGGTGATGGCTTTGGGACGGCGGGGTTGAGCGTGACTTGAGGATTGGCTTTGGTGCCCAGGACTTCGACGGCTTTCATCATGACGGAACTTGGCAATTAAAGTGGTTCAATGTCTCGTATGGGTGTATTAGTTCAACTTCAACGTTCTTTACTATTTATATATTTATATGAAAACGTATCTTACTCTTCAGAGCTCATATAAAAGCCACTGACAGCTGACATCTGATTTCGTCATCTCGGATGATGGTGGATTCCCGATTCGGGTCGGGTCTCCCGAAGTGGCTACTCGATTGGGCAAGATTCGGTTCGGGTGGTGGCGACTCGGGTCACAGATCTATAAGCTTGACAGTTTCTGCAATATCATGGGGGAAGGCATTATATATTATATAGGATTTGATGTTTCTGCCGACGTAAATATCGTAACCTCTTTCGAATTTCAAGCGTGTCACAATCATCTCCGCGGCTCAGGGATCGTATCGACAGGGTCGCAAGGTTGTCATCGAAACTGCGCTAGAAATATATATTCCAAGTTGCATCACATTTAATATCACATTTAATACCCATGGCTAACCAATAGAGAAAATACAACTTATATGATTTACAATTTCGAGGGCCCTGATTGTGATTGCATCGCATGAATAAAAGGCAACCAATCCAAAGATGACCCAAACTGGCATGTCTCAGCCATCCGAGTCTCTGAGTTGCCTCATACGGTTCTCCCAAGCAATAGTTAAAACGCCTACTTAAAACATCAATACAGCAAAGCAATGACCAACCTCGCAATATATCTTCTCCCAACATTCATCATCATCCCAGCCTCGCTCTTCACGCCGAAACACATCACCCATCGCCGTCCTCGACCGAGCTCTCGAGTCAGCGCCCGCATTGGTTTGGCACTCGGCTACCCCTGTCTAGCAGGGAAGCCATTCCTTTCAATACCACCTCATCGAATCGCCATGCCTTCCCGCCCATCCCTCTCTCCGCAGTCCCGTCCAAAAGATTCATCGCCCCCAATGCACTCCGTCTCCGCAAGGCGCATGGCAAAGACACTGTCTTGCATGAGACGGGTCCTGCGAACTAGACGGGATATTCTCCGAGGCAAAAGCCTCAACTCAGCATTCCACAGCTCCATCATCAACTTGTCCATAACGCTTAGATGTCTCCCTCGCACAGCTCGAAAACCCCCCACACAGCAGCCAAATCTCAACAATGGCAGAAGCAGTCGGTCTAGCCCTCAGCGTCCTCCCCATCGTCATCTGGGCGCTGGAGAAGTACTCGGAGCCTTTGGAAGCATACACCGGGTATCACAATGCAATCAGCACGCTTCAGGCCAACCTGCAGATCCAGCGGATGCATCTCGAGGCGACCTTTCAGAGCATCGGCTTGCGACACCCGACGCCGCGCGAGCTGCATGAGTGCCTGCGCCAAAAGTTTCCGCAGAACCACCGTGAGATTCTCTTTATTATTCGGCAGATGGACGACATGATGATGAAATTGATGGAGAATCTACAAGTAGACATGAGCCGCAAAGTAAGATGGTTTCTTTTTTGTAGTCGCTTTTGTCCCGCGTTCTTCCTCCATCATAAAGCATTCTGTACTTACTTTGTAAACTCCAGCCCTTGTGGACACACGAATCTTCCGAAAGGGCATCGTGGGAATGGCGCCGCGTCAAACGAAGTTTCCGCGCAAAGAAATGCGACAAGATCATCCACGATCTGCGCAACTGGAACGACGACCTCCGGCATCTCATAGAAAGCGCAGCAACTCTCCCACATGACGAGAGCTACGCCATGAGGAGAGTAAGGCGGCTGTACAATAGGAGCAACTGCGAATCAGTCCGAAACACCCTTCGAGCTCTCCATCGAGCGCTTCAGGCAGGGTTAGATAGGGATGGCGCGAAGAGCCATCAGGTGTGTATCGAGCTAAACAGCCTTCACGCAGGAGGGATTCCTCTTTTGACGTTTCGAATTGGTATTTTGCACGAGTTGGATGATGCTCGAACTGCTCCGTGGAGAGTCTTTTATGCCGCTGAAGAAGCAACCAAAAAGTCCACGGGTTTAGATTCACCGCCAATGTCGCCACATTCGTTACGATCCAGACCGTCGACTCTCCGGTCGAGACGATCATCCTATTCACAAGGGTTACGCGAGATGGCACATGGCATATGGAGCAAATCGCGAGATTCATTCAAACAACTCCCCACCCCAAGAGGTCCGTATTCTCCAAGTTCCTCACTCGCAAACAGCCCATCTAACTCAACATTTCCAAACCACAGCCAGCGTAGAAGACACATCAATCATCCCAAGCATCTCCGAAATCATCGCCCCCAGCCCTCCCCCCATAACCAATCTCTGCAACGACTTCGACTCATCCCCCCACGAAGACGTCTTCGGCTCCCTCAAAGACCCAACCCCCTCATCATCCCACGAACAAACAATCTTCTCCCTAAGCCACGTATCGCGAAACCACGACGCAATCCTACGAGACGTCTCCCTCGAGAAAATCATCGCCACGGAATCCCAGCGCGTAGCTCCCGCCATCCAACCCCTCTCCGCAAAACGAAGATACGGCATCGCCGCCTCCCTCGCTTGGGCGGTCCTATACCTCTCCGGCAGCCCCTGGCTCTCCCACGGCCTAGACAGACGCAAAGTCAAGCTCTTCCTCCAACGAAAACAAGCAAACGGCTACATAAGCCTTTCCGAGAAAGTCTACCTCTCATGCATAATCTCCAAGACGTCGCTCCCATCGCCAGCATCGTCATCCACCTCGCTCGGTCAAACAACCCCAAAGAACCTCATCTTCGAGCTCGGCATTCTCCTCATCGAACTCGCCGTCAATCAATCCTTCAGCCAAGAGTCACTCTCTGCTATACTTCAACACGATTACCGCCCGCTGAAGCACTACCTTGATCGTGTAGAGCTAGAAGCTGGGATATACTACTTCAACGCCGCTCAGCGATGCGTATACAGTGTCTTTCTCGCTGATCAAGAGCAGATGGACTTTGATCTGGATAAGTTCCAGCATGAGTTTTACAGTACGGTTGTGGCGCCTCTGCAAGCGACGTATGAGGCGCGATAGTGAACATCAAAGGCATCAGGCGTTGAACAGAAGATCGAGGTTTTATCTTACAGAGCACGTATGTTTGGTTTAATAAGCCGAGGAGCTGGTCCAACTCAAGCTCATCTTCCTCTGAACATTGCCACATAATTGCTTATACTGGCAGCTCAATCATCATCATAATACCCAACATGACGCACAAGTCACATATCAGACTTGAACAAGTATCTCAATAAACTTATAAAAAGCTTCATCTTGCACACCTCTAATACAACTATGCCCAAACCATTACCTCATGCCTGCCACACAATAAGTAAAAAGTAATACATCTAACAATGCCGCCAACCCTCACTCCCGCCATCATCCCAAGAACCACACATGCATCTCCGATGAAAAAAACCACACATTGAATTCCCATCGCCTAACCCTTTGCTTTACTTTAATATATATGTATGTATAAAAAAAAAAGGAACCCTTATCATCGCCGCTTGTGCTCATCCCTCTTGTATCCTAGATGCAGTGGCAAGCATTGTCTGAAAATAATAATAAGAGAGGCACGGGCCCCATTCGAAAAGCCCCATGCCTCACACAAGTAAGAACCGTTTTCCGCCGTCGCACCCCTCCTCCAGATACCCCAAAACAAGATACAACACGAGCCTGTCGCCAATCGCCTCCCTCATTGGTATAGATGAGACGTTGTAGCCGTGTCCTAACACCTTGTGCTTGTTGGTGTTTTTTTTCCTTGGTCTGTATTAAGTTCGTGCACTTCATTAATGGCCGGCTCCATAAGCGGAAGAACCAGGCCGTTCTTTATTCAAATTTCCAAAAGAAGAAGAAGAAAAAGGCCCCCCAATCTCCTTTTATTCGTTTATGGTGAGGCCCAGCCACCTGCGACGTCAACCCACTCGGCCAGACATGAACCGTCCTTACCCTCAACGTCAACAATGTCGGTATCACATCGGCAGCGGCATCCGACTCCGTTCTCCTTGGGTTCGTCCCAGCTTTCCCAGTACTCGTCTTCTTCTTTTCGTTTCCGCTCATCCGGAGTCGTCATCTCGAGGAAGGGGGGTCGAGGAAGCTGTCGAGCAGGGGCATTGGCGGGGCAGTGCTGGATAGTCGTGTGTCGATATCCAAAGTCTCTGAAGTAGTGAATGTCTCGAGGGGCTAGCAGAGCACCGGCAGCTAGAGAGTGGATGGGAGCATCTCCCCACTAATAGCCGAGTTAGTTGACATGCTAAATTCTCATCCTGCAAGATGCGGTTCCATGGTTGCAACTTACCCGTTCCATCCAGAATCCACCACTCCGGTCCATCATCTGGAAGAAATCGTTATACTCCTTGCTGCGGAACCAGCTGAGCTTTGCGATTTCGAAGTTGGACCAAAAGTGGCACATGTTGTATTTTTCCCCCTCCATAGCCTCGGGATCAATGGGGGGTAGACTGGCCGGCTTTCCCTGCAAAACTTCGTCGGGCAGTGGTGGGTTGGGGTCCTCGTGCTCCTCCTTGTGTTCCTGGGGTTCCACAAACATCTCCCAAAGACCCTGTGACGTCAGGTTGTTCGTTCGCTTATAAGCCGAGGCATAACGGAAGATGTTGGGGACGGTTTCGCGAAGCTCCTTGACCGCAATCGTGAAGCCATACGTCTTGTTGTTCTCGATCATCTTGAGGAATGGGTCGCTAGTCATCCATGTTAGTGGTGATGTTACCGGGTACACGACCCATGGGAAACATACTAGGTAATGTCGCAGAAGTAAGTGATTTCGGGCTCGACGCGCCAGTACCACTCGTACTTTAGCAGCAGAGGGTGGTTGTAGAAGAAGCTGAATCGCAAACGGTCAGTCATGAAAGCATTGTCTTGATGAAGGAGAAGGCTCACCCAGAGTAGAAGCGGCACATGAAGTGGTAACTCTCCATACCACCATACATGACGGCAGCATCACCCTGCTTGGCAATACCCTCCTTTGCGACCTTCTCATCGATCCAGTCGGGGAAGCCCCATGTGCCCGGCTCAACCTTGCCAAACTCGACGTTTGCCGAAGTATAGTTCCTCACAGTCGCCTTGAAGTTTTCGTCGAAGTCTGCGTCGTTGAGGAACACATAGGGGTAGTGGTACCATCGGTTGAAGTGTCGCTCAACAGACTTGATGGACTGGATGACTCCATCAATCTCCTTGTTGCGGGCCAAGACAACGAATGCAGCGTTGGCTCGGGGCGTCGATGTATCGGGCTCGAGACAGCCGGTAACGAAGACCTTGTCATGCTTTTCGCTGATTTTTCTGCACACAAAAACACAATCAGCAATACGAAAACGTGAGGGAAGACGGCGCTTAACCATACCGAATAGCGGGCGGCGAGCCGGCGGGCATCAATATCCTGCCTGGAGAGCTGGGATGCCTGACGAACAGGACCAGGATGAGCACAACCACCAGCACCGGGAAGACGAGAACGACGCCCAATGGGATGGAGACTGCAGAGTTGCCGCGCAGACGCAGTGGCCGCTGGAAAAAGGCCAAGCTGGACGACAGCCCCTTGTTTCTTGAACGCTTCTCATCCGACGTCGGAAGTTCTGAATGGCGTCCCGCGCCCGATTTTGATCGCCTGAACAAGTCCATGGCGACGAGCAACCAGCCTGCCTATGCGGCAGGAACAACAACAACAACAACAACAAGTCAAATATCGACGTGTGAGTCAGTCGAGCAGAGGGGAATCAGGTCGCAGCTGACGACGACTGGCTTCGTATCGAATGTGGTGTGGAGATGTGGCAGTGGCAGTATAGAGGCCAGATCTGTGATAGCAGGGACTTGGTAATCAGGGGTGCTTTTTTTTTTGGGTGTCGGAGGGGGAAATCGAATTGGATTAGATTGTCGATACGCCGTCCAGAGTCATGCCAATCGAGCGAAAAGACCGGGCCAAACACAATATCCAGCAAGGCAATTCCGTGCCTCGTCGATGTCAGGGATTGAATGCCGCCCAAGCAGCAAAACAAGATAAGGATCGAGGCAAATGTCAACGCGCTTCCCCGGCTGGAAATTGGATGCGCCTCTTCGCGGGGCACCGGCCAGAATCGGACTCCAATCTCAGTCTCGCGCGGCAAGATAAGGCGCCTCGCAGCGAGAAGCGTCGCTGTCAGTCCGTCGTCGAGGCCAATGGGATTCTGGAACTCGTGATTTGATTTTTTTTATTTTCCCTCGACAGGGCAAAAACGAGAAGAGGGAGAAGTTGCTAAGACCTCGCCTCTGGAGCAAGCCCAGACCGCTGTTGATTGGGGAATTTGCCTGATCTAGCGTGGGCCGGCGGTTTTTGGGCTTGGGACGAAAGGCTCGGATTTTCAGGGCCTGCCGACAAGGTCAATTGCACGTGCTGCTGTTGCGGAGTACTTGGCCCGCCAAGCATTGCCGCAGCGGAAAGCTTGTATCGCATACCAGCATCTGAAACGAGCGACTTGCCGGATGCCAATTGCGCTATAGCCAACCAGTGGCCACTTGAATCATGAATTTTCCGAGCAGGAGCAAGGGGTCGAGCCAACAAAAAGAGACTAGCGGAACATTGATTTTCCCCCCATTTCTGCGCGGCAGATAATCCGAGTCTCCGATCTACCTCCACGTTAATTTCCTCTCCACTGCTCGATCTTCAGTGGAAGCAAAAAGCAATGATTCCGCCCGGGCTCGAACCGGGGACCTTTTCGGTGGCGTCAACGCATGTTGTTAACGAAATGTCATGACCAACTAGACCACGGAACCGTCATATTACCTGATTGGTTGATCTGGGACGCCTGGAAGCAGCTCTAAGAAAGTTGGAACAACCACAGCAAATCAAAGAGACGTCGAAGCAATCCTTCAAGGCGACAGACAACTCCAACTTGCTCTCTCATCACAAACCAGGCCTCACCATGTCACAAAAAATCAACTCCAAAAACCTGTCCTACAATTCTTCTCTCCCGCCTTTCCTCGCAGCTCTCCGGGCCCAGGCATCCGGTGCTTCAGGTCCGGACCCGATCCTCTCAGCACAGCGTCGCAGTGGGAAGAAGCGATCCAGCAGCGAAGAGGCGGAAGATGCTCCGTTGGTTGTCGACGAAGATGGAAACACGATTGAGGACCTCAAAGTCAACAAAGACGGCACCGTGGAAGAAACGCCAAATGAGGAAGCCGACAAAGGGGCCAAGGACGGAACTCTAGACGCAGAGCAGGACAAGGCGAATAAAGGCGAATCGGAACCAGCCAAGGCTTCGATAGGAGGAAGGAAACGCAAGGTCGGCAAAGTGATTGGCGAAGATGCTCACGATGAAGTTGCCAAGCCTTCTACGGAGAAGAAGACTGAGGCTGCGAAGAAAGGCGCAGATGATGCCGAGCAGGCTACCAACCGCAAGACCAAGAAGAAGGCAAAGAAGATTAAGCTGAGCTTTGACGAGGAAGAGGGCTGAGTTATCAGCATCTGAACGAATGGCGACTCATGTGCGAATCAAGCTTTATACAACAGCGAGCAAACTGTTGGGAGCAATTCACCTCATACGCTTACGGATCACCTATTTATGTCTACACAGCAACAACTCCGTTCTTCAAACTCGACATTTGGAGGCTAGGTAGGGGCTTGACACTGATGGTTTAACTACCACGATCTCAACGCCGAGGGATCCCGCCTACATTGCGCAATCTTAATGACCGTCTCCGTTCTTGTCGCAAAGACACTGGGGGCAAGACAGACGCGCATTTAGAACAACAGACGATACAAGCAACCAGCCGGCATCAGCATTAGATAATTCAAGAAAACACACACAGCCCCCCCAAATCTTGTCAATGTTTTGTGATTCACATTGCAACAAAGTCATGAGTATCTACAGAATACACAGCTGCCTCCCACTGCCCGCAGGCATGGGCCTTTCGCTTCCACCCCACTCTTGCGCCTTGATAGTACATCGCCTCAAACCCTTCCACCGAAATTTTGTCCTTCCATGGTCGAAGTTGTGCATTTATCGGTAGCGGTACTCGGGCTTGACGAAGTCGGCGAAAGTCTTGGGCTCCTCGATCTCCTGGGCGTGGTGGTGGTGGCCGTGGTCCTCGGCACCGACGTACTCCATCTTGTAGACGCTGCCGCACTCGGGGCATCGCTCAATGGGGCGCTCCTTGGTCAGCTGCAATTTTTCGAGGGGACACGTCAGCCTATTTGCGTATTTTTTGTTATATTCAGCCCGAGGTTTTCACTTACACCGAGCCAGATGACGACGTGGGAGTCGGCGGGGGAGCCGGTGCAGCCAGCGAGCTGCTCCTCGCCGGCGGAGCGGACCAGGATGGGGTTCTCCAAGGTTCCCTTGCGGCTGGCGTCGAGGGGGCGCATGTCGAAGACGTCGACGCCCTCCATCTTTCCGAGGATTTCGAGACGCTCGAGACCGGTGGCCTGTTCGAGATCGGTGGGGACGGTGCCGGGCTGGCCACCGGGTCCGACGAGGTCCTCCTCGACCTTGACCTCTGTTGCGCGGGATCAAGCTCTGTGGTTAGCAATTGCCCATGCTGCGGGGTGAAGGAAGACAGGTAGCTAGTTGTAGAAGCTATATGCATCATGTATAAGAAAGAGAAAAACAACAACATACCAGACAGAGTCTTGTAGGTGCCGACCTTCTTCTGGGCAGTGCCGGCTAGAGCAGCAGCCTGCTCGCTGGGGGTTGACGGAGTAGCAGCAGAACCTGTTCAAATCGTCCATCACGTCAGCCTCAAAGCTCCACGAATAACAATCCTCACATCCCGCCCCAACCGCAAGTTCCTCCCCAAAACACCCAAGCAACAACATCCAACCACAACGTCAGAGGGGGGGTCACGGAAAAAAAGATCAAAGTCATACGGCGAGCAAAGGAAGTGGCGAAACCGCGGGCAATGGCCGGAGTGACGGCGGCGCGGCGAGCCGCAGCGATGGCAGAGCGTTGCAAGAACATGATTGTCGACAAAGGCCAGGGGGGCAAAAGTTGGTGATGAGAGTGGAAAGAGAGGTTCGGATTCGGTTCGTTCGAGGGATTTGCGGATGGTCTGATTTGCGATGCCATTTTCGGGGTTGGATGGATACTGGGTCCCCCACTTTTGGATGGGCATTGGCCAATGGCGGGAGGGGGATTGGAAGCACGTGACTAAGCTTTTGTGTGTGAGCTGAGCTTATGGGCTGTGAGTGAGTGAGTGTGAAGTGTGTGTTATTTGAGATGCCGAGATATAGGCGCCATAGCTATACATTGGGAACAGAATACACAAAAGAAAGCTAGATTAGCTATTCAACTGGTTTACTAAGTTCCCTGTGATGTGTAAGATATCTTTAAAGCACTGTATAATGGTTAATCTGTGATAAGACCTGCTCAATATCGTCATGTAGAACAGAACCAACGTCAAGTATGTACCCATCTCCCCAACCGCATAGGTAGCTACCTATAATAGCAAGTGTAGATAAACAGACACAATCAAAGACGTGCAAACAACCTCGATGTAGAATTAAAAAGACTAGGGCAGCTATCAACTAGAGCAACAGGAGCTATACCCCCAAGTAAACCAGCCTCACCAGATGCCACATCGCCCGATGAGGGGGCATCCCAACCAGCTGTGTATAGAGCTTAAACAGCTTGCATCCCGAAAGGACAAAGACCCAACCCTGTCGCAATGAAGAAACTCCAAATCAAAAGCAAATTCCGCATGCCAATTGGCCATCAACCATAGATTCCCTTCACCTCGTTCCCCTTCCCTCCCAGCATGCGCATCAACACTTCCAAAATTCGCCCTTTGCCCCCATGACCCGTGCTGCCATACACACTTTACAGGGCATCACACTCACTGTAAAGTGCTCAATTTCTCTTGGGGCGTTGCTGAGAGCGTTGTTGCTGCTTCTGTCCAGCCCTATAGGCGTTCACACCGGCATAGATGGGCGGGCCAGCAGCAAGTCGGGCACGTCGTTGAACCGGTCGAGCCACAGCTGGAGCAGCTTCGGGGCGACTGTCCACAATATCATCCCTCGAAATCTTCACTCTCGGTCGAGGAGCAGCCGCTGCATAGGGCAGAGTCGTCTGCTTCAAGGTTTTTTTCCGATTCTTGCCCTTGTGGCCGTAGTTACCCAAGTGGTTCCGCTTGGCGGCCGAGAGCAGGACCGCATATCTCACGACAGAGTCCTGGTACGTCTTGGCACCGGTTTGTTCCGAGTCATCAGCGAGTTTGTAGACGACAGTCCGAATGAAACTTTTGGGATTGTCCCATGGGTTGGCAAGCAAGCTGCCCACCTTCTTGATGATGCGCCATCTGATGAAGTCAAACGGGTCCATCGCGAGGTCTCCGGTGTTGTATAGATGCTGAAGGTCGGAAATCTTGCAAACGAGTCGATACATGAGCTCTTTCTGGCAAAAACCTCGTGGAGGAAGAAATCTCTTGGCGACGAGTTGATTGGGATGATACTTGCTGCCCTCGCCAAAGATTTCTCTAATCTTCTTGAACTTGCTAGAGTTGTCCGAAAGGTGCTTGTGTGCCTTGAGCGCGTCGTTGCTGGGGTTGAGTTGGATACGCTTGTGCGCTTCTTCCTTCATCACGGCCTCTGGTTCTTGCTCTGCCAGAAATACCTCAAGAGAGTCCCAGGAGCTTTCCTAGTACTCGGAATTCTCCTGAATACGTCGCACTGGCGTGCCGTTGAGAAGAAATGGTTCCACATATGTGCTTCCGTCAGGCGAAAGCTTGTACACGCTGTCGTATGGCGTTTTGAGCACGGCTTTCAAGGCGGCCTCATCTCTCGGAAGGAGAGAGTTGACATCTTCATTCGAGATATTCATGATGGGCGATCCGAGATGAATGTATCTTGACCTTTGAAAGGGGTTATCTTGTCTGGTGTTGCACGCAAATGTTAGTTGGTATCTTGCGCGGCAGAATTATCGTAGACTCACTGCTTCCTCGAGTGCAGATGCTCGGCGGGTAGAAATGGAGCAGCGTGTATAAAGCACACTCCAAAAGCTGTGAAAGCTGTTTTGAAGATGTATTAAGAAGAGATCGATGTAATAGCCAAAGACACTTTTGTGATAAAAGTTCTGGCTGGCGAGAAGGTTGGAGTAGATGAAAAGTGTAGGAAGAAATAAAGAGAGATAAAACGAAAAGGCGTGATTTTATAGCAGTATCATCAAACGCGCATTCACGTGCTCTACAGGTAAGTAACTTAACTGCCAAGAGTCTGCACGAGGCTTCAAGCTCGGCTGCCTCACAGCTGGCAGTCTCTGGTGGCAGCTGGCGGTAAACAGCCCTGGAGGAAACAGATGGATGGCGTAAGCTGTCAATAGCAAACAGAGCTGAGATTAAATAGAACAGTGAATCAGTGACAGTGGATGCCTGTGATTGACTGCGTTTGTTTGCTCTGAATTAGTGTTGAATCCAGCAGAGAAGGGGGGTTAGGGAAGAGAGATGCCCACGTACAAGTGTGTATATTCGGGCTTCCCAGCACAGCTCAAGTAAGCTATTAGACTATTAGATTCATTTAATCCATTTTCAATAATTAATAGCTCATGTAGTGTATCTAGTCTTTCTTCCTCTATATCTCTATCCCGGTGTCCCATACGCCTTACGCTGTACAGTACCGTCATTACGCAAATCCCCTAAGCATCATACATCTCTCCAACAAATCCTCAGTCAACCCCTTTCCACCCACCATCACAGCTTCTCTCCCATCTTCTTCTTCTTCTTGGTCAAATCGCTCGACGGCACGGCTACTCCGTCCTGATAACCGCTCGCCACGTGCTTCCCCTCCGGACTCCATATCCTAACCTCCATCATTGCTCTCCCTGCACTCACTCTCGGCCACCAAACCTCTTGAATCCACCACCCATCTCCCTTCATGACCGCCTCGTCAGCATTGACGTGCACATAGAAGGAATACGACAAGCTAGCCGCAGAGCCGAGGTTGAAGCCCCAGCCAAGATGATTGGTGAGCATAATGAGCCCGTTGCGGTCAGCCTCGTACGCGTGTGCAACAATATGCGCATTGGGATCGTTCTCGGAAATCGGCTTATACGGTCGGTAGAGAATAAGCTCGCGCCGTTCAGGCACTTCTTTATCAGCATTGTACGCCTTCATGTCAACCTTGTACATGTCCAGCATAGGGAAGCCTCCGTGGCCAGCGTTGGGGAAGATTCTCGTAACAGCATCGACATCCACCTGAGGACTGGCCTCCCACTGGTCCGGCGCTCGTTGCGAAAGGATGTCTGCATAGCGTTCCTGTGCCGATCCTTTGATCTGCCGCTCTGTAGGCGACGGCATGGGACGCTTGAACGTTGCGAGACAGGTGAAGTTGACGGCGCCCAGCGGCCGATTCGCATCGGACTCGGGAAAGGGGCCGTTAGGAGCATCTGAAGCCTCTGTGGGCTGCCGTGCCTGGACCAGCTTGGTGGTGAATGAACGGCTTGAGTGGACATTCGTCACATCATAGACGAATGGCCGATCAATCGCGCCAGCTTTTGTAAAGACGCCTTGGATGGACTAACATACAGGTCCAGTCAGCAAACGGCTCTTGTCAAAATGGTTTCAGACTCACATGAATGCCCAGTTTGTCACTGCCATTGCCATGGCCATTCTCTTCTTCTTCTTCCACCGCTCTCGCAGCCGCCAAGGGTGCCTGGGCGAAGACGTGGCCTCCAAACGCAGCTGGGTTGAAGTCGACTGTGTTGCCCTTTTTATACCCTTCATGGTCGATTGATCCCCATGGCAGCTCATTCCCGGGCCTCCAGGCTGGTGTACGGCTGATGAATCTCTTGACGGGATCCTGTGAGCCGTTCTGGGCATCTGGGAGTCGCGAGAGCCTCAGGGCCTCGTAGAGGTCATTGCGTGGGATCGCAGCTGGTGCATCCTTGTTGGAGGCCATGGTCGAAAGCACGAGTACGAGTCCAGGTGCTGTGATGCGTGGTTTGACAATGTGGATTGACAATGCTCTCTCTCTCAATCCTCGTTTGTAATCCAGCTTTATCCACTGCGCGCATCATCAATCATCCAGCAAATTGATGCAGCTGAAGTGTCTAAGGCACGACCCCCGGCCATCTTCATATACAGCCGTGCAGCTGCTATTGAACCTCGGCTCCCAACCCACAGGCACTAGCTGCACCCCGTAATTGCCGGCCATATATCCGCAGTTACTCGAGCAGATCCAGATAGGCTATTGAGGGCCATGTTGATCCCACTGCTTTTTCTTGTTCTTTGCTTAATTCCTATTTATGCAAGATTATTTTTCTTTTCTTTTTTCACATATAAGTTGAAAGTGAAGCCTGCGTCAGCCGTGGCTTTGGTCGGTCCAAGTGCGAATACTGCTGCTGGAGCACTGTACATGTAATCACAAACATGTGCAACAATTCGTCAAGAACCATTGATGAGTAATCCATAAATAGTGCTGGATTACACTACCACATCTAGCAATCAATTTGTCCTTACCGGGAAACCAGCCAGGATAACCAATATGTACAGTTGCTAAATAGACCCTCGAAAAGTAATGTTGGCTAAGTTGTCCTAGAGGCAATAGAACGTGAATCTAAAGCCTATCTCAGTTCCCGAGTTTCACATGGCTAGGCTGAATGCGATAGCCGAGGAGAGCCATAAATCCTTACGTAATCATTTGGTCACTAACAGTTTCACGAGAATGTTATAGCACTTCTTTAAACAAGACTTATATTTGACGCTCAGTATAATATCACTAACATACAATAACGCACCAAAGTTGTATCAACAAGCGTCTTCTATGAGTTGGGGATATATATCATTTCATTTTGTAAAGGCAAGGCGAGATGCGGCTCCAGACGTGCATCATGTCTTGCTACAATAATACGCAGCTTGGCAGCCTACCCTGCCATTCCAGTGAATCCGCAGCTTTTATTCCTCCATCAAGAACAATTAACATCAACAGCATTCATCAATCAATCAATCATTCAAAAAAAAACGTAGTCCAATCTAACTCGACTTTTAAAAAACAAAACAAACAAAACAAACAAAACAAAGTTTATAATCCCTGTTGACGCGCCGCCGGAAGCTCTTCCCCGTGTTTCATCACCAAACGTCAAGTAAGCGTCATTGACTTTGACATCATCTCACAACACTTATATCAACACCCACTCCTCACAGCTCATCTCCCTCCTTGAACCTACCATACATCCAATATCGCCCATTTTTTTCTTTACAAATTGCTCACTCACCTCGTCGATATACATTTCCCTTACAAGGCAAAATGTTTTCCTGGCAGGCGCTGAGTCATTCCACACGCCGCCAAGATGAAGAGCACCAGCCTCTCCTCCCGCAGTACAACGAGGCGACGCAGAGACAGAATCACCTCCATGAGAAGCTTCACACATATCAGATGCTACGGGCGCTTTCAAACGGCTACATGCCCTCCAATGAACAAATGATCACTCATCTCCGCACTTTGCTCGCCGCCGACGTTCTCAATCCCCAGGCTTCGGGCTTGAGTCCCTCGGGCAGAGCTCTGGTTCGAACTACGCGCATGTGGCTCGGCGAACTTATCGACCTACTAAAAGCCAAAAACTCCAATGATCAAGTCCAAGACTTCCTCTGGTATCTGGCCAAAGCGCGTCTCCAAGTAGACTCGACAGATCTCCACGTCAGGGCCGGCGCTGCCAAGATGAAGGCAGATGTCATGGCCGCCGTCGCCAGCGTCAAGACGGTTGGATCACTGTTACTCACAAACTCGGACTTTCGCATCTTCCTTACAGATCTGTCTACCGTCTCCCGCGAGGTCTTTCGCGACACAGCATTCACACTACGAGACGTAGCTCACGAGACCGCAAAAAAGATTGAGCCGCCCAAGGAGAAGCAACAGGCCCTTAAACACGCAAACGGAGATGCGCAGCCAGCGCCTACGACAGAAGACCTGCAGCAAGAGGTCATCGAAGTGGCCGAAGTGGTCGCAGACGGCGCGGGCGATGTCTTGGGCACGGCAGCCCGCAGCGCGCGAGAACACATCCAGGGGGACGAGCAAGAGGCCCTGACATATCGCCTCAAGCAAGCCGTGCTCAAACTTCGCAAGCGGCCCAATTACTCGGATTCCGTGTCCACGCTGTCCCTGCTCCTGAGGCGCTATCTCAAGGTGTACTCTCGCGCTGCGGCGCGCACAGCTGAGATTATAGAAGAAGACGTCGGCATGAACCAGGAAGCCGATGAAGCTCTGCACAACTTTTGGCAGCTCATCACGTCATTCGGCGACAAAGATGCGTGGAACCAAGTCGAAAAGTCGTTTCACGAGGTGGTGGAAATTGGTCAGTCTGACCCGGCATTCGAAAACTTGGTAGACCACCTCTCCAAGCTGGTGCAGGATATCCTCATGGATCCGGAATTCTTCAACAATGCGGAAAAGCGATTTGAGCAGCTTCGCACCGAGTCAAAAGAGCTCACCACGGAAACCTCCATCAGGGAAAAAGTCGATCATTTGCTGGGCAGCCTTAGCTCGGCCCTGCGCTCGGTGAGCGAGGACGCTGAAGTCCTTCAGCTCATCAATAGCTCGACTCGCATTGCGCACATTGTGTCGCCGAAAAACCAGTACATCAACAAGGACATGACCACGGATCTCGTCAACGTCTTCGTCCCGATGCTCATACAGGGAATCCAGTATCTGCCCATCCCACGCCTCGAGGTGTCGACTCCGGACGCAGACTTGCTCCTCGAAAACCTGGTTTTGGAACCTGGTCGAACAATCAACAACTCTTCGTTTCTGCCTTACAGGTTACAAATTTCGACCCGGAATGACGTCGACATCCGCAAAGCTCGCTTCCAAATCCTGTCCACCGTCACATCTGTGGCCACGATCAAAATCTCAGGGCTTTCCATCGCAGCTGAAGAGCTGGGATACTGGGTACACCTGCATTCGGGCATATTGAGATTCATGGACGAGGGCCTTGCGAGCATCCACCTGGACGAGCGTGGCATTGACCTGTCGCTGGATATTGAAATCGGACGAGATCGCCTCGAAAAGATTGTTTCTCTCCGCAGAGCCAGAGTCCACATCCACCATCTCAACTACACCCTGCGCCGGTCCAAGTTTTCATTCTTGGCCTGGCTTCTCAAGCCGTTGATTCGACCCATCGTAAAGAGAGCAATAGAGAAGAGCATAGCGTCCGCCATTGAAGACAGCCTCCACACTCTTAACCGCGAACTGCTCTTTGCTCGCGAGCGCCTGCGGGCAACCCGAATTGCCAGCCCCGAAGACCTCTGGACCTTTATCAGAGCCGTTGCCGCTCGGCTCGTCCCGAGGCCGCATCCCGACATCGAGGCCCGCATCGGCGTCCGTCCGGAAATCTTCCGTAACCGCTACGCTCCGGGAAGTCTAGTCCAGCTTTGGGAGCGTGAGGCTCAAGACGCCAGCCAGAAGATCTACGAGTATGAGAGAGGCGGCTGGCGCAATGACATTTTTGGCGTGCGGACGCGTCCCGCCTAAGTCAAGTCATCGCCAGAGGCGGGAAGGGCCAGAAGGGCCTACGGGCAAAACACACTTGCTTGCTTTTTGTTGTCTGACAGCCTGACTCGTCATATGCGCGCGTGGTGTACGGCAGGACAAGCGTCGCTTGGACGGAGTAGGGATCCCGAAACTGTTTACGTGCGGCGCAAATATCGGCTGGCTGGCGGCGGCTTGGGTCGGGAAGAAGAGCAGAGCGAATGGGAACATGAACCAATGGACGCTGCCGAATAGTAGCCAACCACCCATAGCCGGATATAGCGGGAGAAAACAAAAACGGCAACTTTCGAATCGGTCTCTTCTTTTTTACGATCTGGTTTGCTGATCAATCGTCGCCCTCCATCAGCCTGATTTCCCCAGACAAACGTCCCATGATTCGGCCACGATTCAGGCAGCGAGGAGCAACGACCCCGCGATCCTGGCAGTTGGGCTGTAAGATGGGTGGCCACATGGTCCAAAGTTGGAGATACCAAAAAAAAAAAAAAAAAGGCAACCAAATCGCCTTGCAGTGTGTGTTTCTTTTTTCTTTTTTTTTGCGGCGCTTGGCTTTTGGGGGACAAGCCTGGGGGTGAGAGTTTATGCAGTGCAGTGCAGTGCAGTACTGAGTTGGCCCGGAGGGAGGAGGTTTCAGGTAACACAGCAGTTGAGTGGCGGCAACGACTGACTATTGGACGTGATGGCTGATGCTGGTGCTGGGGGAAAGACGGGCAAGACGCTCATTAGTCGGAGGATAGGTACGAGTAGTCGAGCAATGCAAAGAGCTGCGGGTGCTAGTCCGAGTAGTCTGTAGCTCTATTACTTGTCATTCCGTGACACGACCAAATTGCTCATGTTCGGCGACCACCGCCCGCCCGTTGTTGTGGTTTGTGGGTTAAATTCGAGTTTCGGGGATGGTTGGTTGGCAGCAAGCAAATCGAGATTCTCAAAGATGGGCAAAAAGAAACAAAGGGAATTTTTTAGAAGAAGAATCCGAGACACGCAGAAGGAAAAAGAGGGAGGGCAGCATCCCAAAAAAAGAAAGGACAACAATGCCAAACTCACGCCACCCGCCTGGATACTACATACTCTCTGCACATGAAGACTATAATGGAAGTTGGGGAAACGCGGACAATGACCGATTTCGAAAAGCTGGCAAACCCCAGAAGAAGAAGAAAAAAAGTGATTTGTTACCACACCTTCAGCTGGCAGTAGTGCGAGAATGAGTGTGTGGTGTGTGTGGCAATCATCACGATGGGCTAACCAGGGTGTCATTGGGGAGGGTCTTTGTGATCAACGTGACCATCCTCTCAGTCGTTTGATGACGCAGATTTGCATTTCGTCTGTGCTTTTTTTTTGGTCCCCGTCTGGACAGCAGCAGCAAATCACGATGGCCTCGTTTGCGTGCGTGTGTGTGTGCGTGTGTGTCTCGAGGCTTTTTGGACCAGACGGGTTTGTGCTGGTTAAATTACCAAGTTGCATGAGTGCATAGCGTATTGCCAGGCTGCCTTCCCCCGCCTGTACCGTACCGTAGCCTATCACGGGGAATCGGGGTCTAGGGCAGCGATCCGATTCGATGGTATGGTTTCACGACAGCTCGATTCATAGTAGGAAGGATTTTGGGGGGAGGAGTCGTGATGTGGGAGAGATTCTGGTGTTTCTGGGGATGTGTGTGAAAATTACCATGGAGGCAAGTTCCCAGCAAACGACGGAATTGGGTTGGCAGATGTAACTGCAACCCCCTTGGACGAAATAAGGTAGTAACATTGATGGGCAGAGCAATAAAGAACCAGCATTGTCGTAGTCTCCCGTGCTAGCTGATCCCAAGTTCCAGCCCGTCCTTCAGCTCAACAGGACCCAGACCAGACCAGGGCCAGGGGGTCTGTCTTGATCGTATTTCGTCGCCCGCTGGATGGATGGATTGGATGGACCCTTTCCCAACCCTCTTCTAGCCGCTTGCACCCAAAGTTTCTTATTGCGAGATGTCCGTCATCTTTGCTGTCTGTCAGTCCATTTCACTCCATGGCCCCGTGGATCCCGTGTGTATTGTACGAGTCGTGGAGCCCAGCTCGGGCTAAATATATCGCATCGCAGCAAGGCTTGCAGGAAAGGGACATGCAGCCAAGTGCATGCATGTACAAAGGCCACATGTCTCATTCGCAAAGGCACACAAGCATGTACTCGTACACGAGAGAGTGTGCTGCTGCTGCTGCAGTGTACTCGTACGTGTTAGTAGAACCGTGAATAGCCTTCTTTTACACCAAAGATGCTGCACGCTCGGTATTGGAAAAAGCAAATGGGCTGACCTGACCTGACCGGGGGGGCGTGCGTGCGTCTCTCTCTCTCAACCGCACCAACTTGAACCCTTGCTCGCCCCATCCCATCCCTGCCGGAGAACCAATAACTCCCGTTGGCTGCAAGGACGGGAACAAGAAAGTACGCCATGATGTCGTCCTGCAGTGGCCGAACCTGGGGTTGACCCCGGCTGGGTGCTCAAAGTGCTGTCTCAAAACGGCCCATCGAGTGCAACGCTACAGCAGTCCGGGTGACACAAAAAAATGAAAATACTCGCCGTGTAGGACCATGTAAGTCGAGCCATGTAAGGGGGGAGGGCAAGAAAAGAGACACACGCACAGAGAGAAAGAGACAGAGAGATGACTCAAGACAAGACAAGGCAAAGGCAAGGGGATCTCATTCATTCGCACCATGTCAATACTTTCTCTCGTCTCTCTCGCTCTCCTCGTCCCATTCGGATCATCCGCACCACCCAACTATCGAATAACAGATGGCGCCCCTGCAAGCCGCCCGTGCTTCCCCGGACCATGAGACGGGCCAGAAGTGGAAATCCGCTGCGATGCCACACACCCACCCCCCTTCCCTGGTGGTGATGATGTGTTGGTCCAAGGATTCAATTTACTCCCCATGCCCCCATTATTCCACGCGCTGAGAGGGAGGGCGAAAACCCGTGTCTTCGGAACCGCTGGATTGGATGCGATGCCCAGCTAGCCCTTTTTCTCCTTCTGGGGCATGTGGTGTGAGAGAGAGAGGTCGTGTGAAGCGAAGGGGGCGCTTGTTCGAGAAAAACGGACGAGATTTTTAGCTCGTTTTTTTTTGAGGCTTCGGTCGACCAGCCCGAGACCCCATCTTGAATTTGTCCCAACTCCCCGCTTTATGTTGCGTCTCTTGTCTCTTGTCCCAGCATCTTCGTTTCGCCTCTTCACACAAAACTTTCAACCTTGTGACCTGTTTTCCAAACCAGATTCTCTCGCCCAGACAGAAGCGCCTTGTTGCCTGCTTCTGGCCTACACGCAAGAGTCCCCGTCTATAGCTTGTCGTTGCTGGTTCTGGTCTGCCTCGTTCGTTCGTGACAGCAGGGCATGAGAAGGAGTGAAGTGAAGCCAAAGAGCCCCATTTCACTCACTCCATGTGTCCCCCGTGAAGCTTCACATTGCAGGCAAACACGTTTCAGCCTACAGTTAAACAAAGTTTGGGTCGTGCCATCCTTATACCTGCTGGTATCGCATCACCGAGTCTGAAAGCATGTCAAGCTTACTTGAGCCGGTGCAAACGCTGAGATGTCATGATGCTCTGGATGCCGGCGCCATTGGCGTGTCCGGCCTGCACTCCCTGACGAGGTCACGACTGAGCAAGTCACTGTCCAAACGTAAGAGCTCGGATTTCCTGCTCGAGGCGCCCCATCGCCATCGTCTCAAGGGCGCGCGGAAGCCCACCGCCGCTCCGCGAGAGTATCCCCTTCCGGAGAGCCTCGTGCAGTTCACGATACTGGACCACGGCAACAAGACGGCGTTTGAGTTCGAATTCGCGGTAGATGCGCAATGGGTGTGCAGGGGAATGAAACGCTGTCGTCTTGGATCCGACGTCGAGGGCCCCAATACGGCGAATGTCGGCCGCAAGAAGCGCCGCCTTCGAACTCACCTCATTACTAGCAGGTTGTCTCAGCCATTCTCCCAGCCGGCCACGCACATCTTGAACAGAGAGGGCAGGCAGGTTGGTGACCGGCGGTTTGTCAAGATGGCGGTGATGCTCGATTCCAGCAGGCGGGCTGCCTATCTGCGGGCGACGGCCTACCTGAGATACTCCATCATGAACCGGATGCGGAAGAGGCTCGGCCCTGTGAGATATCAGGGCTCGGCAAAGGAGAGTGAAGACAGCACGGTGAGGCCGAGCACAGATACATTCGCCAAGGCACCATGGCAATCACAACAAGTCAAGTCAACCCCCGAGGCGCGGCCCAGCGTCCTCGAGCCAAGCAAAGGAGCAACTCCAGCATCACGGCAACTCAGAGACGAAACCGGCATTCAGTCTGCCGAAACGCTGGGGAAAGCGCCGGCGGCCTGCCGTCTATCAAAGCCCATAGCTCTGCCGCTTCCCTCTGCAGACGTCGATGCCACCAATGACCGCACCTCGGCCCGCATCGACTCGACGACGTCTCCGGAGCCGAGGCCGCCTCTTGCGTGGATGTACGACGATGCCGAGGAAGACAGCTTTGCCTTCCTCCACCCAGACGAGGAGCACTTGGACGACGACGATGCCGACGTCTATTGTGATTTCGACGCCATCTTTGCGGCCAAGGCGACTTCGCCCAGTCCCCAATCGCCCTCGGAGGAGCACACATATGAAGAGTACATCGACGAGCTGGACGGCATTTCTTGGAGGATAGGCTGACATTTTTCTCTTCTTTTTTCACATCTCATTTGTTATTCACACGGTTTTAGAGAGACGGCTGGAAACTCGGAACAACATATGAAAGTCCGGAAATCACTTGTAGGGCTGGAAAATTACTGTATATTTATTGGCATGGCTGGCGCATGGTAGCCAAGGCTGGGCTTGGAGGGGAGGCGTTTTTGTTGGATGAAAGTTAAGGCTATGGGCGAAAGGGCGGCCGGGGGAGTTTTTGTCTTATATCCCCCGATTTTTGTGTAAGCTAAGGAAGTCGATTATATCAGAATCCCACCAAAATGAATGTAATAAAAAAAATCGTCGAGATCAGTTGCCGTTGGACTGCTTGCGGTTAGTATCTTCAGGAAGCTTGGAAGCCCTGCTCTTTGCAATGTCGCACATGGCCTTTTGTTTGAATCCACAAGAATTAGCCTTCATCGTGAAGAATTTTGACTGGTCTGACTTGTAAAAAGCACCGGTCCGTACCTGTAATGCAGCGTCGACCTCTTGGGAATAGTTGCTCTGCTCGATCCGCGCCCTCATGTCCTGCATAATCTCGGGCCGCCCCCGCCCGTTGACGAAGACGACATATCTGAGCCCCGGAAACGCCTCTTCGTACTCCCTGTTGAGCGCGGCGAGTTCCTCGGATTCTCCCTGGAGGTTTGCCTGTTCGGCCACGGACTGCGCCGACTCAATGTTCTTTTCTCCGAGGCGCGGGTGAGATTCCAGGACGGACAGGAGCACGGGATGGGGCTCCGTCTCGGCAGACTTGGCGGCGAGCGAGAGGAGCCTGATCTGGCACACGTCTATCAAGTCGGGGTATGAGCTGTAGACGGCCGTGCGGATGACTGGCAGGAGAGTGGCGTGGATGGCGGGACTGGGCTCGAACAGCAGGTCGAGCACCTCGGTCTGAGCCAGGTCCGAATACGAGTGGAGGAGAGCGATGGGAGGGAGACGCTCCAGTGGCATGATGGTTGCGCGTATAATGTGCGTGTATAGCTCCGGGTCCAGAGAAGAAGAAGAGGAATGGAATGGATTATGGGTAGGTATAGAATAGACAGGAAGATGGTCGGCTAGAGTAGAGCCGCGTTCGAGGAAGCGATTGCAAGACAAGAGACAGAGGAAAAGAGGCGAATACGGCTGGTCGTGACGCGCGCAAAAGAGGCCGGAATCCAGCGCCGAAAAGATCAACAGCTCGCGATGCCTTCAGAAAAGGGTTACAGGACAAGAAAACCAACCGCCTGGCCCAAGTCAGACGACGAGCTCATCCCCTACTCCCCGCAATTCCAGTGGAGCGAACAAACGCAGCGATACCGAGTTGGTAGTTTGACGAGCAGGCTTATCAACGAACATTCCGTTATCAGCTCGTGACGTGCATGGTCTGTGCGTCTGGAGCGGAAAATCTTGATCGGGGATGCTAGCAGGTCGCGCGCCAACGAGCTGCAGCCTCGTTTCTCGTTTCTCGTTTGGGCGAATGAGGATTTTGGGTTTCTGCAACTTGCCATTGGAAGCGTAGAGGCGATTCAAAACCAGCCACCATGCTTTGCGGAAGTAAGTGATGCTTCGGAGTTTTTTATTGGGGGGGTTATAGGCCTCTTCCCCTGCTGTGCATCTCGCTAACGCAGCTCTACTAGTCTCCGGAGAAGCTCCTCAAGAGCCTGTCGCGTCCAAGAAGTCGGGTAAGTAGATGGACGGATATGCAGAACACCGCATGTGGCACACTGAGTTGAGTTGAGTTGAGTTGACTGACTTTGGTTGCTTGTGTCTAGGAATCGTCTACGAGAAGCGGCTGATAGAACAGTACATCAACGAACATGGCTCAGAACCCAACGGCGAGGCCATCACCGCCGATGACTTGCTGCCCATCACTTCCTCTCGCATCCCACGCCCTCGCCCCCCTACTCTGACTTCGATCCCCGCGCTGCTTGCCACATTCCAGAACGAGTGGGATAACCTGGCGCTGGAAACATACAACCTGAGGGAGCAGCTGGCACGGACGAGGGAGGAGCTTGCGACGGCGCTCTACCAGCATGATGCCGCCGTTCGCGTCATCGCCCGGCTGGCAAGAGAGAGGGATGAGGCCAGAGACTCGCTGAGCAAGGTCACCGTGACGGACGGTGCTGCCAACGGCGAGGGTATGGTTGTGGATAGTGTCGAGGCGCTGCCGGAAGATCTGGCGGCCCAGGTGGATCAGACACACCAGAGGTCAGCATCCCCTTGTCTTTTCTTGCAGTCTCGCCATATGCTTACCCATTCTTTAGCTTGTCCAAGGGGCGCAAGAAGCGCTCTATCCCCGAGGGATGGATCTCTAGCGAAGAAGTGTCATCGTTTGAAACTACGACAACAAATGACCTGTCTATTCTACGGGCAACCTCTCTCGATCTGGAGGGCAACTATGCCGTGGCGGCAGGACTGGACGGGGAGGCAGCCATCTACTCTGTGGAGGCCGACAACGTGGAAAGGACCGTGCCCGTCAACGAGCCCGTGACGGATACCCTCTGGGCCGGGTCAAAGGTCTTCTTTGCGACCAGCCAGGGCAACATCAAGGTTTACGAGGCGGGCAACGAGGTTGGCACATTATCCGAGCACGCCGGAGCTGCCAGCGGTTTGAGTCTTCATCCTTCTGGCGACCTGCTCGCCTCTGTGGGCGCCGACAAGAGCATTGTATTCTACCACCTGGAGACGATGAAGCGAGTCAGCCGGGCATACGCCGATTCTGGTAAGTTTGGAATTCGTCAACTGTTGGCTGCTCTGTGAGCATTATCAACTAACGAGACTCGGCAGCCTTGACAACATGCGCATTCCACCCCGACGGACACTTGTTTGCCGCCGGCACAGTCACTGGCGACATCAAGCTGTACATGACCAAGACGCTCGACCAGGCCGTCGTTTTCAAGCTGGGCGCCCCGATCCAGGCCCTCGTCTTCTCCGAGAACGGATTCATGCTGGCGGCCACGGCCAAGGGGCAGACCAGCGTGACCATCTTCGACCTGCGCAAAGAAGGCGACGCCGCCGTTTCCAAGGTGCTCGAGACGGGAGGCTCAGTTCAGTCACTGGCCTGGGACTACTCTGGCCAATTCCTCGCCACCGGAGGAGCCACGGGCATTACGGTGCAGCAGTACACAAAGTCGAGCAAGAAGTGGAGCGAGCCTCTGCGGAATTCCGTCCCAGCAGTTGCGGTTCGATGGGGCGAGTCAGGGCAGAAGCTGGTTTCCCTCAACGGAGAGGGAGTCGTGAGCGTGCTGGGCGTCAAGAACTAGGCAACTGGCGCAGAGTGATTTGGGTCTGCTGATTCAAGCCAATGTTTTTGAATTTTACTGGGTTTTTTCTTCTGCGTCTTCTTAATACTAAATACGCGCCGGGACTTTTGGGAAATCTGTTGCATGAGGTGGTTTAGATTGTGTCACAAGGGCTGTACATGGAGGAGAGGGTTCTCTTCAGTCTACTAGCAGAGAAACAAAATACGATATCAGGCAGAAGACATGCAGACCGTTTCTCTCCGTGCAATGACAAGGGGAAGACTTGTTGTTTACTTACTACTTACGAATTCTGTGAGCTGCCCGCCTGCCTGCCTAACCGGGGACAACGGAGGCATGTCTGTTTTATACTTGATACACTCCAAATTAGATATTGCAGGGTAGGCAGCCAGCCCTTGAGACTCAGGTGCGTTTGACCTTGGAAAGACGCAAGAACCGCAAAGCAATCAAGGCGCGAGTCATGGAGCTCTTGGAGACTGATAAAAGTGCGATTGGCCCCGGCCGTCACTGCAAAGTGAGCCCAGCGTGAACGGTGCGTCATATCTCATTATCGCCGAAAGTTGCCTCCTCACTTTTTTTTTTCTCCCTTCTCGCATCTCATTTGTCAGGTGCCGAAGGTTGATCCGAACAATGGCACCGGCTCTCGTGTGATTTTCCACGCACTGTATTAGAAACGATAAACCAGCTCTTTCTTTTCGCCTTGACAAACAAGAAAGGGTTGGAAAATACAAGGGCGCTTGTCAGCAAACCGGGCGCTTAGAAGGAACCGAAGAAGCAAACAATATTGGCTCCCTGGTTTCTCGAAATATCGCCACGTGAGCCGGCGGACCGATTGCCATTAAAAAGACCAAAAAAAAAAGAAAAATATAAAATAAAAACAAAAACCCCAAGAGGTTCAGCTTTTTCCCCACAGGCTGAAAACGCTTCTGCTTCTGGGAGGGGTTGGTTTTTGGGTTCGGTTTTGGTTTTTTATCTGAGCTTGTTTGGGTTTACAGGGCGCCATCATCGCTATATCGAGTCTCGCCCTTTTGCGGCAAACGTTCCCAACTTTGGATTTTTTTGATCCGGCCAACACAACGCCACCCTTACGCAACGGTGAATCTCCTCTCCGCACACGCAATACAACACAAGGCGTCTGGGCTACGACTGGAGGGAAAAGGGACCGACCACTCGCCGATTTTTCCGTTGCAGCTCTCTCCCTCTGCCCGCCCTCCGCCTCTCTCCGCCCTCCATCTCTCTGCCACACCAACCAAAACATTCGCACCCGAAATGTCGCGAGCCGGCGACGACGTGCTGGGGTCCAGCGACGACGACCTGGTCGAGGTCGAGGTCACCGAGACTCGCAGCATCTTTGACAACCTGCTGAACCCGCGAGGCGTCCCGCGGCGGCCAGAAGTCAGCTTCCAGAGCCAGAGCCAGAGCCAGAGCCAGAGCCAGAACCAAGGCCACAACCAACCAGCTGGCGGCCAATCTCGCCGGCCTCAGCCTGCCGGCCCGTCAGCCTCACAGCTGCGGCTGCGGCCCTCGCATCAGGCCTCCTCAACTCGCCGTCACAACAGAACCGAATCATCCGCCGCCGTCATCGATCTCACCGAGGAGCCAGATTCACCCGTCGACCGACGAAGGACGCAGGCCGCCGGGCCTCAGGTAATGCTGCAGCAGGTGCCGCACAACAGCGCCGGGAGGCATCCGCGGAGGACCAATTCACAGCGCATCTCGCCGCCCCAGCTCTCGAGGAGCGACAGCACCTTCGTCGGCACCCCGAGCTTCATCGACCTGACGGCAGACTCGCCCGAGGACGACCAGCGCCCAAACCGCGAGAGTTGGCGGACTCGCGCCCACCCGCGGCATCACCACCACCATCACCACCACGCCCACGATCATCTTCGCCACCACGGCCGCGACCGCCTCGTCTCGCTCGACTTTATTAACCACCAGCAGCTCGAATCCGATTTTAGAGTCTTTGGTAGAACGCTGGCTGGCTTTCTCAGTGGCAGCCTCAGCAATTTCGGTCCCGAGCTGCAGACCATGTTTCCGAACCGCGAACCCACGCCCAAGCCCCCGATGGAACCCGTGCCACCCGCCAGGACGGGATTCACCCGCGATACCCGAGCTGACGGCCAGACCGAGCAGATGGTGGTTGTATGTCCGGCCTGCAACGAAGAACTCGCCTATGACCCTGCCGATGCACCGTCCACGCCGTCCAAGAAGAGGAAGAGGTCACCTGGAGAGCACCATTTCTGGGCGCTAAAGAAGTGCGGTCACGTAAGTTGTTGTTGTTTTATCCGAGGTTTCATGAGCCTCGTTAACTGGATGGGAACAGGTCTATTGTGCCGAATGCTTTGAAAACAGAAAGCCGACAAAAACTGCACCCGACGGTGTTGGTTTCCCAGGAGGCAAGACAACTCCCAACGATATTCGCTGTGCAGTGGACGGGTGCGAAACCAAGGTGGCTCTCAAGACTGAATGGGTCGGCATATTCCTTTGAGAAAGGCGTTTCTCCCGCAAGATGTAGACATTTTCTGTTCATATGGTCCACATGTCCCATCTGTGCATATTCATGGAAACCCGGTTTCGGTCATCACAACAACAACAACAACAACACGGAGTAAATGGATTCTATCAACAATGAGCGAGAACACACACACACAGAAGCATCACATGTGCTTTCTACTACTTCTTTTTTTTTGTTAGCACAGGGAAACAAAGAAGGGCGGCGTTTTAAAGGTTCAGGGTTTCTGGTACATAAGCGAAGGGGTGGGGGAAAGGGGGTTTAGGAAAGGGTCAGGGAAGGGAACCTTTTTTTTTTTGTCTTCTTCTTCTTTCTTCATTTTGCACATAACTTTTTTTTTCGTCGGCGTTGGAGAGGGGTTAAACACACGATCTGGTAGAGAGAGCAAAACCACACACACATACAACACACAATGTACGCTCAGGAACAAAGTGAGGCGGTCTTAGCAGGAAGTAATTTTTTTTTCTTCTCTCCTTCCCCTTTTCTTCTTCTTTTTAATGAATGCGCATAGATGGTTTTTTTTTTCATGGTGTTTCTTTTTTGGGTTTCTTCTTTAAACTAGGTGTTGATATAAGGGTGAGGATAAGGAAGAGTATGCAAGAGAGGGAGATACCCATTGGGAAACTCTAGGTAAATAATAACTGCATGGACTCTTGCAAAGGAGTCCTTCTGCTCTATATAACGGGCGTCTTTCTTATAGTATGTGTGTGTATATGTATGTGTATGCATGATTGGGATGTAAACAAAACAAAACAAAACAAAACAAAGTATGAGCGCGTGATAGGATTGAGGGATGATTTGGGTCTAGTTTTGTGGGATGGTGGAGTGCTTGGGACTAATGCAGCTTTTGCATGTGAAGGATGGGATGGGGTGGGATTACTGACATGTTTGGTTGGATGGTGTTGAGATGGATCTGTGGTGTTGTGGAGTTGTGAGGTGTTTGAATCGACAGATACTGGTACAAGGTAACGTATTGATGAGATGGGCATTGGCTAAAAGCATGTTGAAGACAATGCATCATCATAACGAAGGAGACAGGTACGTTTGCGCTTGAAGTGAATTGAAAAGCAAACTTCGCCGTACTCGACCAATATTTTACAAGTTGCCACTATCAACAGACTCAATTGTACTACATACATAAAAGGCTAATCGCAATAGTTACAGAAAGGAAAAGAAAAAAACGAAACACAAATCCGCCACGCAATGCAATGCCATATCAATCAGTATGCCTCAAGTCCCTTTTCGCCGTGAACCCCGCGTAAATCAACCCAGTCCGCCATATCCGTCCATGTACCTGCTTATCCGCCGTCTATTCAGGGGGTATATCGTCTCTCGTCTCTCGTAACCGTCATTGCAGCTGTATCATCTGTTTATATATACGTTATAGGGCAATCTCCGTTGCGAGCTCGTCCATCCAGCTTCCGCCGAATTCCGATTCCTGAGAAGCAAATAGGTGCTTAGCCTCGCTGATTCCAGGAGAAGTCGTTTTTTCTTTGGACACCTTTTTGGGCGTCTCAAGTCTTGTGATTTGAACCTTCAGGGGCAGTGGTTTACTTGCTCCTTTAACAGTGGTAGTGGTCGACTGCTTTCGGGGCGTATTGCCAAGAGGTAGAGGCCTCTTCATCTCAGCCGTAGGCCGTGATCCCGTAGTTGGTAAAGCGGCGTTGGCTCGTGATGCGACCAAAGGAGTCCTCTGTACGGATGTGTTTGCAGGAGTGCGGTTGGGGTTCGTTGTAAATCCCTTTCTCATCGAAAACTGCGGCGTTGTTGCAGCGGCTGGCCTTGTTTGTCGAGGAGCTTGTCCTTTCTCTCGTGGCTCTGTCCTTGTGGGTGTGTAATTAGCTACATTCGTTTTCGGTTTGCTGTCTGCCAATCGCTTTTCTCGAGCACGACGCTCAGAATCTCTCTTCTTGGCTTCTTCGAGTTCGAGGGCCTCTAATTGGAGGGCGCGCCTTCTCTGTTCTTCCTCTTGCTCTGCTGTTCGTCGGCTACGCAGCAGGGCCACGGCCAATCTCTCATTGGACCCAGACGAAGTAAAAAAGGGCTTGGGTGGTTCGGGGGATGAAGACGCTGTGTGCGGGGTTTGTATTTTCTCTGGAATTGGACTTGGAACCTGAGGTCGAGGCATCGAGCACGATTTCGAGGGTTGGGAGATGAATGTGGTTTCTTCTTCCTCCAACTCTGCTGCCTGCTGCGAAGATGTAGGGAAGAAATCATCCATGTTAAAGAGGATCTGCTGAGTGCTCAGAGGAGGTGCCTGTGGCTTCATAGCGACGGGCGATATGGGGGAGCGTGAGCGCTGTGGAGCTGCGGGTATCGGCGGTGGTGGCATAAGACTCGCTTGCTCGTCTCTTTTAGAGCGTTTCTCTTGAGAAGTATGATTGAGGAGGTTAGTAGCGAGTCCGAGATCCATTTCGTAGCCTGTTGCACTGCGAGCCGGCTTCTGAGATCCTTGCGATACAAGTACCAGCACGGGCTGTTTTGAAAGCTGTTTTTGGGAAATCAGGGCAACGTCCAGAGCCAGCATCTCCTGTTCCAAATCGTCCTCGTCATCAGATATCAAGTCAAACTCTGGAAGAGCTAGTGGTTTAGGGTTCTTGATTGTGATGGGAGATTCTGGTTTGTGGAGTGTGATCTCATGGTGTGAATGGCCCTTTTCCTGTTTCGCTGGTGTAGCCTCCGGGCATGTCGGGAGGCGATCTTCTGTGCTGATTACACTAGGCTTTGTAGTCACTTGGTTAAAAGACAGCCTGGACATCTCGTCGTCCGACATGATTTCGAAACCCCCCAAGAAGTCTTCCTCGGCAGTGCGCTGATTCTTCTCTGGTGTAGTGTCAATTTTGGTAGCGGGTTCTTCGAGTGCGGGCAAAACCTCTTCGCTCTTCTCTACTGGTTCCTCGAAGTCTTCTTCTTCGAACTCTCCTCCCTCAAACTCTTCTTCGAGATAGTCTTCTTTCTCGCAGCCTGCTTCCTTTTGCTGTTCTTGATTGCAGAGTCGTTTCGGGCTGGGAAAGTCGTCTTCGTCCTCTTCTGGTTCCTCCACTATAGGCAATACCGGGGTTGTCGCAGCATTCTGACCTCTGCAGTCTCTCTTGGTACCGGCTCCCTTTCCTCTCACAAACCAAGCAATGGTGTCTTGGCTTGGCCGGACATTCACCAATGGTAAACCCTTCTTCTTCTTCTCTTCCCTCTCCGCCTGCTCCCTTGCGCGCTTCTTCTCCCTGAGCGTCTTTGCTTTCAATGCGGCCTTTTCCTTCTCAAACTCCTTCCGGATGCGCTCCTGCTCGGCTCTCTCCTGTCTCAACTGCTCTGCTCTGGATACGCGCGGGATACGATTTGCTTCTTTGTAGGCCTTGCGGACTTGTTTAGAGGTCATGGGGCGACTGTCGACGGGGGTTCGCTCGGCCGGCCCTGCAGGCGGCACTATGGTGAAGGTTCGCTGAACCATCGTGGCAATTGCGACGGAGTCAATGAACGGAATCTCTCGGGGGCGTCTCCAAGCACTGCATGGTTGCGTTGTTTTGGTTTGTTTTGATGTTGTCGCGGGGTAAGATTCACACTCAGCGTTACAGCGGGCGCGACAACTGTAAACGCGAGACGGATACGCTGTCACGTGAGGGCTATACGAGCGATGCCTGGACATCTGTTCGCATATTTTGCTTTGTATCTCACTCATGTATGGGAGATGACGTGATCTTCGCAGTTTTCATTGCATTAATTCTCAGCATGTACTTTAAGTTGTTGAATTGGGCATACACAGAAGCTTTGCAGAGCCTAAATTGCTGTTGGTGGTGTAATCTGCCCGTCTATAGGCCGTGTATAAGGCAGCGGCCAGCACACACAGTTAGCAGCCGCATTAACCCGCCTTTGGTGCTACCATCCATCAACAGTCTCTCACACGATAGCTTTGCTACTCACGCATTCACTTCGATAAAATAGATTCTGAAAAGCTCGTTATGAAATGAGCCCTGACAATCAGAACCATGCTCCCTCGTCACCAGAAATAACATTCACAAAACACGAGTCCTCCGGAGCCATGGATGCATGATGCATCTCTGCAATAGTACTTGATGCTTTGAATGCACAAGGCTGTAGATATACCCCCAAATTTGACCTGGTCCATAATGTTGGGCTGTAATATAAATCAGAGCCTAAGCTGCCTCACTAAGGGCTTAATTACACTTGCATTTGCAAACCACTGCTTTTTGGCCACGACATCATCTCCACTTCAAGTAATTGGATGCTTTCCTGCATGGCGAGAGAGACGCCACGTAGGTGATAACAGCGTCTCACCGAATTCTAGAGCGGTAGAAATGTTATTTATTCAGCTGCCTAGGTCGTATCCGAATTGTGCGACTCACTAATGAACATACCTCATGCTATAATCTGAACTTCTAAAGATCTTTTTTGGCTTCGTCTTCCGCTATATGTTAATCATTGTGATGTGAAGACTAAGAAAATTGTCATGACGAACTTTGAAGAGCCTCTTCAAGCGGCATCAAGTGGAAATTTCAGCGTCTTCCAGAAACGTCCAGAGGGTGGGCTTGTTCACTCTATCACGGACGAGGACGAGAACACGTCATTATCTATAGCGGCCAAAAACGGGCATCAGAAAGTAGTGAAGAGACTGCTTGAAGAAGACCCCGCCGACATCAACGCAAGAAATACATTTGGCGAAACATCGCTGGCCCAAGCTGCGGACAATGGCGACAAAGATGTGGTCGAGGCACTACTTCAATATAGCGACATTATCGACCATGAGTCCTATACACGGGCAGTTTCTAGGGCCGCCAATATGGGTCACGAAGATGTGGTAAAATTGCTACTTGAAAATGACGACATAGACCCTAGTGGAAAGACGAATTATGTTTCCAAAGCAATAGTATCTGTTGCAGAAAACGGGCATGATTCCCTTTTAATGCAGCTACTTGCAAGTTATAAAATTGACTTGAGGTCGACAAGGACTGAAGGTTACATGGCCTTGATCAAAGCTGCACAAGCTGGTCAAAACAAGGTTGTTGAACTGCTACTCAGACGCTACGATGTCGATATAAATGCAAAAGACGCGAATGGCAACACAGCACTACATCTAGCTGTACAAGCTGGCCATACGAGCGTGTCGAAACTTCTGCTTGGAAGAAATGACATTAATATAAATACAATCAACGCCAACGGTGATACAGCATTGAGTTTGGCAGCACAAATTGGCCAAAGGGATACCATAAAATTGCTGCTTGCAAGTGATGGAATCTGCATAAACATTCGAGGCGCGTCCTGGCAGGTGGTGCTTGACATAGCTATATGCGAGGGACACAAACATGTGGTCGATTTGTTGGTTGCAAGAGATGTTTTTGACTCACTTATGAATGGAAATTCAATGGACGAGTTTCTACACCAAGCTGCAAGCAACGGGTATCATCACCTGGTGGCTTTCCTACTATTTCCACTAGCCATGGCATGTGCTGCATGCCCTGGTCGAACTCCACTATCATGGTCCGCAGAGAACAGCTATATAGAGGTGTTGCAGATTCTATTAGCAAGAGATAGGGCGCCACCCCTACCGCCTGCATTGTTGCTACCACTCGAAGTATATGTAAACTTCAGAGATGACCAAGGTCGAACGCCGCTCTCACGGGCTGCAGAGAAAGGGCACAAGGATGTGGTGGGACTGTTGTTGCAATTCAAAGCAGATATAAACTTCAAAGATATGGACGGTCGAACACCACTCTCACGGGGCGCTGCGAACGGGCATACGGAAGCGGTGCAGATACTTCTGGAACATAATGCCGATATATGCTTAAGGGATGGAGAGGGCCGAACACCATTGTCACGAGGTGCAGAAAATGGGCATACGGAAGCAGTAGTGATATTGCTGCGACATGGTGCTGATCCAAATTTAAAGGACAGCGATGGAAAATCGCCTCTCTGGTGGGCTGCGGAAAACGGCCATGAAGCTATTGCGGACCTACTCGCACCCACGGACACCGATACATTGCTGCTATTAACGACAGCCGGGAAACATACTGCAATAGAGTTGCTCTTGCGCTTTAAACCTAAAATCGACCAAAGAAATCATGACGGCCGAACAGCTTTACACCTAGCGGCCCAACGAGGACATCTGGGCATTGCAAGAGCTCTGATATTACAAGGAGCAAAAATCAACCTTAAAGACAATTATGGACAAATTCCGCTTCGCCTTGCAATTCAACACAAACATGGTGACGTTATCAAAGAATTTCTCAAGTATAAAGCATATACAGAGGGAATCATGGCCGCGGAGTGGCGTGATGCACATGGAAAGGAGAACAAAGAAACTATCCTATTGTCTAAAACACCTGACGGAGAACAATATCTTGATTTCCCTCGGGTATTGCCAAGAAACGAAGAATTATCGAAGATGTTTGATAAATTAGGAAGTCATCTCTAGTAAGACTGTTTTACACTTTTTCATGCTTATGTTTCTTTGGCGTATTGCTAACCGTTCCAAGCTTGCTCACGGATGACTCGGGAAGTTCGGTTTGGTGGAGACTACCAGGGGGCATACCTATGCCTGCTACTCCAGTGGAAAATGCTTTGCAAACAGCCATCGATAGAAGAAACGATGAAACATGGGATATATGTGTCTCCCTACAGCTATCCATAAGACAATACTTGGATGATGGCCGACCCTCAAATAATGATTACGATCAGCTGAGTAGAGTCATGTGGAGAGTTATAAAACCGAAAAATCCAAGCAACGCCTGGACTTCAATAGTATACTTCAGCACACTTCCTTACGGATGGATTCCAGAAGACGGTACGGCTCTGTTTCAGCAGTTCATTACACATGTGAAAAACCAATGGTTGGAGTTATGTGAGGATTTCGGTAGATATTTGTCTGAAATGGTATGTTCTGGTATTTTTCTATTTCTGAAACATTAAAAAATGTTAACGTGTTGAATAGCGGCTCAAGCAATTGAAATCAAAGGGCAAAAACTCCGAAATAACAGATTGTCTCGCAAAAGACGCACAAAGACTAGCGGAGCTTCACAGTCTTCTAGTAAATCATACATCTGAGGCAGAGAGGTTCATGAAACATTATTGTGTTCACTTCAACGCAGATACAATCCCACAAGCTTTACAAACTCTTCTAACGGATGAATTTAAGACCGAAATAAATAAAAGGATCGAGATCGAACAGTCAGAGATCTCCTCCAGATTGTAAGTGGAGCCATATCTTCTCAAGAGAAGAAGTGTCTTAATGTGTTATAGGAATTTGCGTGGATTTCGATTCACGAAACCAGGCTCTCAACCAACCTCGGACAGAATGTGATGCTACTTACATACGTGAGCATTTTCTACCTTCCGTTGGGATTTTGCGCCGTGAGTTACTCAAACTCTTTGATAAAACCAATAACCATTGAGCTTTTATTGATACAGATGTAAGGCGCTTTGGTCAATCCCAAATATGACAGATGTTAGCACAAAGATGCCATTCATTCGGACAGCAGTCGCTGTTTCTTTGGCGACTTTAATAGTCACCTTCAATTTGCAGAGAATTTTTAAAAGGATGCAACGAGTATATCTGTATTTTGAGAATTGTATCCCTGAGGAATGGAAAGGCAAGGAGAAAACACGGCATCCTCAGTTTGACTAGCTTATATTTTGTAAATGCTAAACATTACTCTTTTCTGAAACCTCCGCACTTCGCATTTGGTCAAGGCAGATAGTCGAGAACATTTGCGCACAAAGCTCATCAGTGTCTGCTTCACCTGTCCAGACGCTCAACAGTAGGATCCCAAGCACAAGGGATATACTTTGTCGTCGTCGTCAGATCCTTAACCTCCTCCTCTGTACACTCAAAGTTCTCTCTGAAACGAACGCTTCACATTTGTGTAAATCATGTAGACATAGATTTATGCACAATCAAGCCCAAGTACTGAAGATACTGTATATACTCTCACTCATCATTGACAGGATATGTGTTTAAAGCTCAAAGTAAACCCAAAGGGGAGCGATAATTGAACACCGCTGCTACATTATTTTCTACAGCATAACATGTCCCTAGGTTGCTATAATCTCCACCACAAATGAACATGGATCATTTGCATAGTATTAATATACTTGCCCTATATAATCGGTTATGATCGTTAGAAGTGGTTGCATATGCAGAACTGATTATTGCTGTGAAACTGGTTGCGACTGTAGAACTGATTGCTGCTTGCAAGGCCTCTGGGGGCCCACGATAAAATAAAGCCTGAAAACGACGGCTGCGCGGAAATTAGCTTCCAATATTGCACGCGATATTATTAATGTCTTTATCAGATTTTCTTATTGTGCACGTGGTTAAGGGTTTTGGCAACAATCCATCCAAGCCAATATTATAGCAGCGGTGTGTCAAATGCCCAAGGCTGTAGACGCAATGCTCAGCCACCGAATTCTCATCTATCTGGGTATATGTGACCTAGGCATCGTAGAGATTTAGGCAGCAATACACGTTGCTGAAACAGCATATACACATGTATGTATCTACGAACATTTCTGGTTGGGTGGATTTGGGTCTCCTCAACATACATGTACATAGACTCCCCAACATAGCCTCCTCAGTACTAAAGAAGCCACAGGGACTGTACTTGGTCAGCGCTGCGGTCATTGGTCTTATACCGGTAACATTACGAGTGCTGATGAAGAGCCCGGCCAAAAAAAACCACCTGGGCTTTGCAGAGGTATAAGAACCATTGCCAGAGCCCCTACCAACAATTTGTATCACCATTATTACACAGCACTCAAAAGGTTGACTCTCACCGCAAACTTTTCCGGCGCCTAATGGTAATGTACATAGATATGTGCATGTATAGTAGTTTAAACTTCCATTGGGCACGAGCCTCGTTTTTGATATATATATATATATATTTATTAGACTGCATATAAATACATAGATAACGAATTCAACAAGAGTGATCTCATTCCTTTCCCACTTACATACTATCAAGGCTCTGCGTGAAGCTGTTCCTAAAGATACTGGGATATCTAATAATATGAATATGCCCTAGCCAAAAATTCTGAAAGCGGAGCTGCTGAAATAGCCACACCGCGTGCTTGGATACATACATGTAGGTGCTGAGCCCGCTAGGAGAAACAGTGGTGATGCCATACTGATGTCCCATATGGCATTATCAGACACGGCTTCACCTTTTCGGATACTGCTGTGATTACAATACACGAGATGGACTCAAATTCAGATCATCAATTAAATATTCCCCCAATCGACGTGTCTCATTGCGTCATGGTTACAACAGTCACAGCTGAGCTCGGGGGGGCGAAACGGTTGCAGCTCCATACAAGGAATTTCACAGAAACTGATATGGAAGATTTTGCAGTGTTTCTTGAACATGGAATGGCTGAATCTATTGGAATTGTCCTCTTGTATGAGCGAATTTCCTTGGCCCGTTCACAAAGCATGTCGGAGCTGATTACATATCATAGATTTATCGAAAACTGGCACAAGTGGGCATTTGAATCGCTCATTGATGCCTTTCCAAGTTTCCCTGTGAGACTACTGCACGAAGTCAATGGAGGATTGAAGCACGCCATGCTCCCAGTGTTCGGTGACGACATCGACAGCGAAAGTAAGCTCCCGTTCTTGGTATGCTTATTTGGCAGGGAGAGAGCTCACATGTCACTGCGCTAGGCCGTTGTTATGTCATGGATAATATTGACGTTGCAGATACTCCCGCCGAGTGTACTCGCAAGGATCTATGCGGCTAGGACTATGGGAGGCTCAGCGTATACCGGTGCGTCTCCTCTTCCAAGACATCTTGAGATAGCTTCATTAGAGTGGAACATGACAGAGGACTAGGTAGCGGTATGGGTGGACGCTTTCCCCCCAGTTCCGCAACGAGCAGTAGCTTCTGTTTCTGATAGGTTGTTTCGGCATTATGATTCAGTTGACCTACGCAGGTGGAAGAGGCTTAACGAATGCCCATACTGGATTTACCCCGATATTTTCTTCGTTTTTACCAATTGGGATAGCACATTGGAGGTTGTGAGGTTCCATCTCGAGAGTAAAGAGCGGGTACATTGACAATGATGGCTTGCTGATACTGAAATCTCAGGCTGATGTGGACTATCCTAGGACCTGTTCAACTCCGGCGCTCGGTCGCCCATCTTTCATCAAACTCGAGAGCTTCATCGGGATGCTTCCACAACTCTGGCTCTACAGGAATGCCTGAGAATGCACGCAGCAGCTTTGAAGGCGTTTCAACTGGCCCTTCCCAAAGAAAGGCGTTATCCATACCCAGCCTTTGGGCTAATGAAACGTCGGCTAAAGGAAGTCGCGGAGCTGCTTGATCTTTATCAACTAACATGTGTTACGGTCTTGGAGCAGCAACGGAACCTCCTCAGCATGGTGAGATGAGATACTTGAATTCAAAGTCGACAGGGGGCTAATTAGTGTTTCAATAGACGTTTAATCTCGAGACAGTAGGCCAAAGTCAGACAGTAATGCGTCTAAATGCGCTTGCTTTTGTCTTTCTCCTTCTTTCACTTATTGCTGTATGTTCTGGCTCTCAACGAATCACACTTCATTCGCGTATGAGCTAAAAGAATGGTGGATATAGAGTATATTTGGCATGAAACTATAACAACACCAGCTGTATGGTATATCCCGGTGGCTTTATCAACCCTCATCGCAACAGTCGGGGCTGTCTTCATCACCAATCGCGCTACAGACTATCTACAATCTCGTAAGCCAAAAAAAAAAGCAACAAAGAGACCAGTTAAGCAGCGACAGGGGGATAAATTGGAACGCTCCGAGGTCTTGGTTGGCGAAGATGATCAACACTAGGTTTGGAGGAAACACCGCCAGCAATACGGTATCTCGGGATGAAGCTGTAAGCTCATCGCCTGGGCCTCTGAGCCAAAAGCAATCTGAACCCTCTATACGAGTTTTCAATAGAGATTCCCCGGGTCAACAGCAGCCTGAACCATCCTCAGGTGTTCTCGATGGTCAGTCTCAGGGCTAACAGAAATCTGAAGACTCCACAGATGTTCTCGATAAGCCGTCTCTAGATCAACAGCAACACGAAACTTCCACAAGTGTTATCGATGGACAGTCTCCAGACCAACAGCAACTTGAAATCCCCACACGCATTTTCGATAAAGAGCCTCCAGATCAACAACAGCCTGAACCCTCCACAGGTGTTCTCAATGGACAGTCTCTAGGTCAGTTGCAACATGAAACCTCCTCATCCGAAATTGAAAGACGGTCTCGAGCTCAACAGCTCGAAGAGGCTTACCAACGTTCTACCTTACGGCGTGACCTAGAATATAGATTCAATAGCCACTCTTCAGATGAACAGCAACCTGAAGGCGACATACGAAATCGTGATAGGAAGTCTCCAGACCAACGGCGCGAAGCAGATCTCAAAAGATATATTTACGGCGTGAGCGCGAAACCAGTCTTATCGACGACGACCCTAGAGGCCGACCGCAGCCTGAAAGTTATTATAGGCGAGCTCGTAATAGGCAGTCTCGAAACCGACGGCAACCTGATGGCTATACACGGGCGCGTGATAGGCCGTCTATAAGTTTCCGGCAACCTGAAGGCTATACAAGAACTCGCAATACAGAGTCGCTATTCAAACAGCAATGTGAACGCAGGGGGACATCATCTGCCAAGAGATACCTAGTAACAGGGGTCGCGAGGGTGGATAGCAATCCACTGACTGACGACGAAGAGGCTGAAGCGACAACGAGAGGATTGAATGCCCTAAGCGGGTTTCTCCGACACCATGCATAGTGTAATCTGGATCTGTGAAGACTTACTTGTCTCGTAATTATTGGCTGCCAAACAAAACGCGGAGGCTCTAGGAATGTATAGCAACTATAACAATATTATGCAAACTCATCTCCGAAGAACGACCAAGAGAGAAGGGACAAATGCCTAGTTCTGCATAGATTTCGCTTCGATTTCGCTTCGATTTCGCTTCATAGATAAACGTGTTTGTTTCTTTTGAGAGCACTCATTTTTTCATGTGCCTAAATCAAGCAGATAAAGATATCTTTACACATGGTTTTGCTTTACCTGTCCAAAGGCTCAACAGTAGGATCCCAAGCACAAGGGCTATACTCCGTCGTAGTCAAATCCTTGACCTCCTCCTCCGTCAACTCAAAGTCATACAGATCCGCATTCTCCGCAATCCGGCTCGGCGTAACACTCTTGATCAGAGGAACAAGCCCCTTCTGCAAGCTCCATCGCAGCAGAACCTGCGCCTCCGACTTGCCGTACTTCTTACCCACGGCGCTAACCTTGGGATCGCCGAACCGCTCACCGCGGACAATCGGGCAGTAGGCCTGGACGACAATGTTCCTCTTTTGGCACCACTGCACGATGTCGTCTCTGGGCAGCCAGGGGTGAATCTCCCACTGACCGACCGAAATCACTCCGCCCTTGCCGGCTCCGCCTCGCTCGGACTCGAGTTGCTTGATGTACTCCTCCAGCTCGTTCAAGTGATGCACGCCATAGTTGGAAATACCGATGGAGCGAACCTTGCCGGCCTCGACGGACTCGACGAGGGCCTTCCAAGCACCCTTTCGGTTCTCGACACCGCCGTAGGGAGCGTGAATCAGGACGAGGTCAAGGTAGTCCAGCTTAGTCTCCTGGAGGGCAATGTCGACCAGATCGAGGGTGTTCTGGTATCCGAGGGGCTTCTCCTGCACGGGGACCTTTGTGGTGAAGAAGACTTCTTCGCGGGGGATGCCGGAGGCGGGAATGCCTGCGGCAGAAGGGCCCTGGTTGTAGTATCCAGAAGCAGAGTCAATCTATTTCACGGGTGAGTATTGGAGAGATGAAGTATTTCGGTTGTGCGTCAAAAAGGCTGCACGTACGTGTCTGTACCCTATTCTCAAGGCCTCTTTGCAGACTTCGGTAGCAGCATTCGCCTCTCTACAAAAGATGTCAATACGAATCACCCATTACAAGATGCACTATATCGACGAGTGACATACGTTCGGTAGACCTAAAAGCGCACTTGTAAGCACCATATCGGCAAGCGTAGGGCAAGTTTGATAGGGGCACAGCATTCATCAGTGAGAAGTGAGAACTTACTCCAAAGCCCAGGAGGGGAATGGTATAGCCCGAGTTGAGCTTGACAACCGACTGCAACGTGAGTTTCTGCGCCATTGTGTCGATGTTGACGATGGATTTTTTCCTAAAACAAGTTTCCAAGTTTACAAGTCGAAAGGAAAAAAAGACTCAAGATGAACGCAATAGGTGGCTTATAAACAATTTCCATTGCATGATGTCAACCACGCTATTGAGGGGTCACGGAATCCATGAGGGGCAACTCCAAACCTCTCATTAGCTCACCATCGACACAAGTCCCACAATGTGATGCGCAACGGCCGGAGTTTGTGGCATCTTTTCTCCCGTTTTGGAGGGAACGCATGATTAATCGTCGACATGAACGCCGAGGCGCGAGAGCGGCGAAACTCGCTCGCCGACGGCATTGATTCCATGCGTTAATTCCTTACATGAATGGATAGGCGGTACTGGTAAGGCTATCTCTGTTCGGCAAATGGAGGAGGCTGTTGACTCAGACCTCAGTAAGCATCGGCAAATATATACGGTCATATCGCAAACAGAACTCTCTCTTATCGGTCTTTTTACACTTGTATTTATTCATCCAATCTCGTCTAAATAACGCTATCTAACATGTCTATTTCATCCTCGTAATTCCGTCTATCAGGCGTCTGTTCTGCTGCCTGTTCCTCCTCCTCCTCCTCGTCAAGATCGTGCATGGGATAATTCAATATGGCCGCAATATCTCCCAGCATCTTGAGGCGCTGTCCGCTTTCGTGATCGCTACTTAATATCCGTGCCTCGCCACCGTCCAGCTTGACCTTGTCCACCAGCGCAACGTACTTTTTCCGTGTCGCCAGATCTTGACTTCGGAACAGGGAGTTGTTGATCAATAGCACTCCTCCTCCAGGCCCGACTGCGCCGTCAGCAATGGCCTTTTCCACCGCCCTGCTGCCGTACCATGCGCGTCCATCGTCGAGCTTGAGCAAATCAAAAAAGTTGTCCATGTACTGCGCCTCCTTTGCGTAGTTCATGTCCTTCATCTTGGCCAGAACCTCGGGACTCTTGAGCACCTCGTTTAAGCTGTGCACATGTCCCGAGTTGGCGTGTATTACTGTTGCTTGTCTTGACACGGCTGTAAGCACCTTGTCTGACTTGTCGCGGCCCTGTTTCGCAATGTACTCCTTAAAATCCGTCGCAACAAACCCGGGGCTTGCTAATAGTAGAGGTCTTGACTCGGAAAAGTCGACTGCTCTGAGTAATGATGATAGCGTCTTGTCGTAGAATCTTCGCATGCCTGCGTCCTGATCTGAGGCCGTATCGCGCTTCTTGGGCACTACGCTCTCCACTCGGGTCTTGAGGACGGTTCGGAACTGTGTGATGAGGCAGATGTTGGCGAGACCTTCCTGCATCACCACCGCAGCCATGGCGCCGTTCTTGTCGTCTGATAGAGCCTGCGCCAGAGTGGCCTTTGCGACGCTGTCCCAGCTGTCTGGCTTGACCACGGTAAAAGATCTGTTGATTTCAATGTCGAGCGTGTGATGGGCGCCCATGGCGACATGGTCGTTTTCGGCGGCGACAACGCCAGAGACGCGGAGAGAGGAGACGGCGGGATCGAAGAAGGTGGATTTGACTCGGATGGCGAGGTTCGTGTGGACTCGCTCGGCTGCTGGCACGCCGGTGCCGGGGTTGATGTTGACGACTTTTCGGATGGCGTGCGCATGGACGACGTCGCCGGGGACTATCAGGTTGTATGCGTGCCACTGCGGGTAGATGCGCTGTTAGCTGCTGCTGTTCATGTCGTGATGGCTTCAATCGCACATGAACTGGCGGGGCGGATGATGATGATGCGACTGACCATGTCCTCTGGATCCTCTGGCAGGAGCGAGACCTGCTCGTCCTCAAACTCTTTGGGAATGTGTCGCGAAACGAGCTTCATGGTGAATCTGCAATCAAAGACGGGCTATGGGTCGGTTTGGTTGATGCGCAAGCAGATTCGATACAAGGTGAGGGAATGTTTTTTGTTTTGATGACTGACATGGGACAAGCCGATATTAAAAGGCAAAGGTTCAAGATTCTTATCGCGCTGATAAGCTTCAGTGGCGCTGCATCGCTGCCTACAGGCACATGTTTAGAGTTCTCCACTAATGACGTTGACTTTACAGGGCTGTAACATATTTTCCAGGTTGTCAACGGCAACATTCTAGCATCAAATCCTTATAGTTTCATAAAATACTTGCAAATGATAGTGCAGATGTTGTTAATAAAAGTTACATTCTTGCTGAATTCTCGTTGTGGAACCGCTGAGGATCTAGCATTTGCAAGTACCTGGACGTGGATCTCCAGCATCGGATAGCCTGTCTACATGTCGCGAAACAACACACCACAGTGTATTGATGTTGTATCTATTTCCTACCCGAGTTTATTCTGGGGCTTAATATCGTTTCGGCAGATTATCAAGCAAATATTGATTTGTCTATCATATCACCACGTCATGTTCATAATCCCTTAGGTTCCTTATCAGCCTGTACCGCGTCACGACGTTTCTTCACAAGATGTGCCCTAGAATGGAGAAGAGGCTGCTATGGAATTTTAAGCCAAATAACTGCGAGAAAGCCGCCACACGCTCGTATTTGGCTACTACATAGATCCCCTTGAAGATTGTTTTCACAGCGACGAATCTCGCTAGTTTTAGGGTGCTCCCAGAACAACGTCAGATGGAACATGGTCGCATGCAACTCTGGATGGTAGGTATTTCGGTGAAAGCGAAGTTGTTTGGTCAGCTATCTCTTAGGGTTTCGCTTGATATCAATTTGATATAATTGGGTGGCTGACAATGCGTGGATGCCCAACGAGGCTGCCTGATATTGTACATAAAACCAATGCCTCTTAATATAGCACCATAATTCTTGGTTTTCATCCTCCATTAACCTTTTCCCTCAAAAGATTTCTTAAAATATTTGATACCTGCCATATCGCTACCTAAATATCTATAATTTGGCTTATCAAACGCAGATAATTGTTCGCAAAGATGGATCCTTTGAGCGCCTTGGCAATAGCAGCCGCTGTGTTCCAATTCTTAGAACTTGGGGGGAAGCTCTGCGTTAAAGGCTGGGAGAAATACAAACAAATACAACAGAGCGTACCTGACCATCAGAAGCTTGCGGCGGCAGAAGGAGAACTGAGAAAAATCTTTGATGAGTTATCAGATCAGATTTCTTGGTTCCGACAAGTTTCCACAAGTAAAGCCGTCTCTCAATCTCCGACACCAACACATCTACAGTTGATGGCGCTATCGGATAGGTGCACCGAGCTTGCAGGAGATTTTGAGCAGATTGAAAATCATATGAAGCTACCTACCAGCCGGGAAATGAAATCAGAGATTCATAAAAATGAGCATGCTGGAGGCAGATTACGACGACAGGTGCAAGAAAAAGATTGCAAAGAGTGCCGAAAAGAGATGGAACGAGAACAGCATGAATTCCGAAAAAGTAAAGAGAGCGTTGAGGCCATGATGCAGAAAATGGACCCTCTTAAGCGTGAGATAATTGATTTCATAATTTTATCTCTTTGGTGAGTTCCCTTGGCGGCTTTCCATTCTGTCCTCATACATCCGTTCGTTATCTGTGTAATGTCTAGCTTTCCTTTCTAGTGAAAGTCAGCAATATGTCCTTGTCAAAGTTTACCAGGATGCAAGAAGCTAACTTACAAACGTAACTTTTAGGGATGACTCAAAGCGCACTAAGCAATGGGAATGGCACTTTAGTAGCCAGCTAGATCAGCTTATCGAATTGCTTGGTAGCGTTGAGGTAACGACAACCAGCAACCGTCTGGAATCAACGTTATCAAAGCAGAAGACGGCCACTCAAGATCAATTCTATGAAGTGGGACATCGCAAAAACTATAACCAGAATTCTGACGCAGTCACCTCCACAGTTGCGGATGAAGAAACGGCCAGGCTGAGAAATGCTCTTCAGCCGTTCATTCAACGTGGAAAGGGACCAGTAACGCTGAAGCGGCTCGCAGAGAGCATGAATGCATGCCTTCAAAATAATGGCGAGGCAAGGAATGTAATCCGCGTGGATCTTGTTCAGATTCTCTGGAAGAATGACTGGAAATTGGATACTTCCATTGCTTCAGCCAAGATCGACACTACAACGGTTGCGCATGCTATAGCTACCGGGGTTCAATTTCACAATTTTCAGACACGCGAAAACGCCATCTCAAATACTTTTATGGATACTTATTCCTGGATATTCCAGAGCGAGCCTCCAAAGAAAGACGATAAGTCAATGTGGGATAGTTTTCCCAATTGGCTCGGAGATGATTCCAACAAAAGTTATTGGATCACAGGCAAGCCAGGTTCTGGCAAATCCACTATGATGAAACTCATATTGCAGCACGTTGACTTGGGAGATATGTTATCGCAGCAGCTTGGATCATTGCGCCTTCTTCTCGTCAAATACTACGCGTGGCTCGGAGGTACTACACTGCAGAAGTCTCTTGAAGGCCTTAAGAGGACAGTCATATCCCAGACACTGGTGCAATTTCCTGATTTGGCGCCGGTATTGGTACCAAGGCGTTGGGCCTTCTGTCAAATACTGAGAAGCACTTCAGGGCTTCCCGAGTGGACTGCGTGGGAGGTGGAGGAATCGTTTGAGGCATTGTTATCATTGTGCGGAGAGACGATCAAACTTGCTTTATTTATTGATGGGCTTGACGAATTCGACACACCGCCTTTCGAGGTCATCAAATGCATTCAACATATGATGGCACGATGCCCCCATGGGCTGAAAGTTTGTGCTGCCAGTCGACCTTGGCCAGAATTTTTGGATGTATTTACAGAGGGTCCAATGCTTCAAATGCATCTACTAACGGAAAACGACATGATAACATTCGTCAACAAGAATTTCGAAATAAATAAAGGCCTTGTTGAACAGAGAGAATTACACCCCGAGGCGGTTTCTCAGCTACTCACAGACATTGTACAAAGAGCCAACGGAGTCTTCTTATGGGTCTCCATAGTTGTACAACACCTATCCAGCTGTTTTTCTGATGGACAATCAGTATCCCAAGCTCGACAAATCCTAGAAGACCTCCCTACGGATATCTCATCATTGTATGATGCTATCTGGGATGGCATTCGCCCTGAAAATCTTCCCGACGCGTCATATATGATACAAGTGCTGAAAGCTTTTGATGGTCCACTTCCTTGGTTGACGATGTGGCTGATTGAGGAATCGAGGTTTACCACAATAGACGATATCAGCCTTCCACTTCAAAAGGAAAAGATGTTGGCGGCTCAGAGATCTTTGAAAAGGAAACTTGCGGCTCGTACCAAATGCATTTTGGAAATCAATGAAGGCGGAAAATCTTCCTTTGTCGATTTCATCCATCGCACTGCCCGAGATTGGGCACTTCAGCCTAATGTATGGCGGTCGATATGCTTGAAATCTACTCGACAATTTGATCCTTTTTTATATATCCTGAAAGGAGAGGCCCTCCAATTGCCACGGTATTTTTCGAGAGAGATACAAAGCTTGACGGCATTCACAGACATATTAAGACGCGCTAGTCAAGTTAAAGCTACTCAAGAGAATCAAGCACAATTTTGCGACTACTTGTGCTTGATCAATAAACGGTTTGAATCAATCTTTAGTTCTTTCTTGAATGAAAGAAGGGATGATTTTCTCGGTCCTCTTACCCATCGCGCAATATCCGATTTAATCCCCACATCCCGTTCTTTCCTGGATTTGGCCGCCCATTTCGCCATTCTGCCATATATTCAAGCTGTGGCACCTGCAAATTCGAACCTTTTCCCATCAAGGATTTGCGAAGGCTCTTTATATCTTGTTCGAAAGACAATTTTTGGTTGCTCTACGGATGTGGACACCTCCATTCCAAAAGCCTATTGCGACCAGAGATTAGCTACCGTCAAGTATCTACTTAACCATGAAGTTTATCAACATCGATGGAGAACGAATATATGGAATCACGAATTCCGCAATCTAAAAAGGGAGATTCAAGAATATTTAATGGACCATCCAGTAAATTCCGAATATTTTTCTACGGTGGTGGCATATCTGGACGAGAAAGAATCCCAACTTGGTATAACATCACGGATCAAGTCCTTTTTGATGAGAATGATGCAATGAAGGATAAAAGCCATTTTTCCATTATGTTAGAATTTAAATAAATAAAGAATCTTACGATTTAATACTTTTTTAAGTAGACATAGTAGCTGGAGATAAATCTAGTAGCCGGAGATAGACCTAGTAAATAGAGATAGGTGTAGTAAATAGAGATAGATCCAGTAGTTGGAGATGCATCTACCAGCTTTACTGTCAAGTTGCCCCCAGCCGAAAGAGAAAAGCAGCCATTATCGCAGGCGGCAAAGCAACAATGAGAGCTCCGAGTCCCATACCACCCTGGATATCGCCCTTCAACGTAGTCCATAAGACGCTCGCTATTATACTAATCGAGATGGTAGCCATGACGATCCAAAATACAGCCGTACGATTCGGTCCTTCAATGACGTGAATGCCCCAACCCTCGGTCGCCTCTCCACAGTCAACGACCTTGTGGTTCCGCCTCTTAGGAAGCCGTGGCAGCCAGGTGTAGCGATTCGGGCTAAGGTCGCCGTCGCCGTGCTCGAGATAATGCACAAAGACTTCGGGGGGCATCGGCGGCGGTATGAATTCGTAGTCGATACAGGTGTTGGGCGGCATCGAGTTGGGCCTATCACATACCGAAACGTAGCCACGCCGTAAGTTCCAGAGTGTAAACTCCAAGACTTCATGTTAGTTTCTCTAAAGATTTCTGAAGAAGTAGTCAAGGCTTACGCGGACAAACTCAACAGTCACTGGCTTGACCAGGAAATGCAAGCGGGAACGCACGCCCCGATACTGCAGATAGGCCTTCTTCATCTGCGAAAAGGCCTCTCCGTCCGAATTTATACGTGACATGTCTAATTCGGCCAAGGTCTTGTACATTCCGCCGGTATTGACGCAGAGAGCGAGGAACTTGGGCGGAGTTACACCGACACTAGATGCGGTAGTGCTGCCGGCTGACAAAGATGTCCTGTGCGAGTTTGCCCTGCTTGAGTCTGTCCTGCTCGAACTTGAAGATCTTGAGACCATGTGTTGCGGATTGGTCTGTGTTTCCGACTGCTCTGAATCACTCGAGTTGTTTATAGACGTGGCCTCATCAGGAGCGTCGAGTAACGTTTGCAGGCCGTCCAGATCAGATGTCTTGGAATCGACAAAGTCGCCGTACAAATCCACGCCGCAGTCCTAGAGAATGCCGAAGGATCTTCAATTAGCAATTGTTCATTCTCCGTTGATCTTGCTAACGTAGATAGGCACTTACACAAGTCCATTCAATCCTTCTATAGCCCGGCTTAAGCCTAGGTCTAGCTATTTTCCTTATCCACGCAAATACTGAGTGCATGTACGTTGGGCGTTTTGCTCTAAATGGTGACTTTATACGTGTACCTGAACTCCCGCTACCACGCGACTGCAGGACTTTTGGTGGTTGTCTGTCGTTCACATAGGGCGGAATAGTATGCCCCATGCTTATCCGCTTCTCAGCTGGATATGATATTTGTTCATTAGCTGGGTAACCTTGCTGCTGTGTAACTGAGATCAGGTCGCCCTGCCTGTCTTTTGACAGTTGTTTGTCATACATGGGAGACGCCTCTGTTATTTCTTCCAACATTCCTTGATTAGCCGGATAATGTGATGGTCCCTGACGTAGTCTATCTAATAGCAAATCCATGGTGTAATCAGGAGACGGGTGTTGTAGCTGTCTGAGTTCTCTTTGAGCTTTTAACCGTTTCAACTTTTCGCGCTTCTCGGATATTTCGGCGATTCTTTTGAGGCGATCGAATCCCTTGGATATACACTAGATTTATATAGAACTGGTATCAGCAATGGAGAACACCTCACCTAGACAATACAAGGTAATATATTGATGTACAAGCATGCACTGGGCAGATGTCTCTTTCCAGAGGAAAATGCTGTAAATCAAGGAGGCTTACCTTTTCTTCGACAACACTCCACTCCTCTTCGATTCGAGCTGCCAATGGACTCCAGATATCTTTACGCATGCTCATATACTCCTTGATCATGCGTGCTCGACCCTCAACTGCATTGGTGGCCACGCTCTGAGGTCCGCCGGGCATGAACTACATGTAAACAACGTGAGATACGGTATCCAGACCGTTGAGAGGCTTTAGGGCGTACCTTTTCTTCCACAACCCTCCAATCCTCTCCAAGTCGAGCTGCCAGGCCACTCCAAATCTCCTCATGCATACCCATATACTCCTTGGCCAAGTTTTGCAATTTAGAAGAGTCCCAGCCGCTGGCTCCCCTTTCATTTAGTCCCATTAGCCATCTATGACGGGCGACGCAAGCCTTGAGCGTCTTGGATTGGAGATATTGATCCCTGATTTCGGCCCAAGTAAAGCCCAGCATGTAGGCTATCAACAACAGCTGGTCATCTTCGGGGCTCCAGTCTGTAGGAATGGGCTTCTGTTGCTGCCATTCCTCGGATTCCAGTTTGTAAACCGAAGTAATATCCCAATCTAGGAGGTCAGAGACAATAAAGTGTTAGAGGCAGTTGTGGAAAACAGGCAGTTGTCCACCATACCATGATTATCAGGCAAAGGTTGCTTGTCATCATCATTCTGTTCTGGCCCAGCGCGGCGCTCAAGATCTTCTAGACGATTTTTAAGCCTTCTGCCTGTAATTGACTATTAGTAAATGATGAAGAAAAAGAGAGAAAGTATTGTGTTCAGAGATGAAAAGAGAGTGTTAGAGAGACATACGGTAGTTGCGCTGAGCGATGCGGTTCTGTACCCTCCTGCGCTCGGCAAGATCTGAGATCTTGGTCCAATCCTCGTCAGGGTTGGCAGAGGCGCTAAAAGCGCTGCTTTCGCCGTGACTTGAAGAAGGCTGGGGATGAGAGGGTGACTCTTCAGTGGGTAGTCCAACGTCAGAGCTGGTAAGGCCGCTGCTTGTGCCGTGATCCGAGGAGTGCCAGTAACGGGAGGGCAACTCTTCAGCAGGTGATCCGAAGTCAGCCATGCTGATGTCGTGGGGCGGACTATCGGCCATGGTAGTCAATTAGACAGACGTTGTCTTTGTCTTTGAACAAAGTGCTGAATCTCCGACATATTGAAAAGGGAACAAGCATAAACTACGAGAGATTTGCGGCTCTGCCTTGCATGATGCCCATTGGAGGCTGAATGCACGTCAATTGGCCACTTGGGTCATTACGGAGTACAAGGTGAGGGGGATGCATTGGGGCCATGAAGGAAGAGTGCCTTGCAGCGAGCCTTGCGGGAAGCATTTGGATTGGCCTGGAATAAGTTGCTTGCGTTGCATTGAAGAAAGGTGGCGAATACTTTGGTTGGTGATGCTACATGTAACCAGACATTGAGTACATCAATCAAACATACTGTAGACTTTTGCTATTCATGTCCAATACGTATGTCACTACTAGTTGACCTCGCATTCGCTTGCTAATACCGGCCCAATCGCTGACGGGATGCAGATGTTAAAATTGGCTTCCCCACAACCTTATAATAGAATGCCTACTTTAGGTACGAGGTCTGCGCCTCCGCCCCTTCATAGACGTTGAGATGGGATTGACTACATACTTTACGGAGTATTTATGAGGCTATAGGGGATTTAATATGAGGTTTATTTGGGATTTCACTGACATGCAGTGGTGCCCCAGTTTCAGCACACAGACGCTGTTTCAAAGTGATGGCGTTTGATGATTGTTTGACATTGACTGACTGCGCCCGCCCGTGTCCACGTTGTTTAGTATGCGCGCTCGAAAGCTTCCATATTGCATCTAGCGCAGGTTGCCGGAAGAAGCTGTCGATTCGATTCGAGGCCTTGGCGCTTGCGCAAGCAGCCCAACAGCGGCGTCATTTACGAGTTGACACGGGATGGATGTCAGCAGTAGAGAATGGGGAATGCCTGCTTTTACATACCAGCAGACTATAAGCATCTGTCTAGTTGCATAGGCTAAAGCGGCCCTAGATTAGAAACCGAGGAGACGCGGATCTAGGCATTTGATGGAACAATAGGCAGGCAGAATGAAACTAAACGGAAGAGCAGAGCAGATACGGAACACGGAGCACGGAGGTTTGCTATCGCGGCCGTTGGGAAGCCAATGCACATCCGGCATTGCGTCTTTTTGGCCGGTTGCCCCATAAGGCAGCTGTGGACACCCTCTTCTCGGCTAGACGGCCGAGGAATATTGGTTGATTGGAATGCAGCTGCATTGACATGTGTGTTGGTTCGGTGGTGAGCGGGTGAGAGTGATTTTTTTTCCGTGTTGGGAGGAGAGTTGGAGAGGGATCGGGGAGTTGTCGAGTCATTGACATCATGGAAGGGGGATCAGATGCCGGGAACGATGAGCGAGGAACAAAAAGTGGCGAGTTCCATAGAAACCTGTACGGAATATTCCCTGCAGGTACCAGTACATTGGGAGGATCTCTTCTTATTATACGTATACTCGTATTACAAGTATTGGCAGTGGTCATTAATGCCTCTCATCTCGTACCTATGATGGAAGAAACCGCCGAACGTGCCCTGGTACTCGTTCTCGTTAACTCTGACACTTTCTTCAGGGTCAGCGGGCCTTGGGTCTTGGCGGGGGGGAAATAACGAGACCTGAAATGATCGGACCGAGGCAGTGCGCATACAACGCTGGATGGGATTTTTTAGTCCGAGAAGTTCTGAAAGCCGTTGCTTCTCATCCACTAGAAATCCGACCTTTACGCGTATAATCGGGGTCAATCAAAATGCATGCAAGGCATCAGAGGAAAGCTGCAGCCGGATGGGGATCGTGCAGGAGAAATGGAAGAGAAAGATGGAAAAGTGACAAAGTTGAGGTTGGCGTTGATGTACTGAATACTGAGCGAGACATTGTGAATGCTGTAGATTCTCACACAAGCTCCGAGTCAAAACGGTGCAATGGACTCCGAAAATGCTCACTTCCAAGTCGCTAGGTACCGTTCTAGAAATCCTTCACCAATGCCAATGCACGCAGCTTCAAGGCACACAGGGGATGACATGTACCGGTACCGCCAGGCCAAGGCATCCTTGGATCCTCCACGAGGCGCAACCGCGGGCCACTGCGTCATCATGCGACGAGCGACACGTACTGGGTACTTGCGTCTTCTTGGCAGCGGGTACCAGCAACAGGCACTGACGCGCTAACGAATCGAGATTTTGGGAGAGAGAAAAAGAACGGCAGCTTCTATTGAGCACTGTACCGTTGATTTCCAGTCTTCGTACTCGGATTTGGGGGGGAGTGGCTTTTTTTCTTCTGTCAGGTTTTTTTTTTTTTTTTTTTTTCATTTCATTAGGACCCTTTAATATCCTCTTCATCTTCTCTCGCTCACCAGCTGGTTGTTATTTCATACCATCATACATCATTCATACATGAATCTCACCCCCCAGCTGCTGCTGCATCTCCAATCCTTCCATCCTCCAATATCTCAGCTGCCAGGATCCTCCTCCACTCCCCCCCCCCCCTGGAGCCTCTCTACTTCTACCGTCTCTCTCGCCTCTCTTCTGCTCCACCGCCGCCTCACTTCATCTCGAATCCTCGGCCTGCGCGCGCTGCCCTTGGACTAATCCAGCAAATTAGGCGCGCAAACCCGCCAAGCCCTATTCCAGCAATTCTCGCATTCTCCAGGCCCGGCCAGGCCCTGACCAGGTATCCGGAGCCTGCGGACTGGATTGGCGATTTCTAGGGGCGCTATACAAGTACTGTAAGCCTTCCGCTTATAAAGAAGCTTAGTCGGCCCACTCGGGGCCTGACGTTGTCCGTAGTCCGTTTGCTTTGCCCTCACTGAGCTGCTTTGCTTTGCTTTGCTTCTGGCTTTGCATCTGCTGTTGACCATCTGGCCGGTCAGCTCGTGACTCGACTCGCTTCGATTTTTGCCGCAAGGCTCGGTCAGATCCTGTCAGCCTCTCGTTCCGCTTCCTCTTCCGCTTCCCTTCTCTTCTTCGCATCGCATCGCCGCCGTGTTTCTCTTCCCGCTCGGATCCCTTCATCTTTGCGACTCTCGCCTCGGGCTGTTACGACTCTCCGTCGAGTTGTCGCCTGCCATAGAGCCGTGTTGTACTCACAGCATGGAATATGCCTCCTCCAATACCATCGCCGGTGGACGTGGGCGACAGCCAATTGGCCTCGAGAAAGGACGGTAGCACCAGAAATCCCACCAACGGATCGTCCGGCAACGCTGAGTCCCAGCCTCTGCCTATCGCAAAGCGATCCACGACTCTGCTGTCCCGGACTCCGACGCAGCAACTACAAAATGGAAAGGAAAAGGAAGCCAAGGGTGTGTCGGTTAGAACCATGTCTTCAACCCCGCCAGCCGCAACCGCCCTAGACCCGTTGAGCAATGTATGTATTTCAGCCTCGCCTCTCCCTGGCTGTGGTTGGATGAAGCCCACGTGAGATACTGACAGAGACATGATTCAAGCAAATCTTCCTCAGGACCAATAGCGGCACCCTCGAAACCTCCCTCGCGCAACGCCTGCGCGGCTCTACCAAGCCCGATAGCCCAACCGCCGAAAGCTTCCCTAAGAAGAGCATTAGTATAGAGAATACTACCCGCTTGGCAAATGGCCTCGCCGATTTCCCCAGAGACCGAAAGTAGGTTTGCGCCTGGCGCCGTCTTTGCTCGCCTGCTAACATTCTTGGCTGTAGGAAGGGAACATCTTTCTTGAGCCGGCTCGCTATGCGAAGCGCCTTCAAGAAGAACGACGACGATGCGCCCGACTCCGACTCCGAGCTCGGCGAGCTGCGCACCGAGGGCAGCAGCGCTCGCGCCCCAATGTCCGTCATGAGCGATGGCGGTGGTTACATCCCGCTCTACAAAGAACCTCCCCGCTATATCCGCGTGCGATCGCACAATAGTAAACGCCGAGATTTCAACCGCCTCTTTTTAGCCCAAGAACTGCTGGGGCCCAAGCCGGAGAAGGATGACGAGCCGTCGCAAGGTCGTGTGCCTGCCACTGCGGTGGGCACGCGGCTTCTGAAAGCTGGCGATGCGATATGGGCCGCAGAGTTTAGCATTGACGGTCGCTACCTTGCTGTGGCCGGCAAGGATCAGATTGTTCGGGTCTTTGCCGTCCTATCGACGGAGGAGGAGCGCAAGGCGCACGAGGAGGAAGAGGAGGCTGAGAGAGACGCCCAGGGAAAGAATCGAGGAGAGCGTTTGAGCGCCCCCGTGTTTCGAAGCAAGCCGATCCGCGAATTCGAGGCTCACACTGGAGAAGTGTTGGCCCTCTGTTGGAGCAAGAACAATTTCCTCTTGTCCACCTCAATGGACAAGACGGTCAGGCTCTGGCACGTCAGCAGACAAGAATGCCTCGCCACGTTTACCCACCACGATCTGGTCACGTCGATTGCGTTTCATCCTACCGACGACCGATTCTTCCTTGCCGGCTCCCTGGATGCCCAGCTCCGGCTTTGGAACATACCAGACAAGTCGGTGGCCTTTTTGGCCTCGACAAACGAATTTATTACGGCCGTGGCGTTTTCGCCCGACGGGAAAATGGCCATCTGCGGGGTACTGAATGGCATGTGCTCGTTCTTTGAGACGGAGGGGCTCAAGCAAAAGTTCCAGATCCACGTACGCTCGTCGCGAGGCAAAAACGCCAAAGGCAGCAAAATCACGGGCATCAAGACGGCTACGGTGGCCGGAACTGGCGAAGTAAAGGTGCTCATCTCGTCCAACGACTCTCGCGTTCGAATCTACAGCTTAAAGACTCGGATGCTGGATGTTAAGTTTAAAGGCCTAGAGAACCAGTCTAGCCAGATTCACGCTCGTTTCAGCGACGACGGGGCCTATGTCATCTGTGGCAGTGAGGACCGAAAAGCATACATCTGGAACACGAATACGACAGAGGTCGAGATGAAGGATCGCCAGCCGTACGAGTGTTTTGACGCTCATCCAGAAGTCGTCACCACCGCTCTTTTGGCACCAACACGTACCAGGCAGCTGTTGAGCGCGTCGGGGGACCCCATCTTTGACCTGTGCAACCCGCCGCCGGTTTTGCTTCGAAGCCTGGACGAGGCTGCTCTAAGCCAAACCGAGGTGTCGGAAACGGGCACCGAGATTCATAATCCACCCCCGAGCGCCGGCATCAAGAAGCCAGAAGAGAGCCCGGCATATCTGAACCGCTGCAAGCACATGGATGGCAACATTATAGTCACAACCGACAGGACCGGCACGATCAAGGTGTTCCGACAAGACTGCGCATTTGCCAAGCGCCAGCAGAACATGTGGGAGATTAGCTCCAAATTCTCCAGCAAGGTGAGCGGGCTGGGACGAAGCGGAAGCATCATCACCAGAACAAGCGGAAGTGTGTCTAGGCGAACCTCGCTCAATCTGAGTGCTGGCCAGGCTCAGCACCCGTCTGACCGAATTATGAGCTGGCGTCAAGACGTCGACGATCAAGGGCGAGCAAGCCTCAACGTGGCGCCGATAAGGACGGAGCGATCTGCCTCGCCGAGGAAAGCCCCCGTACCTCCAGCCAACATCTCGACAATCAATCCCTCAGCAGTAGCCAGGAAGCCCGTGGCCTCCGGTGGCTCACCTGTACGGCCCCCGAGGAATGGCCTCGCCAGCCCCACGGGTAGCGTACGGAACAGGGCATCGATAGGAACACTGGATGGGGGGTCACAGCCGCCAACGCCGAGTTTCAACTTCATCAGCGTGGCAGAAAGTGACGAAAACGACAAGGATGGTAGCTTCTGGAACCTCGCCCGGTGGAGAGGCAGCCTTTCGGGACTGAGGTATTCTGTCAGCGCAAGCTCTCCCACCGAACCTACCCACGATGCTGCTGCTGCTGCTGCTGCTGCTACGACGGCGGCAACGGATGGGCGAAAATCCGGTGACTTTTTGAAGCCACCTAATAGAGCAGCTGCTCGGAGGAGCATTGGAGTCACGGACCTCAACAGGCCCAAGGTTGTGGAAGACCAGACGAACCGCAGGAGGTCCATGGGCCCTTCAGTCCGATCAAGCAAGTCGCAAGAATCGACGAATGTGGGAATGACCATTATCGATGAACACAAGTCTGACCAGTCCTTGCCCAAGAAGCGGGCTGATTCCGGAGTGGGGAGGATGAGTGATGATACAGCTGAATGATGAAGAGGAGGGGAGAAAGAAGATAAGCGTCGCGTCAGTTGAAGCTGATGCGAGTGGACATGTCTTTTTTGGTTTTTTTGCATTTCTTACCTGGGGGCTGCTTTGGCCGGCCCATGTTTCACGCCGTTAACGGTAGCTTCCCTTTTCCTTTTTTTTTGTGTTATTTTTTCATTATAACGGCTGCATACCAAGCGTGGAGTTTTATTCTTTTGTCTACATTTCTTTGCTATACCAATTGTTGTGGTGCGGTCATGGGGAGGGAAGGGCTACGTGTGTGGCATTTCTTTTGGGAACACGGAACAAAGGGTGTACTGTTGCGGCGCATGTATGTAGAAAAAGGGGGGATTCAAAGTATTGATATCATGGGAGATTTGACAGACGCGAGATGGGAACAATGAAAGTGCGAATAGAGCGGGTTTTTACAGCGATATCGGGTTTTTTGAAACGCGGAACGTGAAAATGTGCCTGTTTGGTATGATTATATTTTGCAGACTTGTATGTATGTCTACTTGTCTGTTGTAGTATGGTATCCTCTTTGCCAACACCATGCTGTTTGCATGTGCTCTCTCTCTTCCTTCAGTATGTTTATTTCATGTATCCTCCTCTGCAGCGATCCTCGTCTTCGTCCCGTCATGTATTTAAAAGTCCTCAGTAGTGTTGAGCTACAAAAACACACACCACAATCAGCAAAACCGAACACACATGCTCTTTCTTCTCTCGTCCTCCAGTTCACAATTTACTCACCTCACCAGCCTTGCTCTTCTCAGCAATCGCCTCGGTCAACTTCTTCAACGCGGGCGGGTTCGCACCCGTCAGCGTATCAGCCTTATCCCCATTCTCGAAAATAAAGAACGCGGGGATGCTGCGGATGCCCAGCTCGAAGGCGAGATCGGGCACCTCGTCGGTGTCGAAGCGGGCAAAGGTGTATTTCTCGTTGGTGAGGGTCTCGGCGTGCTTGTTGAAGATGGGGGAGATGGCTTTGCAGGGGCCGCACCAGGTTGCGTGGGCTTGGAGGGCGACGTAGGGGGTTTTTTGGGTGAGTTCGTCGAATTGGGCTTTGGTCTTGATGTCGATGACGGCCATTTTGGTTGATTTTTTGGGGGGGGTTTCGTTGAGGGGAGGGTTTGTTTGGGGTGTGTTGGAATGGAGGAGTTGTTTGTGCGAGTTTTTTTTTTTTTTCTTGGTGGAGTTGGGGAGAGAAGTTGTGATGATGTAAGTGGTGAACCTCGGTATAGCGCTCGACAGATGATCGCAAGCTGTATGGATGTTATTGTGTTGGCATGTAATGGGATTTAAAAGATTAGATTGAATGGGGCGCTGGTGATCGGTTTTATACATTCTCCTTTGCCTCTTCGTCTTTCCATGCGTCCGCTATAACTAATCAATTTCCCCGGCACCCCCTCCGCGTGTGTGTGTTTTTTTTTGGCTCAATTACAAATGTCATCATCGCCTCTGTTCTTAACGCACGTAATTACATTACCCAAGCAGTGGAGGTTATGTGCAGGTACCCCTAGCAAGCACGCACAGCGCTGAGGGGTGCTGTGAGCTACCCCAAAGGTACCTAGCAAATCGATGATTCCAGCGCCCTTGAGGAAAGATCCCTTGACCTGGACTTGGGGCCGCAACTTTTTGCCGCAGTGCCGGGCTTTGCCGGTTTGGAATTGTTAGGGCGGGATTGCGTGATTCGAGGGGGCTTGTTTGCTGACAAAAAGATGGGATTTGGGGGGGTTCGGATGTCGCGAGGGAGATTCGGGTTGTCGCTGTGTGACGTAGTTTTGTTGGCTTTGGATACTACATGTACTACTACTATCGGATTGAAGAGCTTTGGAATACTATAGCTCTTTGGTATAGTTACTTTGGCTAGTAGACGATGAGGCTGTGAATCGTGGAAGCTGTGTTGAAGCATTTCTCAGCTCTACGGACATACGCGGACTAAAGTGGGGGGTTGTTCATGAGCCTTCTCGCATTACTACACAGAGCTGCGAATTGTTCGCTTGATGCGCATGGCTTTTGGTAATCTTGATTCTACGCAGCTCGTCCATCATGTGCAACTTCACGGTATGTGTGTGTTTCATTTATTTTTAGGGGCGTCGATGTGTGTGCAGCTGTGAAACGGGCAACTAAATGCGATGCCCTTTAGGGGCTGTAGCTGCATTTGTAAGCTTTGCTAAGCTCATGCCCCTTAATCCCCATCAGATGCGTGTACATCGTAGCCAAGAGAATTGCATGTGCTGAGATATCGCTTCAAGATTTTCTATTTCTCTATCCTCTTGCTTCTCCTTTCTTTTGAGACGGCCCAATACGATACTTTTTCTGGACCATTTCCCCGTGCGAGAATTTGGTATAAATTGGTAGGACAATGTGAAAGAAGAGAGCTTCGCGGCCATCACCCCCCGGAGGGGATGTGTTTAGGGTGAGGTTATGAAACTGGGTTTCCGCGACCAATCCAACAACTGTGAAATGTTGTGCTGCCAATTAATTCCTCGAATGGGCGCCCAGTTTCCGAATGAAACCATCTGTCTATTAATCCCCAGTCGTTGGTTGGATAGCATGCGTCCTCTGATGCTGTGTGTGTGTTGTCGCCAAACTGACGAGACAGACAAGTAGGGCATCTCCATGTACTGATCAAATTGAAGGGTATCGGTTTGGTAGTAGACGTAGAGGAAAAGGGCAACACCGTGATGCCGGTTCGCAGATTGATATCTGCAATTGCTGCGAATTTGCTCATCTGTGTAGCATTCCATATGTGTCTAATGATGTTAGCTGCAACCCATTTTTAGCTTTGGGGGGTTGAGTATAAGAGCACATTTGCGATCAACCGTTCAAGAATAAATGTTCAAAACCTTCATGGCAAGAGAACTTGTGTTTCGACTGCTTCAGAAGTGTACTTGTATAGAAGACGACGAGTTCATTGAGTTTGAAGGGTACTTGTACAGAAGACGATAAGTTCACTGAGCTGGAAGTGTTCCTAACGATACAGACGGAATTCGCTGTCCGTAGCTATAGTAGACACCACAGATGCGGCTGCCGCATGGACTTGGCGTATCCTATTCTGCGCCCTCTCAGAACTCTATGGGACCAAGTACGCCGTCCTCGTCACGCAATTTAGATAGCATCAGGTTATATATAACTCAGGTCATTAAGACGTTATATGAAAGACGAGTACAACCTGTAACCCATCCCGAATCATCTTCCCTTTGTGAGATGGCCCTTCGTTGAGGCCCAATGTGGCTAGGCTACCCTTGAGGAGTTGTGCGCAACCAGTCTTCGAAGTTTGTCAACTGGCAACAACAAACCGACTAGGAGAGGGTGCGGGCGCTTAATGCATGTCAGAAATAAGAAGCAATAGATTCGTGATAAGAAAACTGGAATTCATGCGCCAAACACTCGACTATCTGGGCAAAGATGCCAACGACTGACAACTGTAGGCCGATAGGGGACACTACGAGTACACCAACAGCTGGCTCTTTTCTCTCGCTGGTAAGTGTAAGCTCATTACGCGAGGATAAAAGGCCTGGCACATGTAAGGAGACTGAGAATCTTGCTGTAAAAATAACATCGAGGCACTTTCGACGGTTGCTGAGCATCTATTTACAATTTCGCGCGGGACCGGCTACTCGCTTATCTGCTATACTGAGAGTTGCTAGCCATTATAAAAACATGTAAAAAGAGGCCAAAACAACAAATCATACAACCACTATTTGTGCCGAAATCCCGAATCATGGGACGCCGCTCTTGAAACGCCGAGAGATGCGAGCTCGGCATTTCCATGCAATGACGACAAGTGACGGGAATTCAGGAAGAGACACCTGATTTGAAACAGTCAATACTACATTGCTTATCTGCATTCGCTCAACTCGTCACCACTCGCAGCAGCTATGGCGCAAGTAGCATCATGTCTAGAAATAGCTTTTCAGGGTAGCACTTGAAAGCTTATAGGCTAAAAGGTGGTGAGATCTGCCCTTTGGTGCACGAGGCTCGGCTTTAGCTTTTCGACGGAATTATCTCCAAGCTGCAACGCTGCAGTATTTGTTATTCCGCAGCGCCTGGGTCAGCCTCGGAGTCTTGATAATATCCTCCTTGCCGTGAAATCATCAGAAGGGGTTCATGAGCAGCACCGCATGGGATGTAACGGTAACGTTTGATTCCAATAATGGCATTATGCTAGGCGGCTGTCGTGAGGTTCTGAGGTATAAAATAGATAAAATAGCAGCATACTAGTGTCTTTGGAAGTGAAATAGATGCAATTGGACAGAGGACACTAATAAGAAATGGCTAGTGGACGCTGTTCTCACAAAGGCATTCGGGTCATCTCCTATTGCTCCGATCGACTTGGCCAACAGCGCGTAGTATTGACCCGGGATATTGTATCTCCTACTGAGTATTATTCCATTAGGGTTATCGGAAACGAATAAACTGCCGAGGCGGGACTGGGACAACCCCATACATGGAGTGTATGGCTCCAAACTCCGCCATGTTACGCGTATAGCTCTTTTTTCCAATTTTGGAAAACATCACGTAAACTCTCCCTAACGCCTCCCCGGTTTTTAGTCCCGGGATGCTTCTAGATGCATGTGTCTACGGAGTATAAAACACCATGCCAGCCAGGGGACAAGAACGGGTGCTATACAGACCCGAGGACCCGTGTTGCAACGGTAGGGTTGCGGGAGTGGGACGTGCATGCATATTCAGCTCACCAACTTTTGTAATGCTACGTACATGACGAGTCTCTTATCGAGCTGGAAGACTTGAGTAAACCTGATACATGAAAAAAACTTCAACGCCAGTGTTGAGAAGGGAGGTTAACGGAATATAGAGTATATGCCACGTATAGGCGCCACGCCCCGCGGCTCACGCATGTGAAATCACCGTTACAGACCATTGCATATGATCCATATAGACAAAATATTATCCCTGTCATGGTAGGATATATGATGCTTGTCATGCCAATCTGCTCCTACTTTGGATATTGTTGCATTCTCCTATTGCAGATCCACCAGAGCGGCTTCGGCAAAGTTGCCGGGTTCTATTAGTCGTGATGCGGCCGCATCCCCTCCCCGCTTGGCGGACAATCGCCCGACAAGTGGACTTTGGAGAGCCAGGAACATGTTTGATAGCTAGCTGAATAGCCCCAGTCAGTATTTGTTCGAGGACTTAAGTTCCCCCACTCAAACTGCGAGGAAGTGTATATAAATGGCCGTAGGGACTGCACTCTGCTTTATCTTGTTGTCAGAAGTCTACTTCCTTGGGAGATACTTGTTTGGCCTATGCTTGGCTTTGAAAATACAGCATGGCGATCCTTTTAGCAAATCCCGAGGCTGCGATCTCGTTGAAAAGCGTTGTGGTGTTGCCGTTGCTGCCAGTGATATTGGTATGGTCTTTATTAGAGAATGATGGCGTGGGTGTCTATGGTCTAACACGAGGAACTAGGGACTGCTTTACATCGCATACACTGTGGTTTACAATTTATTCTTTCACCCTCTCAGAAAGTTCCCAGGCCCAAAACTATGGGCCATTCATTACGGCTTTTACGCTCGCCTAGAGCTCTCCGGTGAAGGCCATCGCAGGATGCTACAGGTGCACCAGAAATACGGCCCAATCGTCAGAGTTGCCCCCGACCATCTAGCAATTTGCCACCCTGATGGAATGGACAATCTTTCAGGCCATCGCAAGCCCGGCCAACTGGAGAATGGAAAAGAAGCGGCCCGCAATAAGAGCAGTCCTGGCACCATTATCGGCGCGAACCGTCAGGACCACACCCGAATGCGAAAGAGCATGGCAAACGCCTTTTCGCAGCAGGCCATGCTCGATCAGCAGCCCTTGATTGTATCCTACGTCGACAGGCTCTTTGAGAATCTTCAAGGTTTTGCTGCGAAAGGTGAAGTGTTTGACGCTGTCGCCTGGTACAATTACACGACGTTTGATATTGTGGGCGACTTGGCCTTTGGCGAACCCTTTGGATGTCTTCAGGATTCCACCTTTCATCCATGGGTGGAACTCGTCTTTAAAAGTCTGAAGAACATTGCATTTGACTCGGCATTTAGGCGCATGGGTTTTCTATACAATCTTCTTGTTATGCTTACCCCAAAGTCTGTCATGACCAAGTTTATAGAACATAGAGAGCTATCTGAACAGAAAGTTCGCAAGAGGCTCAACACGCAGACGGACCGAAAGGATTTCATGGCATGCATGACATCTAGGAAGGGAAAGGATGTAAGATATGCAAGCGAACAAGTTTATCAGAGTACTAACATAATTGCACAGGAATTATCCTTCCACGAGCTCACCGCCAATGCCAGCATTCTTATCATGGCTGGCTCCGAAACAACCGCGACGGCGCTCTCTGCGGCCACATATTACCTTGGCTTACACCCAGAGCCCTTGAAGAAGCTATGCGATGAAGTGAGGTCTGCATTTCAATCAGAGGACGAGATTGACCTCTTGAGTGTCGGTCGCCTAGACTACATGCTCGCCGTTCTGAATGAAGCGATGAGACTTCACCCGCCAGCGCCCGCTCCAACGCCACGAACAATCAACGAGATGGGCGATACCATTGCGGGTCACTTCATCCCTCCAGGAGTACGTATGGCTCACCTTGCGACACAATTCATCTTACTTACACGTGTACATCTACAGACTCATATTGACATTTGGTATTGGACCTTGTTCCACAACCCCAACTACTGGACTCAGGTCGAGGAATTTATTCCCGAGCGCTGGCTGGGCGACCCACGGTTCGAGAGCGACAAGAGACGAATCTTTACCCCGTTCTCTGTTGGGCCTAGAGGTTGCATTGGCAAGAAGTGAGTTTGTTCTAAAGGGCGGGTTTGATCACCACTGACAATGTGTGTACGCAGTCTTGCTTATGCCGAGATGCGTCTCATTATGGCGCGACTCATTTGGAACTACGACATCGAGCTTCTTGACGAAAGTGTGGGCTGGGATAAGAGGTGCGAGGTTTACATTGTGTACCATAAGGGACCCCTTTACGTTCGCCTGAAGCCCAGGAAATGAGGGAGAGAAGAGGACGGAACCGGTATTCGAGCTGGCTCGAGTTGACGATGCTACTGTGTAGCTGCTGCTTAGCTTTGAACATTATTAGGTTCTTTTATATAGACGATAAGTGTCGCATAAGTTGCTGCCTAGCCACGAATTTGCATTATCTAGCGGCGTAAGTCCGTCGTCTTCTAAACTTGTCAAGATTTGGACGCGCGTGCTGAAACTAAATACTGCAAAATAACCCGAATCTAGTGGACTGCTGACGCATGAATTGTGGCGCAAACCGTCCTACTTAAATCACCCCTGAACGCGCTTATTAATGTTGCCTGGCCGTATTCCGTCTTCAGTTTCACCGTCTCTAGCTTCAAGTTTTTATATATCGTTCATCGATTGAAACAGAAATCAATAAAGCTTTCTGAATAATCGACAATCGCATCACCTCTTTCGTTAAGCTAATACTTTACTGGTTATCTACCAACAGTCTAGATTGAGGCGGGATTTCACAGCGCCCCTGTCAATGGATGAGTCTCCCAAATCCGCAAATCAACACAGACAAAACAAAGACGGCCGGAGTAAGCGCCACTGTTGGGAGTGCCGCCGACGATGCTTAGTGTGCGATTCTGAACTACCTGAGTGTAAAAGATGTCGTGCGTCGGGGATCCATTGTCCCGGATACGGTGACGTGAAGCCTACAAGACTGAAATGGGTCACGCCTGGGAGAGTCGTATCTCGAGATCAGAAACAAAAGAAAAGCTTGGTCTACAAAAATCAAGACAATCATGCCGATATAACTACAGGGAGTACATCAACTATAGTCACCAAGAAACTCGACATATACACGCCAATTCCACGATTCGAGATGCATGAAGAAGCACATGCCATACTGCAGGGCTACGAGTACTGCAAGTGGCTGTCTCAATTGGCAATTTTGGAATATGTTTACTAATAGCTGCCCAATAGTCAATTCTTGCATCTATAGAGACTTGGTCCCCCTCCATGAACTTGGATACAATCCTTACGTATATCCACTTTCTGAGAAACATCTCCAAGCCTCAGTTTGGTGTCCCGATTATCTAAAGTATGGTGTGCTCTGCATGATTCTAAGTCACAGGATAAACCAAATAGGGAGCGCCATTCCACCCAAAACAATGGTGGAGAAGTTTTACCTCTACTGGGGTCTTGCTGTCCGATCTCTCAATGAAGATCTCGGCATGGAAGATAGGCGTTCAGGAGATTCCGTCATTGCTGGGATATTGACGCTTCTGCTTGCAGATGTTAGTTATTACTACCCCGAGATGTCGTACAAGTGACTGCGCTTACTCACTCTGTCCTTTGCGATAGGTACAGCACGGATCATCGCTCAATTGGCGATGCCATTTAGATGCCATTTACAGGCTAATCATGCTGCGTGGCGGATTTTACGCAGTGGCCGAATCAAAAAGTATGGAGCCACTGCTCCTTTGCTTTTGGTCGTATGTGACCCCTATTACAGCAACAATCTACCGTATCATGAATTCATGTTAACATCATCTAGCATTGCAGTGATGGGGAACACAACATGTCCCGCATCAGATCTCTTCATGACCACTTTCCAGCTTGGGACTCTCAAATTTTTGCCACAGCAATACATCACTACTGTATCTCCAATTCAGTTATGCCCAGTGCCACTGTTCATTGAGATTATTAGGATTAACCATCTTCGCATGCGGGTTACAAGACCTGATGCTGCTGACACCGAAGCTTTTCAGAAGGAGAGTTTCGAAATATTAGAGCGCATCAATTGTTTCTCACCTCATCGATTGGCCCAATCTAGAGGCTCCAATCAAGAGGTTTGGACATTAGTTGGTCTGGTGTACCAGGCCGCTGCGGCATTATACTGCGTCTTATCACTTCAAAGCCTCTCAGTTCTTCCCGAGACGCCGGCACTACGAGTCCAATGCGCCACCCATGGAAGACTTATGCAAACGCTTTTGGTGGAAGCACTTGCGTCCAAAAGCCTGAAAAGGTTCATGATTTGGCCACTCGTTGTACTTGGGGTGGAAGCTGTTCACGGCGACGCACCTATGCGCGCTTTTGTTGCCAAGGAACTGTCAGAACTTAGCCAGAGTGTTGGAACCCATGTGCCCCTTACAGCAAAACGAGTTCTCGGAGAGTTCTGGGCCTCTGGAAAAACTCGCTGGGATGCCTGCTTTGATAGACCGTATGTGTTTACTGGGCAAATTGCGGTGGACACGAGCGGCTTAATGCCGTTATACAAGTAACCTTGAATAGACTCAAGACTCGAGATATAGTTTGATCTCTGTTGAAATACTTGAAATGAAGTACCCTTGAAAGCCCCCTTATCAACTAATAGCAGGAATCTGAGTCGTATAGCTGAGAAAATACGACATCGTCGCCTTCAGCCTCAAAGCTCGCTTCCACTTACACGTACGTGGCCCGCGTGGGTCTGGCAAATATCTCCCGAAGCTAAATGTCTTGGCATCTTTTTTCTCCTCTTTGGGCCAAGCGCGAATCCTTCGAGGAACAGCCGACTATCATAGGAGAAGATGTCCTATTATTCTGCGTGCTTCTTATATATAGCCTAGCACTTGATAACTTTCCCAGACGTTGTTTTTCATTCTCTAATACAAATCACCTTTTATCTTTCCTTTCACTTCGGCGGCAAAAGATATCTCTTCTTCTGTTTACTGTTCCTTCAAGCAGCAGACTGAAAAGAGAGAGGCATCCCAAACTTCAACCGGCTTTGTTGTAATAGACATCATTATTAATTATTCTTTCCAAAATGGGAGCTGGAGACCCTGGTAAGAATGCTCCCTTATCCTCCATTCTATGCGAATAGTGGGTTGACAGATCATAGTTTTGTATAGCTTATACGTCTATGCTCCCAATAGAGGGGCTCCGGTCTTCTTCACCGTTGCATTCGCTATTTCTGCCGTCTTTCACATTTGGCAATGCTGGTAAGTATACATGCATAGTTTTCAAACAAAGTCAGTATTAAATCTGTATATTAGGCGCTACAAGGCCTTTAGACTGATTGGACTGCACTCTGTGTGCGCTGTGCTATTCACTCTGGGCTTCGCATTCCGAGAATACGCTTCATACCATTATATCTATACGGGTACTGGAGGGACACCTCTAATTATCTTCATCCTTAGTCAAGTCTTTATAAATGTTTGCCCGTAAGTTGGCACATGTATTTTGATAATGTTTGTGGATATCGACTGATGAACTTCTCTTGCAGACCACTTCTAGAGCTTTCGAACTACCATGTCCTCGGCCGAGTGTTTGGTTATGTGCCACACTGCGCTCCAATACCGGCCTCTCGAGTTCTACTTACGTTTGGCGGCCTCATGGGTCTTGTCGAAACCTTGAATGCTGTGGGGGCTGCTTTATCTGCTAATCCCTCGGCATCACCTAGCCAGCAGAAGCTTGCGAGCAATTTATTAATAGCCGTGCTTGTCATTCAGCTCGGTGTTATAGCTACTTTCTTTTGTATGGCTGCCATCTTCCACATGAGGTGCAGAAAAGCTGCCGTCCAAGCCAAAGCGGTCAAAACAATGTTAACCACTCTTTACATGAGTATGATACTCATCTTTATAAGATGCGTCTACCGCCTGGTAGAACATACCGGCAATACAAAGATAGACATTGCGGACATTGAGGCTCTCGAAAAGCTGAGTCCTCTTTTGCGCTACGAAGTCTTCTTCTATATCTTCGAGGCGACTCTTATGTTTCTCAATTCGGCGATATGGAATGTCTGGAACGCCGGTCGCTTCTTGCCGAGGAACCCTCACACTTATCTTGCACAAGACGGGACCGAGGCCACGGTGGAAGTAATACCGGATAACCGGTCGTTTCTCGCCAAGATCGCACACGTGCTGACATTTGGACTGTTGTTCCGCAGAAAGAATACCGCGGTGAGATTTGAAGAGTTGGCCGCGTATGATAGGAATGAACAAGCTGGAGCACAGATACACAAATAGATATATTAGGGAATGTTGATATATAGAGTATTATAGCTTAATAAAGATTGCAGTCTTGATCGCGTTGTCGACAAAAGCTCAAGAAAAGATGCGCATCCATGACGGAAGCAAATGAGTGTAAATGAGTGTAAAAGACTGAGAAGCTCTACATACATGAAATGTAAAGCTAGTCTGCATGTGCCGAAACCTCCCTCTCTGCCTTCTGTACCTCCCAGAACTTTCTATATCTCTCCACGCCGCCTTGACCATCGTCTTCTAGCACACGTTGGAGCCACCCTTCGTCAGGCTCTGACAACATGTGACAATCAGGCGTCGCACCCGCGCTGAGCAAAACTTCAGCAGTATCCCAATTGCCTGCAATAACGGCAGCGTTTAGAGCACTGCCATATTTCCCACCCCGGGCGTTCACGTGGGCTCCTCTGTTTAACGGCAAGGTGATAGCGGGTGTCTGGCCCGAGTATGCTGCCGCTTGCAAAGCAGAGCCAAATAATCCCCCCTGTACATTGACATCGATGCTGGGGCAAAGTTCCAGAAGAAGGAAGCTTTGGACCGGCCGCACCGTAATACATGTCTCTTCCCACACCAAGTGTATCGAGAGCCTTTACGGTACACGCGGCCTGGAGTGCAGTGCCGTATTCACCGACCTCAAGATTAGGATCAGCACCATGATCAATCGAGAGACGCACTACCTCCTCGCTCTGGCCCGCGCACGCAGCTTGGAGCGCCGTCCCATAACAGCCACCTTGAGCATATACCTCAGCACCGGCGTCCAGAAGCAGCTGTATTAGGTGTTCTCCCATACTCTGTAATTGGTAAAAAGAACTCCAATCAGGAGTACGCCGATATGCCACTGCCTGGAGGGCATGGCCGTAGGGTCCTCTTTGAACGTTCACGTCGGCCCCTTTCTTGAGTAAATAATTTACAACTGCAATCGGGACGTTGCAACTACAGCATGCTGCATGCAGTGCCGTTCCGTATTCCCCCTCCTGAATAGAAACATCAGCGCCGCTATTCGCTAGCAGCTCAATGATTTGCATCATTTCCTCAGAGCTGTTATTTCGCATCTTGATACACGCGGCCTGTAGAGTCGTGTTGTAAATCCCTCCTTGAGCGTTCGGATCTGCGCCGCGGTCTAGTAAGTCCTTGACGAATACGGCATCACCGAAATAACCCACCGCGGCCTGAAGTGGGTAGCCCTTCTTTCCGGCCAGCTCATTCACTTGCGCGCCTCAATCTAGCAGCAGCTGGGATGCTCTACGGGCTTCTATATGTATTGGTACATAGAGCGCCCCCGCTAAAGAAATGTTGTCTTTCATGTTGACACAGGCACTGTTGTCTACTAGAAAATGCAGACAGTCTACCACACGCAACTCTAAGTTGTTCATCGATATAGCTCTTGGAAGCGGCGTGCGTTCTGGATGGGGCATGTATTCTGCCTTGTCGAATGGGCTGTTGACATTGGCTCCACGACTCACAAGGAGCTTGAGTATATCGAGATGACCGTTCCAAAGGGCAGTTCGCAGTGCAGATTCCAGTTTGCTGGCGAGGGCATTGATTTCAGCCCCGTGGTCGAGCAGAAGCCTTACAGTGGCTACATCTCCCTGCCCTGCTGCTATTTCTAGACAATCGTGCATTTGGGCACCCTTGTCCTAAAAGATGTTGGCAATGGCCCTTCTCCGATAACGTGTTGCCCAATGGAGCCCCGATGGTTAGACTGCTAATAAAGAATGTTATCAATTCACCCTCCTTGAAGTAGTCTGGGAAGGCGTCTGGTACTCGAGACATATGAAAGGCCCGTCCTGGAATTTTCCAGTCAGTACTTGCTTCATAGCCCCTGTGTAGGACCGTTTTGCACTGATGGAAGAAGCGCATGTAGTTGTAATGTTACTGAGATTATGATAGGTATCGGGCCCCTTTTCTTGCCTACGGGCGGGAACTGCCTCTTTATGACTTTTACGACGCCAGTTGGATGGCTTATTATATATGTACTCTCTACAGCATTCGATTAAACATACATGTAGAGTGCATGTATCTACAGCAGCAAAAGGAGAAAGCGAATCTTCCCAATGACGCCGCACCAAACACACCGTACGACACCATCGTGATATGCCGCACCACTGTTTCAGAGGTAATGTGCTCCTAAATGAGACCGTCCGCTTGTATTATACTAAACCGTTCAGCGTTAGTAATTCATCCGCATATCAGAGCCTGGGGTACAATAATGTGCGGTCTATTTGATGAACATGGGTTTTACAATTGGTCCGCCACCTTTCCAGTCTCTCCTGGATATCAGATCCATCGAAAATGCGACAACACCTGTAGTGATCTGTAATGCCTTGTGGCATGAAACACATATTATAAAGAAGCATATAATTCTCTATTCAACGCCATTTCTCATATCATACCCAACGCATCTAAACCATCCAAAGCAGAAACCTCTCTTAACATTTCAGAGCCCTCTTGTAGGCCATCTACAATATTACATCATGCGTTATACCACGGACTTTAGCATCGAGGAGAAGTACACCTATCTCGATGGCTTAGGAAATCATCATCAGTAAGCCCGTCCAATTTTGTTCAAACATTTCAAATCTGATTGATGAAACTAGATCTGAAGCATTTCCCGGGGCAGTTGCATTTGTCAATCCTTATCCTAAACAAGCCCCTTATGGCTGTCGAACGGAGAAGATCTCTGGAACAGCGTTTGTAGCTCCACGGGCAGAGAACTTGCAAACCTACACATATCGTTCCCAATCTTCCTACGATCACTCCGAATTCAAGCCTTGGCATCATGAATTGGAGACTGCTAATCCAGCAGAACCGACCAAGTTCACGCCGAATGGTTACTGGTCGTCCGACTTCCCCTCGGTCAGCGAAGGCGACTGGACGGAGCAGCATCTGCTGGGAAGCAACGGAAACGCACGGCAGAAAAATGGCGTTGCTCTCTGGGTTTTTAAAAACTCACCAAGGATATGAAGCCACAGACTGTATTCACGAGTCAGGATGGTGAGGCTTTGATAGTCCCCCAGTCGGGCGCGCTGGATATCACCACGGAACTGGGCAGGCTGATCATCACGCGTCTTGATACTACGCTATGGTCCTGTACACAAGACTCCACGCCGTTTAATGTTGCTGGTCGGCAGGGTACGCTCTATCCTTACAAGTAGGACATGATGCGCTTCAACTCCTTTAGCAATGCTGCATTTGATCACCACGACCCTTCGTTATACTGCGTCCTGCAAGCCCGGGCCTATGGAAAAGAGCCGTTCACCTCTGTCTTGGAATTTGTCCTTGCCGGGTCTCGCTGGGAGGCAACTGAAGACACACTCCGGGTCCCGTGGTACCACCGCAATACTATGTCGGAGATCATTTTCCCGGTTATTGACGACCCGGCACTCCCTTCCAATGGTGGTACGAATTTCGGTCCCTTTGCGGGTTGGATGAACGCGGCCATGGTGCCGCATAGGCAGACGGAAGAGGAGTATCAGCTGTACTTGAATCAGGACACGAGCAAGCCCTAAAGTTGCAGGATGATGGACTCACGGTAACGGTTTTTGAGACTGAGTGTCCCCTCATGCTCAGCGAATGGGCTTATAATACGGCACAGAAGAATTTCAAGTAACAGGCTTCTGCTGTATATGAAAAATGAGATGTGCCAGTGGAGGAAGACTAGAGAATACTAGTCAGAGAGATATGTATACTCCGAATCATGAGGCACATATCTTTCACAATCTTTTTATTTCAAGTAGACGTAGTTATTGTCAATTCAATTCTGAATAAAGTCACTTGGCACGCTCATCTCCAAACTCCTCCGGTCTCATTTCATCTACGGCATTAGATACATGTAGATTTAGCCTTGCCATTCTCTCCCAGCATTTCAATACCAACTTTTGCATTATAGCGATCCCTCAGGCCACTTGTAAGGCGGCCACGGAAAGTCAGGATTCCATTTCATTTGGAGAACCATAGTGCCCTCAGGGAACTCCTTCTTCGTCCCATCCGACATTCGAAACGGGTTGGTCGGTTGATACGTCACCCAGTCGTTGATGACTCCCACCTCCTCTGCGATTCCATCTTTCAATCTGGCATACGTATTTGGCGGCGCAATGTAATCCCCCATCACTTCGCCGCCTTTGTTAATCTCATACTCGCCGGGCTCAGCCCTGACCCAAACAGGCTGATGATACTGGTCTTTTTGCATGTCCATGTCGAAATCGAACACTTTGGGTTGTTCAAAGCCCGCCTTTACGGGGAATTCTACCCCGCAACTGCCCAGATCCTCTTGAAGCGACATGTTACCAATGCTGTAGTTGACATACACGAGCGACAACTTGTCCGTCCTGATGAGCATCTTCCACAGAACATCTGTGCTCTGAGCCTGTTTCCATTCGACATACTGTCCATCTTCAAACCAAGAAATATACCAGACGGCATTTTTCTTCACGGCCTCGTCGTCGAGGATGAGGAATTTGCCTTGTCGGCCAGCCTCGTCCTCTTTCCGGCGGATGTAGTCGTGGGATTTCCCGATATAGTCCTCGGGTGGACGAACAATTTTGATTTCAAGCATAGGGTTGAAGCGTGCATGATTGCCTAATTCAAAGGCTGATTTGAAGGCTTGCAGTTCATCGCTGGAGATGTCGGCGAGGAGATAGCATGTGAGGACATCCAGATTGTCGTTGGGCGCAAAGAAGACCATGTTGAACTTGCTGCAATTGATGTAGAGGCTATCGAATCTAGTGATGAACGAAGTTGAGTTTTGATCAATATGTTTTAGAATTTACGGTATGTTTCAACGTATCCAAAGACTTAAGCTGCATACGTGTAAGCATCTCAGTAAACAAGACAAGCCGTGAATGCATGATGAAATATCTCGTATTGAGTCGTGAGTTTTAGGCAGCGATTAGCGGTGTTAGTGCCCACAGTTATACCCGTGCACTCTTAGTGGCGGCTGCGCCTCTCGCGATCCGCTTCATTAACAGACAGTATTTTTAGAACTGCTGCGGATCTAGCTGCATCTGTCTCGCTTACCTTACCGAAGAGGCGGTAATATATGTTAACATGAAGCAGATAGGGCTAAATATCTTCAATGTGAGGCTGTCACCATCATCCATAGGCGCCTTGGTGATGAGGAGGTGGTAGCCAAAGACGAGCATCGCCACGTCAATTAGCGCTCATTACATCTCCTTCAACTCTTGGCTCGAAGTTCGGATTTAATTGAGCCATCATACTAAATCCTTTCCTTCGATTTATACGGTCAAGTCCAGCCTATACTTGTGAGACACGGGACGTATAGGGGTTACACACAGGGGGGAGGCGATCGCCCGAGTGGCGCTCACAGTTTGGAAATACGAAGGCCATTGGTGTTGCACAAGATGGGTAGTAGAATCCAGATTTTGTTTTTATTTTTATTCTTCATCTCTGAGCTTGGGTGAAGAATCATGTTGGAATACTGAAGAAAACTGTTAATCTATGTACAAGAAGAATAAGATGAAGAGTAAAGAGCCAATGAGATGGTTGACTGAGTTGTGTTTTGTATGACAAGCCGTCTGGTGTCTCACGAGCATCCCGAGTTTTCAATATCGCGTCCAACCCCCAGATTTGGGTCCATCCCTCGTTCCATCAACACACGCACTATATCCTCCCTCCCCTTACTAGCAGCAATGTGTAGACTGTTGCACCCTTCGGTGTCTACGAGAAATGGATTCGCCCCGACAGAAAGTAACATGCCAACAGCCTCGAGATGTCCAGCCTCGGCAGCATAGTGAAGCGCAGTTCGCCCATAAGTGTCTTTAGCATCTAGTCTAGCTCCTCTGCTGACAAGGAGGCCAATAATACCCATGAATCCACCTCTGGCAGCCAAGTGAAGAGGGAACTGGCCTCCGAGGTGACCTTCCGGCGACAAGCAGCTGCTCTTTGGCCTGCTTATGAGGCTGATGGGAGCGTCGTACGACAGGGCTGACGGCGATGATTGCGAATCCTGAAAAGGCTGAACGTCCAATGATGCTGAGCTAGGAATAGGGCTGTGGCTGTGGTTGTCCAGCGTGTCCCCAGACGGGAGGACATTGGCGTCGGTATCGAAGAGAGGAGATGCCGCCGGCCAAAACGGAGTCCAAGGATTGGGGATCTCGGCGGACAGTGTTTGGCTTCTCTCATAGTCGGATATAGCCGAGGGGGTGAGAGCGCCGTAGGACGAGTTTGGCGATGTGATGGATATGAAGCTCCGGTTGTAGTCCTCCGGAGGTGTACTCTCTAGTCGTCTAGTGACGCAGCTGCAGCAAGGCCCAGTGTGTGGTGAAGTTCGGAGATCGGGTGATTTGGACATTTCAGAAAGTCTTTGCTCAGCTTTCCGTCGTCCTACATAATGGCAGCGGTTAGTCGATATTCTCATTCTGTGTATCATGAGTCGTCTTGACTTACTATGCTTGCGCTGGGCGATCCTATTCTGCTTCCTCCGTCTCTCCTTTGCAGCATTTTCGGCATCAACGATGCTATCAAGCTTAATCTTTTCTTCAATCCCTTCATCATTCTGAATACAAAGCCTCAATTCATGTCGGTTGCCAGAGGGGCGGTCCGGAGTGCAGGATGAGGTCGCCATAGTGTCTCTCTTTGCTCTTTGTTGCGGTAGACGATGTTCGCTTTGCAATAAAAATTCTCTAGTTACATAGTTGTCGTGGATAAAAAGTGCAGTTCCAAAAACTTGTCTCATTATTTAAACATTTCTCTCAGGCACAGACAGGGATGTTGGAAGGAATCTGGGAATCTTATTGTAGACACCCTCGGCATTGGGGGCGGGCACACAGCTTAGCAGCATCTCCTGCAACAAGCCACACCTCTCACCAGTTTTGAGCGTAGCCGAGAACCGGGGATGCCATCACATTGGCTGAAAGAAGTCGTTTATGGCTCGAATGAGCGCCCATGCGGCATCTATAAACGTTGACACGCTACACGGTCGCAGTTGCAGTGGCCAAACTCGTCCATCTTGGCGGCCCATTTTGCCTTTTTTGCGACTGTGGCGATCCTGCAAGGTTGCTTGCTTGATCTGGGTTAGCAAGGCTGCTGCAAGGAACCACAAAAGCACTGGATGCGATGCGGCTTGGGCGACTGCTAGGAATAGTCAATGGCGGAGCCGTTCGATCTAAGCAAAGGACCCTTGGGGCCGTGGGCTGGATTCCAAGCACAACAAGTGCGAAGTGCGATGAATCGGTGCAAGGGGGGGAGTTGTAAGGCTGGCCAATCGGTGGCGGCCAAGCTGATGGTTTCAAGGGTTGATCTCCTGAGATGGGAACATCCGGAAGACGAAGCGGAATGACGACGTTTCCGAGTAATACTCTACGAGGCAGCTCGGTGATTGACTCATTGCAGCATTCGGTCTACGCGGAATTCCAGATTGACGAAGCTTCATCACGGCCATCGTCAGACGCTGCGGCAGTTGGCTTTCACGGGACCATGGCAAACCCGCCAGAGCAGTGTGGCGAATGCACAAGATCCATGTCAGTTTGGCGGTTGGCCCAATAAGCGCCCAGGACGAGGCGCAGAAACCCAGGAGGATCCCAGGAAGGATTGCCCCTGGCATCAAGGCATACTTGCGTCGATTGATCACGGGAATTGCGGCTGGGCCGTAGAGCAGAGCAATGGCGCGTCTAGATGACGCTGCTTCATCGTGCGCCGTAGCTAAATATGAATTTTTGCATGATGCTAATGCCAGGCAGACTTTGTGAGTCCTGTCTGTCTGTCCCACGGAGCCAATACGCGCCTCACATTATTAATAACAACAGTGGGCGATCTCATCTGGCGACAGCTTCAGCTGTGGTTGGCAACTCGTCGCTGACGTAGCAGAGCGCGGTGTATTTCCACAAGAAGAAAGTCATTCATTACCGTATTTTGAAGAGCGCAAAAGTGATGCGATGTTACTGTAGAGATTGCAGCGAGTAGTTACATGGATTTCATCCAGTCAGTCTTACTCGGCCCTGGTTGTTGGACTACTTCTCGGATATAAGTGGCCCAGCGGCAATAGCGAGCTAAAATCCCATCAAAGGCCAAATTAACCAATGAAACAGGCTCGTTCAAGATTCCGGTTTGTTCTGATCCCAAGTCTACGCACACGCATACGCATCGATCTCCAGCCCCGGTATCAAATCACATTGCAGCACGGCGAAGTCCGATGCAGGGAAAAGATGACAGGTTACAGGATGAATCAAAAGTCCAATTCTATCTAAGCTCTAGAAGTACATTGTGATCTATGACTGGCGCCCGTAAATGCGATAGCCTTGTGGTTGCCCTCTTTAACTCCTCTAATCGAAACATGCCAAACTGTGAATAATACAATGGAGTTCTGCATCCAGCGCAAAAATTCGTACAATGTTGTCTTGCTGCATCACTTCTTCTGAGATCCAGAGTTTGAGCTAGATCCTCCAGCTCCAGACGTTGGTGTACTGGCCGAAGTGTTTTGCGCACCAGATCCTGAGGATCCTGATTGACCGGCAGTGTTGTTGGTGCCGTTGGCATCTAAAACTTGTGTTGGCTCTATTCATTGTTTTTCAAATTTCTATATAAGGAGAGGGATGAACCTACCAGCAACGGAAGCCATAACCACAACAAGAGGGAGTCTCATTTTGTCAATGATTGCGATTTCGGTGGTTAAAGAAGGAAATATTGGAGTGCTTGGTATGTTATATCTTTTCTCCTTTGTCACTGTTGTTCTTCTAGATCTCATGAACAATATCCTCATTCCCAGTCCCAGTATTATATATCTTTCCTCGCTGTCAGCGTGACGCGGCCGTGACGAACCCACTGAATGGCCGAATGCCATCCAAGCTGAACAGAATAGGGCAATGCAATTGCCAACCCATACCGGTTCAACGTCCTGAAGGATGAGGGTTGGCCGAGAGGCGGGATAGGCTGATATGCTGACCGAAAAGTGCAGTTCCATGTCAGCACAAGAGCCAGCATGACTGCTGACTGCGAACATTTACACTGCGTCGGCAAGACTCACTCTGCGATACCGAGTATCATGAGATTGCTGTTGAATTATGAAACAAATCATAATTGCAAATTTATCGTCTCTACTTTCGGTTGAGCGGGATACTATCAATGTGCATTCTCGTTGCTTTGGCGAATGTGGACATATTTGAGGTGGGCTCGGACATGGACAGAGTGCTGCGCCCGATAGTCGTTGATAATGAAAAATATTTACCAACAGAAAGATATCTCTTCTTTCTAACTAGACTAAAGACTTTCACTCATTTACATGATGATAGGATTTACTGGAAGCAAGTCCATGTAGGTCATCTGCGATGCAAAGGCGCTACAGGATTCTTACATACCCATGTGATCTCTTCTTTCAGAATCAGATTGATTTTATGATATTACAACATTAATTTGTCATTTCAGATTGCTGAGGATCATGATTTACGATATATCCAATTGCCTGATTTTGACCTTCCGATTAGGGAAACTGTTAAGGCACCATATTGCACAAGATACAGTCTAAGCCTTCCTTTTGAAGCTGAAAATCATGTAGCATGTTTTATGACTTTGCAGATAACAGAAACATATGACCCGAGATATAATCCCTAATTCCTTTTGTCGAGGTCATTCAGATAGGGTAGCATTCCGCACCCAATTCGTCCAAAGTGCGCCTCGGCAATTACACTATTGCCGTGTCAACCGCAGCCCCAGAAATTGCCTTTTTTCCATTCTGTCATCGATAAAACATCTTCAGAGATCCATTCGGTGTCATCAAGTGGGATCCTCAACTCAGTTACACAGCTGAGCCATTGCCGGAGACCAGATTGAGAGACAGGCCGTTTGTATTCTGGAATAATCCTCAAAATGAGAAACATTTCTTACTCACACGTTACTTTGAGTGAAACAATTCCCTAAATTTGTCGGACCAGGCTGTGTTTTAGGAGCGAGCACCCACTCATTGAATTGCTCAGCCTTGTATGACTGACAGGTTTCAGCCCTATAACTTGACTTAGTAAATGAGAAGGATGACTATTCGAAACAAGGAGCCTCATGCGCAAGGCAGACGCAAATTGGCCTTAAAATAAACTACCGCTAGAGGTAGTGGGACAGTGAATAGTGGTACGGCGTGGCGAAGGCGACTCAATACGACGTCAATTTCGCAACGTTCCGCCTAACGTCGGATAGTAGTATAAACGGACCCTTGTAATGTAGAGTAGTACGGCCTAGAATAACTTAGACATAGAGAATAAGGGGAGTTTTGGTAACAGCCACGCATGTGATACCTGTTTATCATTCATTTGGCTATATGATCAAGGCATTGCGAGCTTGAGAAAAGGAATTGTTGGCCAAGGTACACGGAGGAGTTACTTGAACATTAAGAAGACAAACCAGTGTCTAGAATGGCTCCGCAACGCCTATGCAGTGTTGCCTTTCCACATTTTAGCACTAACTGATGCAAGCCATTGCGCTTGTTTTGACATAAGGATGAATGGGAGGAGCGATGGTTCAAGACTATAGGAAGTTTCGTGTCCTGATAGAGCAGTGTATGGAAATAAACAAAGGAACAAAAAAAAAAGGAAGCAAACATTGATTAGATGCATCAAATGTAAAAAGAATGATCTCGCCCGGGCTCGAACCGGGGACCTTTTTGGTGGTGTCAACGAATGATGTTAACGAAATGTCATGACCAACTAGACCACGAAACCATTATGATATCTGATTGGTTGGAATGGAAGCTCGCATACGAAGTACATAAATCTCCCACAAGTCGACGACACTTCTCATCTCATTTTCGAATCGAGAAGTGGTAAGATTTGATGGCAAAACGGCAAAACTCATCCGAATTGCGTTTTCAAACCGATGTGAATGAGATTAATTCAGGACCAAGCTTGAAGAGGAAACTAGGATTATACCGCGGTAGAAGCTCACCCTACCTACTCGTAAGTAGTATTCTGTGATAGGCTTGAGGAGAAGTCGGCAAATTATATTTCAACCTTAATTTGCCGATGTCCGCAAGCCACAGCCAACGCGGCTGCTTACCGCTTCTCTCATTGTGACGCAAAAGAGGAATTATGAGCAAAATGAATGCTAGGCTGCGGACTTTTACTGACGTTGACCATGAGGAATTCCATGCACAGCCTCAAAGCCCAAATCCAAAGTCCGAATGGGAGATGGCTATCACGCATATACAAGTTGTATAAGTGAGTCTCTAAAATGGCAATCGTCCGAGACTTGAGTCACTTTCCATTTTCACAGTTTAGCATCGTCTCAAAACAAACGCAGTCATCCACTGTTAACTCACCACCCAATCGTACGGATGTCGAGGTTCCCGGAGTAAGCAAGTTCCCCGCCAGCCCGTAAGCCGGTCCCCAAAAGAATTAGGAACCATGACCACTAGATGTGGCCTAATAAACCCTGTCCGGCTATCGCTCAACTGAAGAGCTATAGATTCTACGGAGTACAGTTGTCTTTATCCCCGTCCCAGCTTGCGGAAGACATTCCCCTTTCCGGAGATGCAACTTTTTTGTTGATTTTTCGTTGACTTGAAGTGGTTGCGCCTGATGAATAAGCGCTAATTACCGAGCACGTCGCCCGTTTTGTTGTTCGTAGTAGCAGAACTAGTCTAATTCAAGTGGTAATTTACTGGCACGCATATTCTTGCTCAAACGTACGTGGGGGAGATAGCAGTTGCAGGACAACGGGCGGGATTGACTCAATTGGGAAACTAACTAGAACCTATGGCGATGGAAGAATTGTATGATATGTATTTTATAGGAAGTCATTAGTGGTCTCGTGATTCCATTGAGGCGCGACACAAAAGTCTAGCCGTAGATGGAATCTCTCAGCGATCTATTGATGATACAGACAGCATTATATCACAGACGAAAGCATGTCAATTATGCCTGATTAATAAACATCTAAAACGGAAATCCGTAGATGCAAATGATGAATTCCGTTTACACCCTATAAGAGCATGTCAAGTTGTCATTTCACTCTTACAGCACTAGCGACTTACGCCCGACAACCGTTGCTTTACGAATTACACGTATTGCCGTGTTTCTTACCTATCACACAACTCTTGGGCCAATATTAGACGGGAAGTTCTTTAAAGGGTGGTCCAGGCATCGCTTAATGATTTGTATTAAAATAGAATTCGCTACGGCGAATTACCTAACACCGGACTCTATGACAAACGAAAGGTTTCACTCGGAGCAGATGAGGTAATCGTGCCAGACTCAATACAACATCTTTATAACTCTTGGCAACCCTCTAGTCTATTTATATACAAGTTGAATGGTTATGTGATGTGTATCACAACATTATCAGCAGCCAAGTCTGATAGTGTCTCTGATTCCATCTGAGTGATAAGACTAAGGGGTAAGCTGTCTCGTTCCTTGCCGTCTTTACCGCCTCTAGCTATTTAACAGATGAATAATGCACTGGATAAACCGCAGCGGAATTCATGGCGTCCCCACAAGGCTCTTGTGGCTCAGGGTTTTTGAAGTTACTGCTGACTCCGGGTCGATAGAGTTTTGGAAAATGCTGACAGTGCGAGTAGTCGAGGAGTTTGCCCCTTTTGGGGATAAGCAAGCATTCCAAATGAACCATAAAAGTAAACTGAATTATGACCAAAATCTCGTCCACGAAAAGTATGAACGCCAATTCCATGACTTTACGTCTCATGGAGTGTATACATCACATTTCCGCAATTGCCTTTCGGTCTTGGCCAAAAGTCTGATTCCATACCACAGAGACGCACCGGCTTGCCGGCCCTTGCAGTGTTTGCACACTGACGGAACTTGAGGTTGGATTCGAGTGTGGAGCCGAAGGAGCCGGTCCGCAAAAGCCCAAGAATCATAATCCACGGTATGAATTTGTCCCCTGATCTCACATCACACTAGAGAACAGCGTCGGTGAACCAATTTGACGTGATCGAGGCTAGAGGGCGTATTAGCCATGTTCCTAGTTCTGACGGGAGAGAATGAGTTTATGACAAAGAGACTCGGTCCCTTGGGAACCCCACGGTGTGTCCTCATCTGTGCCCGCGCGAAGGAAGAAGCCAAAATATTGAGGGTAATACATTGGATTCCATCATATGCTTGTATTTGTGGAACATGGCAACAGTCTGCGAAATATTCTGTGAGAAGGAGCACAGAATATATGCTCTTATCCGGTCTTGTTTGTCAACATGATTCAACAAGACGAGAGTAGCAACACACAAGCAATTGAGTATCTCGTATACCGGTTAACGACTACTTTTGTCGCCCCGCCTCAGCCCTATGACCCAGGAGTAAGAGTCGGAATGTCTCATAAGACTGACATGTATTGGCTGCTCTAATCGAGCCTGTTTGCCAGCGGTCCAACGTGAGAAACATTACATCAAGTACCTAGATCGGGAAATATATTCCCAATGCAACACTACGTACCTCAGTTTTGGTCGCAGCAGGAGTTCGTACAACTATTTCCGGCGCCATGGATCCGGTAAATTACACATAAGCAGCTGCCATTGAGCAGTTACTACCGATTGGCTCGGTTGAATGTGAATACGATGACGGGCTGTTCAGGGTTCTTTATCTGTCATTCAAATCTCTGCTGTACTTTATACAGACCACATGCTGTCACTTCTCACAGTTCATGGTTTAGGTCTAGTGATTGTAATATTGCGTTAGCACACCTGATACCCGGAGGCTAGGAGTAATTAATCCCGGACAAGTTATGTAAATTGGAGAATTGATGATCAAATAGTCCGCACATGCGATAGATGAAGAACATTGAAATCGTCTAGATATGGACCAATATCCCTTTCAAGCGGCGGAGTGGGCCAAAGCCGCCAAGAAGGAGGCTGTGGCGCCCGCCAGCCGTGGTGATATGATGTCCGGCATTCATCATATCTCCATCTGTCAAATCGAGCCCCCTTACTTGTGTTATCACCGGCTAACCGTTAATTCCGCCGAGAAGAATCCAATAGCGAGGACATGTGTCGTAAACCTGTGGCTTCTAGATGACGACTTTTGGCCGCACCGTGATTTTGTTGCCGAATAATAGGGGTTCCGCGGCCATGATCAGCGTTTGTTTGCCCATCGTTGTATGCACCATTCGATCAGTCAACTTTCATATTGCTGTATCAGTAGCTAAATTCTGGATATAAGCGGGTCATTTTCCAAAATTGGGATGTCGATTCAGCCATTAACCTTGGTATAATGATGCCGGAGGGTGTGGAGGGTGTAAAGGGTGTGTCGCCTCATCTTGCTAACCTGTACCTAGCTGACCCTCCTTGAAGCAATAAGCTCACGAGCGGGTAAGCCTTAGTTGAAGTAAGGAGCTCACAACAGGTGAGCAGCAGGATTGATTGGAGATGAGGTGAAGCAACTTGGAACTATAAAAGGGACGGTGGCCTCTGGGAGGTAACCGTTCATCCGGATCTCATTACTCACCAGCCATTCAATCCATCACTTGCTTTCTCAGCAACACCTCGCATACCCAGCTAAACGAACTATACCTCACCGAGTATTTTCACACGCACATTGTCATAATGGCTTCAGCACAAGGCATGGCCGCATATGCTGCGCCCTCTCTTTTCCAGCCTCACCTCACTCGTCAAGCCATCCGAGATGCTCACAAGAAGAAGATTCCCCCGTTGTTGGGATATTATGGCGGCCTTGGATCCACGAAAATCTCACGCTTTGTGGCACCTCTCAACTTTGACGTCGTCTGGGTCGACTGGGAGCACAGCAGCATGAACGTTGAGACGATGACAACCATTGTTCATGAGGCCATCTTCATGAGCCAAGGAAGGACAATCCCGTTTGTCAGAGTGCCAGGACATGACCACGCCTCGATTGGATATGCGCTGGACGCTGGCGCGAGTCTTGTCATTCCTCAAGTAAGTGATACGCGATCAATAGCACCACAAAGCGCCACGTTATAAGATAGCAAAGCTGACCCGGATGTAAAAAAGGTTGAAACTGTTGAGCAAGCAAAGCATGTTGTATCGTCAGCCAAGTTTGGGTCCAAGCAAAACGGCACTCGCTCAGCACCCCCCTTCCGACTTGTGCCTGGTGTCACAGATATGGCATTCCAGCCGGGCAGAGACATCTTTCAGGCGCTCAATGATCAGGCCGCCATCATGATTCAGATTGAATCGCTAGCAGGTGTGTTTCCATTCCCTCAGCTTTGAGACTCGGCTTGTCTGCAGCCGTCCGTCAAATGGATACCCCTAACTTAGTCTTCATCCATCAGGCATCAACAACCTGGACGCCATCCTCACCGAGGTGCCCGATATCGACCTTGTGTGGCTCGGAAGTCTCGATTGTCGTGTAGAAATGAATCTAGCAAGCAACTACGGCATGGGCGGCAACGAGCCCGAGTGGCTAGAGGCTCGCCAAAAGTTCTTTGATGTCCTGGACAAGCACGATAAGCCCTATGGCGGCTTTGCCTTTACCAGTCCCCCCTTTGGCAGCCCAGAGTCTTTCAAGAAGGCTGCAGAGCGCATGTCCTTTATCATCGTGGCAGCCGATGTCAAGGCGCTGGCGGGCATGGCAGAAACGCTGCAGGAAACGCGAGGACTTGTGGAAGGGCTTGTGAAGCCGGAGAAGAAGGTGAATGGAGAGAATGGAGAGAATGGACACGACAAAACCAACGGTGAGAAGCCATAGAAGATTGGCGGCGATTGGAAACAATCGATGGTAAAAGGGATAAAGAGAGCGGAGTGTGAATGTGAGGGAGAAAAGAGGATGAGAAAAGAGGACGAGATAAATTACAGGGGATGATGTAAGCGGCAGTCGGAGATGGCAGTTGCAGTGCTCAGCGTGCCTTCCTGCCTTGATTGAGTATCATGGATCTGTTAGTCAGCCATCACGACTCTATAATAAAGCTTCATGATTCGGGATTCTTCACAGACTCACTGCAACGGGCTTCAGATGACAAGTAGTTGACGTGCTTTTGCGTTCCAACGTACTGCCCCCTCCGCACGTCAATCGACACCATTTACATAACAGCAACCCTTAGCGCTGCTCGAGATCTGGGGAAGACGCCGTTATCGCGCATCATGTGGGACTCGTGCGACCTGCGAATCTGCAAACCGAATCAGACACGTCGCCTGTGCAATATTCTCCAGTCACTGCAAAGACGAAACGGGATGCTTATCTCGCCATGCTGCCGCGGCCTCCCCGCAAATCGACAACGGCGAGCGCTAAGGATTGGCTGCTGCTAGGTCCTGATCCCTGGCCGACACAATCCTTGACTCGTGCGGTCCGATTTGCGTTGCATTGCTATCATGCGCTGCTGCCTTCGGGCCATCGCTTGGCCTTTTCAGCTGCAATTGGAGACGAGAATCACGGTCAATGGGGGTCGCATTGTACATACAGATCAGAGAGGAGCACGGCATGTTTCCCGCAGATGCCACATGGACGTCGAGATCGAAATCTGAGACAATCGGCATCGCGTACCTCGACGCCGGCAAGCAGCAGGGCAAAACAAGCTTATCGTCAGCCAGCGAATGCTTGCGCCAGAATCGGCACCGCCGTTACTCGTTCGAGATGAAGCCACGACTAGGGCCCAGGCTAAGCTGCGGAGGGCGCATCAAGCGACGCATCAAGCATGGGAGAGCCTCGGCCGTCGTCATCGGATGAACCATTGCGGCACGCGATAGATAGCATCTGACGAGCTTTCTTATCTACAGCCCTGGCCATGTCTCCAGTTGCGGCCTGTCTCTTCTTCTTCTTCATATTTTCCTTTTTCCTCTTCCTCTTCTTTTCTTTGTTTCTCTGCGTTGCATGGTTCTTGAATTGGCTAGACATTGACATTGACCACACATTGGCGCCTGCGTAGACTCGCCCTCGCTGACTGCCTAGGAAGCAATTCCTCACCGACAACCACCGATTGGCATCGCGTGCCTCTTACACAAACATACATACATGCGTACATAGACGAGATCTTCCTGTAGCCATGGATTCTCGCCGTCGCCGCTCCTCCGTTGGCAGCGGCGCCCAGACGGCCGACCAGGCCCTCGCCTCGCTGGGCTACAAGGCAGAATTGCCTCGTCATCTCTCCATGATGTCCATCCTCGGCCTCTCCTTCGCAATCATGGCCGTTCCCTTTGGCCTCAGCACCACTCTGTACATCACTCTCACCAATGGCCAGTCCGTCACCGTCCTCTGGGGCTGGGTACTCGTCTCCCTCATCTCCGTCTGCATCGCCGCTTCTCTCGCCGAAATCTGCGCCGTCTTCCCCACGGCCGGCGGCGTCTACTACTGGTCCGCCATGCTAAGTTCTCGCGAATGGGCGCCTCTAGTCAGCTTCGTGGACGGATGGCTTACCCTCGTCGGCAACTGGACAGTGACTCTGAGCATCAATTTCTCCGGCGCGCAATTGATTCTGAGCGCCATCTCCATTTTCAACGAAGACTTTGTGGCGAATACATGGCAGACGGTGTTGTGCTTCTGGGCCGTCATGTTGGTGTGCGCTCTGGTCAATGCTTTCGGCTCGCGATATTTGGATCTCATCAACAAGATTTGTATATACTGGACTGCTGCTAGTGTCATAATCATTATGATTACCCTGCTCACCATGGCCGACCACCGACGATCCGGCGAATTTGTCTTTGCTCACTACGACGCATCAAGCAGCGGATGGCCAACCGGCTGGTCCTTTTTCGTCGGGCTTCTCCAAGGTACGTTCTCATGCCACGTCTCATTTCCTATCCCTTCTTCAATCAGGTCATTTAACTAATTACTGATTCTGTGTCTCATATAGCTGCTTATACTCTTACCGGCTACGGCATGGTTGCCGCCATGTGCGAAGAAGTACAGAATCCCGAGCGCGAAGTCCCCAAGGCCATTGTCCTCTCCGTCGTTGCCGCTGGCTTCACCGGCGTCATCTATCTCATTCCGCTCCTCTTCGTTCTCCCTGACGTCCAGACGCTGCTCACTGTCGCAAACTCTCAGCCAATCGGCTTAATCTTCAAGATCGTCACGGGATCTGCGGCGGGCGGATTTGGCCTCTTGTTCCTCATTCTTGGAATCCTGATGTTTGCCGGTATTGGAGCTCTCACGGCGGCTTCGCGATGCACATACGCCTTTGCGCGAGACGGTGCTATTCCTGGTTATAAGCTGTGGCGCAAGGTCAACACGTCCTTGGATGTGCCCATTTGGGCTTTGGTCCTGTCCACGGTGGTCGACTGCATTCTTGGATGCATCTATTTCGGGTCCTCCGCCGCCTTCAATTCCTTCACTGGAGTCGCCACCATCTGTCTCTCTACGTCATATGGTGTTCCCGTCCTCGTCAACCTCGTTCAGCGCCGTAAAGCTGTACAACACTCGCCCTATCCCCTCGGTAACGTTATGGGCCCCATCATCAACGTCATCTGCATCGTCTGGATCGTCTTCTCCGTCGTCATTTTCTGCATGCCCGTCTCGCTGCCGGTTGATGCCACGACCATGAACTATGCGTCAGTGGTGTTTGCTGGCTTTGGAGCCATTGCCTTTATCTGGTACTTTGCCTATGCGCGCAAAAATTTCACTGGTCCCCCAGTCAGGAGTGCGGGAGAAGATGGTGAAATCACGACGGTGGGAGTTCCGGTGGGCAGCCATGAAGGAAATGGCTCAGATTCACCGACAACTAATCCGGAAAAGGACCTCAAATAAATTACTTAGTATTACGAATAATGAAATAATAATGAGCTTTTGCCTCTGCTCTATATATCAATTCGAGTCAAAATCCCGGGATCAGACTTGAGAACTTCACTCGCCTCTTTTTAGATATAATGCAGCTCGCTGATCCATCAGAAAACATTCAGCATAGTAGCCATGTAGCATGTCATAATTCATCCATCTATTGCACACTCCCACTATCTATACCAGCGAAGCATGCCCATAATCACAACGGGTATATACAAGAAAAAAAAAGCCGAAAATTGTCTTTTTGTTTTTCCTCCTTAAACACTAATGGTCCGGAACACGCTGAACTCCTCGCCCGTGGCAATCAAGCTGCCCGGAATCTGCGGGTGCCAGTGCACTTCCCTGACGTCCTTGAGGTAGTGCACGAAGAGCAGCTGGGGCGGCACGTCCTTGACGCCGGCCGTGTCCTTGCTCTCCTCGTCGTCCAGCTCGACGGCGAGATCCCACAGCGTGACGGTGTTGTCGGCCGAGGCCAGCGCGACGATGGAGTCGTCCGTCGGGTGCCACTCGATGCTGCAGACCTGCTCCTTGTGGTAGTTGAAGCTGGCCAGCGGCTGGGGCTTGTTGGCGTTGCCCTTCCACTGCCGGAGGTCCCAGACGGCCCATGTTCCGTCGTCGGCGCCCGAGGCGAGCAGGTTGGTCTGGTGTCTTGACCACGACATGACGTTGACGTCGTAGTCGGAGACTTGGACCGTGATGGCGGGCTTCCTCGACTTGGAGCGGACGTCCCAGATGCGGATCGTGCCGTCGCTGGAGGCGGATGCGAAGACGGACTGCTCGGAGGGAGACCACTGGATCTCCTCGACACTGCCGGTGTGGCCCTGGAATGCTCTGCTGTCGGTGACCCAGCCGCCTCCGTCGGTGCGCGAAGTCATGTAGATGAGGCCGTCGTTGTCGCCGGTGAGGAGCTTTCCGCCGGGGACAAGCGGCGACCAGTCCACGGCGAAGCCCTCGGACTTGTGCGCCCTGATGGTAGAGATGGGCTTGTTCTGCTGCGCCGTGATGACGGTGCCGGGGACGTCGAACGAGGTGAGATGGGGGGTGACGTCGTGGATGAAGACGTGTGCTGATTCGGTCATGGTGGCTGTGAGCGTCGTGGGAGGCTTGGAAGGGTCTTGGTTGGGGATCTGGTGCGTGCGGATACGGTTGGTGCATGAGTTGAGAGGAATCGACTTGCTCTCCAGGATGGGATCGGCATCCTCGTCGTCGTCGTCCTCGGAGTCGGAGTCGCCGCCGTTGCGATCCATCTTGCTCAGGCCGCTGAACTTGACGACCAGCAGCTCGTTCTCGTGAGCCTTTGAGGACTCGGCCTGTGTTCCGGTGACGGTGTACATGGTGTGAGGGTAAGCCTTGCGGTTGTCGCCGAGGGAGTCCCTGACAATGTCAAAGGACAAGCAGGGCCAGGGCGTGTTGAGCCCGTGCAACATTTCGTATGTCGTCAAGTCCGGCGCCAGCGTCTGGCCAGGCTCTAGCTTGCTTCGTCCGACAATGAAGGTTCCTTGATCGACCTCCATAGCCTCTGTAGCAACCAATTGTCGTCAGCTGCAGCCTCCCAATTGAATCTCGCCGACCAGCCCAGCGCAATGCGCAAAAGGTGCTGGACACTTACGCTCTTTCTCCTCGGCTTCTCTCTCGGCATCTGGCCGTCCATCTACACCAGCCTCGATGATTTCGTCTTCGCTCTCGAATTCATCTTCAAACTCGTCCTCAAACTCGCCCATGTCCTTGTCCATATCGACATCCATCTGCTCGGGGCGCTCACCACCCTTGAGCGGCAGGTCGCCATGATCGTCCGCTGTGCGCTTCGACATTGTGATTGTGATATGCAGAGTTTCGCTAGATTACCTGATAAAGCTTTTATGTCAGTCAGATGCGCCATACGAATCAATCAATGCGCATCTTCACTCACGTTGAATCTGGACTCTGTGCGGAATCGCAAAATTGAAGCTGCGAATCTTTACGGCACAATTTTTGAGCCCCTCTAAGAAAAATTCCGTCCAAAAAATTCTTATCGACTGATAGCGGTAAAGCCACATGAACCCCCCGCTATGTGGCTGAATGTTGTGGCTGTGCATTTCACGATATCCAAAATTACGGGAGTTCACCTAACCTAGAATCGATCTTTTGTTCTCTATGACAACCGAAATTTGGGATCATTCTAGATAAATGAAGCGGTCAATCGTATTTGAAACCAAGAATGTTATATGTCTGATAGAGTTAAGGGGGGAGGATCTTTCCGGAGGCTGTAGTATAAACGTTACGACATTTGGGACAAGGTGCAGCGTATTGTTCAGCTACTTGTATCTAGATGCGAATCCCGAATGCATCTTGTTTATTCGCACACTGCAATTGCCAAACTCATAACCAATAGCCCTTTTGTTACGGGTTTCATTTTATCAGAACGAATGATTCAACACTCTCAGCGGAATTTCTTCCCTTAATCGGATTCCTCAGCTTTGTCAACTGTGTGTTGCCTCAATGAGGTTGCTGGCCAAACTCCTCCATCCAACAACTTGAGCCTAGCATCGAGTTCTCGAAACCTGGCTCTTTATAAGTTGCTTCAAAAATAGGCGGACGATAGCTAGATACTATAGTCTCTATGGCCGGGTACGAGTACCGATCTGTGGCGCGTATAGCATCTTGTATCAAGTCATCAATGATACCAATACGCGTATGCGCTTATGATGTATCCCGTAATCGTATTCTTATTTCAACTCCAAGAGATTCCATCTAGCTATTAGGTGATAATGAGAGTCTCATAAAATTGATAGTTGCATAACGTCTGGCTGAATCTTTGTGCTCTCGATCCAGCTCATCGTGCTTCAGTCGAAACTGACAACTGGTTGACACGCAAGTCTAGAGCCCCTATCACGTGTACTATGACTACATGTACCTTACTTGCTTGCGCTGCTATGAGATTGATAAGCATCATATTTTCAACCATCTAGTATCTTCATCCTGGCACATAATAGGAATGTCAAAGTTATGCTCAAGCAGTGCATTCCGCGGATGAATATGGTGTAAGCCAGCCGCAGTATGTGAAAAATGCATATAGAAGGATAGAAAGGCGAACTGTCCAGAAACCACAGAACAAAGCTGTATTTCACGCGTCTAGTGAGGTTTTATACTCATTTACTGTACATTTTCAAAGTCCTTCTCTTTCCTGTGGTATTACAATGTTGCGAGAGCAACGGGAATTTCATTCTGCGATATCTCAGCAGCGTCAATTTATTCAACTGTAATATTGACCGAGGGAGTTGTTGTCCTCGAGAGAAAATATTGTACGAAGCAGGTGACATGAATTCTGTGAGCGCATTCTTCCAAGCGTAACTTTTATCGTTGATAGAATTGCATTCTGAATGCATCTAGAACGTTTAACTACAAGGAGACAAATCATCGCAAGACTGTCGTTACCTCAGCCCGTAGAAAGTTCTGGAGATGTCGTATTCACGTCAGAGCACTGTCATTCTCCCTGGCTGACAAATTACAGTCTGTACTTGATCGTCGATGCACTCACGCATGATCACCGTGCTGAGAAGCCGCCAAGATTTGATGTATACCTAAGTGATATTTCCTGTTTACAAAACTTGATAATAACATGAGACTTTTTACTCATGTTAGTTACCGCAATAAGCTACCCCTTTAATGAGTACAGCAATTCTACCGCTTTGACATTGTACTGATACATCTCGTCTACCCCCATCTAAACAAAAGTACCCCGTTTCACTATCACAACCCCTATAATCATAACCATTCAGCTCTGCATCTGTGGGGAGGGCGATTGCTAAATTTACCTAGAGGCTTTACTGTAGATGGACATAATATGCCTTGGTGCTGATGCTTGGCTTGGTGCCCGAGATGAAGCCCGACCTTATCAATGCTCGCATTGTGATCAATGTTGAGTTCCCTGATGGATCATTCTTTAACTTTTCACACACACAGTCTTGTCAAAAGGGTCATATACGCTTGTACTTTTTGAGAAATTTACAATGACACGTATACAAAGCGGATATCTATATCCAGAAGGTAGCATTCGTCTGAGATCAGTGTAGGAGTTCCGCAGCGCGTCAAGGCACCGGTTTATTTCGGACGCAGGTACCCTCCATCTGTATCCGCTCACCGTTTCAAGCTCGCCTCTTGGTTATTGATCATGATACTTTTGAATGAAGACCAGAGCCACTGGTGCTTCGAGTCAGGTGTTATTGATAATCAAAATTCTTGACTCGCACATCAAGTGAATTGTCTCAAACTACGATTTCCACACCATCTTCGTATTCACATAGTACCTCGTAGATGGTGTGAATATGATCATTGGAGAAATACCCACATGCCCCTATAATCAGACAATATTGCGTATTTTGAAGTTGATAAGAAGACACCCCAACTCAGCTCGGCACTGCCTTTCGGTATAGTGTGTTGTCAATCACTGCAGGGGTGATACCCAAAGTTAGCACCCAGTCAACTCTCTCTTGGTATTCCTATTTTAGCCAAGCTTTCTGGAACTTGACAACCTATGGCCCAAGGACACCCCTTTTAGGCTCGTAGGGCGGCGAACTTCTAGGACAGGAACTTATATGTTTTGAGACTCAACTTTCGAAGCTAAATGCCTGTGTCACTACGGTACCAAGGGGGAGGCCGCTTATCGCTTAACCTCTCAAGGCGTTGCCGCTTCTGGGGGCATCAGCATATGGGGTACGGCATCTGTCACAAATTCTTTTTTGCAATCGCGTCAGAAGCGCACTGACAATATGGGGGTCAGATGGGGACGTGGTGCGGGAAAAGTCCACCCCGTCTACGCCTTGGTTCTCAGCCTTGCCTAGCACACGATGCTGTATTTACCGACAGACGTAGCCTGATTTGGTTATATGAATCGCATATTTGCCCACCCCAGGCTACCAAAATAACCGACCTCGAGACTAGAGAGAATAAAGTCGCGACAGCTGGACGGTTGTTGAAGGCCATGGGCGTTGGGCTGAAGCAAGGCCCACAACCCTCATTTTAACCATGTCTTTGGCTTATTGGCTTACCGTCGTATTCCGTTAGCTTGCTGCGAACCCTTGTTCCAGCCCAAAAGCCAAGCATCAGCCCTTCGTTCAGCTTCAACTTTTATTATTTTGTTTTCAAGGTGGGCCCAGCCCTATTGGCTAGCGCACGACCAGAGAAGCTTGAACCGAGATGCTATTGCTCTTGGCATTTCTTCACCTGAATGTCGGTGTTTGGTCTGGAGTTTCGCTAGACTTTGGTCCAAGCTTGGCAAACGAGGAAACTTGTTTGGATTAAGAATTTTTTTTCAAATGCTCTTACCGGTAGTTGATCCATGCTCAATCAATGGCGTGCTTCTCTGGAGGAGTGGCTTTAGGAAGATCTAGAACCACGATAAGAGCGACTAAGATGCAGTCTAGTTGTATGAATGAGCAGGGTTGCATTGTATAGCTCATGCAGACCGCCAACAAGCAAATCCTCCTTCAAACTATTGCCGAGCTAACATATAACAACATTGCACGTTTCATTTTGCGTTGGCCCTTGACAACTAGAGGCTATCCTTACCGAGTCTTCCAACACCTAGTTGATTAGACAAAAAAAGGAAAAAAGAGAAAAGAGAAAAAGAAAGAGAAATAGCTGCTTGTGACTCCTCCGGGAAGGCTCGAACTTCCAACCTCCTGATTAACAGTCAGACGCGCTAGCCAATTGCGCCACAGAGGACAGGCTTTGATGCCCGCTGGGGCCGAGAGAAAGCTGCTATGAACGATTTGACTCCAGATTCGGTGTTCATGCTGGCTCATGACGCTTCTCTCAATGTCCCCTGCTCGTATTAGTGACCGGATGCGGAATTCCACCATGTCATTACAACTAGATCGGCGATCAAGCTAAACCCTTTTTTTACCATGTCAATTACTATTATTATGTATCATGATGATGATGATGCTATTTGAGTCGGTATTCTCTTGAGATCATTGAACCACACATATCGGCTGAGAATCATGTACAGGTGGCGGTCCCACGTATACTGGCTTTCATGACTGGCAAAGGCGCCGCGCGTCATGACATAACGATGCCACGAATTGGCCAACAGAGCCTTTGAGCTAACGTCTGGGCTCGCTTTTGAGGACGGATAAAACACCGCGGAAATGATTCGCCAGGTGAAGGATAGCGCTGTCAATGGCAGGTCGAAGAGGAAAGTATATTTCCTGAGAACTGCCGTAGTGACAAGCTTGTATGCTGGAGGAGCATCTTTGCCACTCAACACATATTCACTATAAGACCATGAGGAGTCAGTGCAAGTTCAAGCAGATGGATTGCGTTACATCGCCCAGGATACAATGCAAGGGAGTGGCGTACCTCACGGCTGCACTGACAGCTCTGTGGTTGATGTGTCCAGACACACCACCCTCGTCAAAGGTAATGATCTATGCGGTTTGTTCATGTACGTCAGCATCCCACAGTACGTCGAGCTAAGCTCGTGAAAGAGAGGGGGAGAAAGGGGTCCTACGGCGTCAACCTCCCACTTCTTGACATACTCCCTCACGATGGCCTGGATGAGGTTGGTATCCCACCACTTCCGGGGATTGTCTTGGAGGCTAGGGTGGTTCAATGCCTCGCATCTCGATGGGTTGATACCCAAGGCTTGACATGAGCCTTTCAGCTCTAGCTTGCGTGTCTCGCCTTTGCCATAGTTGTTTCCTAAATAGTTGCACACGTCGCAAGTGACGATTGTCTTAGCATAGCCTCGTCTAATGCGGGGAAAACGGAGCCAAGAGGAAGACAAACTAACCGGTCGACATGACTAGCAACCCGCCATTGATAGCACGGTTCCTATCGAGGATGCCCAGGATGGTGGGCGAGAAAAAAAGGCACTCATCGTCGGGGTGTGCCGTCACCACCAAGAGGTTCTTTGACCGTAGCAGCTCCGGCGGCAGCAGGCGTGCATCACTACCAACGATATAGGCGAGGAACCATTGTAAGACAATAGGGATGACGAGTATGACGATGGCCACCCGAAGCAAGGTGCGGCGTCGGCTTCGCGTGCCCACAAGCCAATAGCAAGCCCTGAAGACTCTGGTATCGCGGATTTTGCGCGCCATGGCCAGCACGTGCCGTGACAAAAATAAAACACAAAAAAGTCACGAGGGAAACGAGAGGAAGAAGGAAAGGGAAAACAAGGGACTGTTTAAGCCGCTTAGAGCGGGACTCGCGAGTTGAAAATGTCAAAGGCAGCCCAGGCTTGTCAGTGCCCAAACGTTCCAGCTCCTAGTTTGAAGATGTAAGACTGATGAGTAAACTGTGCCGAACTGGGCCAGAACCGACGTGGCATTGGGGACCCGGAAACGAAATAGCTACAGCATACGAGTACATGTACACAAGCACCGCCTCATGGCTTATTCGTTCTGGAACCAGGCTGGCTCGCCGCCACAAAAAGCTTGACTGCGGCTTTGGCCCAAGCCTGAGCTGTGGGTTACAAGAGCCAGGATCTGATTTCAGAGCGTGCCAATTCGCTGGGGGGCGTGCCACAGCGGCGTTGTACCGCAACAGTGCAACAGAATTAGCAATGACAAATGGAGTTTGGAACTTTGAGCGTGGTAAGGCATGGCATTTTAGCTCGCCAGACCCGCCTGATCCCTGTCAAACCAGTGATGACACTTGCAGGCTTTGATACCTATATTGATATAACGGCACCGGGTACTTGTCCCATTGGACTCGTACCTGCTTCGTACTAGCATGACATGGACCCTGTTGAAAAGTACGAGTACAGGTAGTCTTCGGGTACCAGTCTCTTGAGGCTCTTTTGCACGCTTCCCTCGTGTAACAGTTTGTTGCAAAAGCTGAAGCCGAGACGACGATACAGCCTCCCCCCCACCCTGAGACAAGCGTCTTTTTCACATGGTCGAACTCGCCAAGACAAGACATGGTTCGCCTTTTTAAAATCAACATTCGTATTATAAGCGTATTCAGCCGAGCCCCAAGTACCGTACCCGTCTGTATGTACAAGGCATGTGTCGAGCTTTTTCATTCCAGGAAAGCCAAGCCTGCGTTCCGGCCAAGACCGCCACCACCCCATGCCGAGATGCCGAAATCTGCACAGCTCCAAGCTCCAATTCGGCAATGATGTTGCATGAGGTGAGCGAAAGAGGGTCCGCGTCCCGGGTCGGTACGTGTAATTGCTGCGACGGCCTTACGCTGGTGCTGCTTGGCGGGACTCGCCCTGCGTGGTTTTGACACGCCGCGCGCTTGCTAGGGCTTATTTGGCAGCCCTACAACGAACGAACGAGTGTTTATTTCATGCGCATGGCTTGTTACCTTGACCTCGTCTTTTTGGGGGCAAATTTAAGCTGCTGATGGGCAATAAGCGATGGGGGTTAGCGTGGCTTCATCATGTCACTCTGACGGGCCAATCCCACGAATGGGCATATCGTGGCGCGCACAGGGTTGACAAAGGATACAAGGCCTTGACACTCTCGCCCTGACTCGCTCAGCTTCTCCATCTCGCCAGTACACATGGTTCATCTAATAGACGAGAGCCCTTGGCCATCACGCTCGTCTCGAAAATATATTCTTGATTGGTAGAAGCGTTCATGTATGTCCCCTGACAACACTTATCAACCAAGTAGACGAGTTACTCCTAGTCCTAGTCCGTAATCACTGTCGAGACAACTCATACTCGTAACTGAGCTGTGATCTCATGTTTCAGCATCTGTCTTTGAGTTCTCTCCATTTGAATAGTACGTACTGTACTGCCACGGCATTAATTTGTCGAACTCTTCTCAGGGTTGACGCCGTACAGGGGAAAGGGAGTGGAGGGGTGTAGGATTGGCCCGTAATCACGGGTACGGTTAGCGATCCACGCCAGCTCTTTCGTACTTGGTGTCTTGGCTGTGGGTGCCAGCTCCTTTTTGCAAGGTGTGCATTGTCCAATGACGCGCTACTGAGATTCAATGAGTGGAACGGGGGCTATGTCAGAATCAGAGCGGAAGTGCGAGAGGGCCCCGACTTTGGTTGGATGAGCTAAATCGAGTAATGGTGTTGAGAGGGCTCTTGTTCCTCAGATTCAACGCCGCTACTCCAGTTTGAAAACCAGAGCAACTCCCTCCTTTTTTACCCACACGCCTCTCTACCTTGACACAAAACATGTTCAACTAAACTTTAATGTTCAAATAATGCTCCTATTCTTCTAATTCTCTCTTTTTCCTGGCGTGTTACAACTCGATCAAAAACCTCACCATCGCTCTTTTTACCCTTTTCCTTCTCTCCTTCTTGGAGCCGAGACACATTCCAGTCACTCATCCATTTGTCTCTCCCCCCCTTTCCTTCCTCTCCATCTCCCAACGCTAGTTGTCTAGCATTGGCATCATGATTAAACTGCGCGACTCCGGAACTGCCAACGACAAAATCGAAAGAAGAGCGCGAACCTTTCTTTGGTTAGCGATCCTGAGCTTCTTCTCAGCCGTCTTCTGCTTCCGCCATCTCCTCTACACCTCATGGACGCTGGCCGCCCTCCCACTCCACTGGCGAGCCCATCGCGATAGCTTCCTCCTCTCACAAGAACGAGATGGCTTCGACGTCACATTTTCCAACTACAGCAGAAACCAGCTCTCGGCGTCCCCCTTTGAGGACCTCGTGCCCCCCGTCTTACACCACATCGCCCTCGGCAGACATGGCACGCAATGGAGGACAGAGTGGAAGGAGACGGTTCAGAGCTGCATCGACATCCACCCCGGCTGGGAAACTCACGTGTGGACAGACGACACCGCCGCTCAATTCGTCGAGGACAAGTTCCCCGACCTCAAGGAGATGTGGGACAGTTACACGTACCCCGTTGAACGAATCGACGCTCTCCGCTACATGCTTCTCTACGAATACGGCGGCGTGGTGCTGGACATGGACCTCAAATGCACCCGCGCTCTCGGCCCTCTTCGACGATTCGACTTCGTGGCGCCTGAAGCTCATCCTGTCGGCTTCTCCGTCGGTTTCATGATGTCCAGCAGGCGCAATAGCTTCGTCGGCGATATTGTCAACAACCTGGCCACTTACAACAAGCACTGGCTGGGCCTCCCCTACGCGACTGTCATGTTCAGCACGGGCTGCCACTATGCTTCGGTCATCCACGCCGCCCAACCTGACCGGAGCAGCCTGAAGATCCTGCCCGGACCACTGCACAGCCTCAACGGGCGGGTAACAACCCCCATATTCGAGCATCTGGGAAGCTCATCCTGGCACTCGTACGACGCTAGATTCATCACGTCGCTGGGCCGGAGGCTGCACCAGGTTGTCTTCTTCTTCGTGGGCGTCGCAGTGGCCCTGTTGGTCAGGAGGAGATTAATTGTGCGGCGGGTATGGTGCAATTGCATGGGAGATCGGTCACTCGTATAACAAACACAAATCACAAATCACGGACACACAGCACACACAAGGTGCACATAAGGGCAACGGGAACAACACACGCGAGGGTTATGTAGGGTCCAGAAGGAAAGGACCTCCCGCGTTTTTCTTTTTTTTTCTTCTTTTCTTTTCTCTTATTACTTCTCATGTTTCACCATGTACATCTATAGTTTGGTCAGTGTAGCTTCAGTAATACCCGTTAATAGAGCCTTGGAATATTTTTTCTTGTTCAACTCTATTCAATTCAGCCTCCAATAGTTCGATTCACAGTGACACAAGATCCTATCATCACGGTAAGACACTGGGTAGTCGTCATCTCAGAGAGTCAGTATGGCATCAATAGTTAGTTCCGACGGAGATCGAGCCCATACAATCATAAAAAAAGAGTGACCACAGTAAAGGCAAACCACAGGTACCCGGTACTCAGACGAGACTCGGGATACATGGCATGGCTAAGCTTTTTGGATCTGCAGTGCCAAGCTTTTTCGAATCTGGAGCTAAGCACACAAGTCTCTCGCAAGTCGAGACTCTGCCGGGACGCGGCCTGAAAGTGCCTTGGGCGATACTTGGCACGAGGAGCTACTATACCTTGGCACTACTTTGGTACTGCTACCTTGGCGCTACCTGGCAGCTGCGCTTGGGGGCAAGAGCTAGTCGCCGTATCGATGCCTGGTCGGGACTAGGCGAGCCCGCGCAGCAAATGGCATTGCGCAGGTGCCATCCAGGCTCCTTCCCGCGGACGCCCCAGGCCGAAGGGAAGGTGCGGCAGACTGATGAGTTTTCCAGCGGAAGGTACCAGGTGGGTGGTGTGTACGGTACCCAGGTACACGAGTTTCTGCCTCGTCTTTGTCCCTCCTCCTCCTTTTCCTTTCTCCCCTTCTCTTCCTCCTCCTCCTCCACGCCTCTTTTCCAACTCGATCGACTCCATCCGTCCAATGCCGTTCCGCATCATCTTTACGTACAAAGTGCCGCCCGTCCTTCCAGCTTCTCCAGCGCCCCGGCTCGGCTGCGCTGCGCCACTGTTGGCGCCCAAACTACTGTAGTTGCTACGACAGCCGCAGCTTCGGGCCACCGATCCAGGGCTTACCGGTGCCAGTAGCCGAATGAAGACCCCCCCTGCCAGCTCGGAGAAGGGCCGAGAACCACAGTCTGGCCCCTGATTTATTGGTGTTCTGGCGGTGCTTGTAAGAATCTGCGACGTGTTGGATTTTGGCCTTGCTCTCTCTGGCTCGTGGCTTGTGCTCTGCCTTGGTCAAAGCACCCTCTGAGCCTCGCCGGTTCCAGAACAAACGACTGCTCGTGCCTGTCATCCTGTCAAAAACAGACAGTCGTCTAAATTGTCTCGTATCTCGTGCTTGCTTGCTGCAAGTTGTCGGGTTCCCCCCCGCGAAGGGACTAACTCGTTTGAGCCCGTGAGCCTTGACTGCACGTGTACTATCGCCAGTTTGCTGTGCTCGGAGTTACAGCGTCTTTACGAAAGACGCACGCATGCCCGCGCGTCACAGGTCATTTGATTTGTGCCCATAAGCCAATGTTGTTCCCCCATAGTCTGTTGCGCCGGCGGCTGCGGCTCATGCTGCTGTCCGCCCTGGCCTTTGCAGCGGCATTCTGGCTTCTCTCGGGCGGCCAGCGGAGGGAAACCCCCCAGTTTGACGCCCGGCTGCTGGAACAACAGTATCCTTTAGTATGGAAGCACATTCACTCATTCAATGGAGTTGGAGGAGGTAAGTCGCTGTTAACTTTGTGGCGTTCGGGACTGGTGGCATGACATAACCCGAGTCAAATTCAAAACCACAAAGGTGGTAACTTTTCTACGAGAGTTTGCTGCTGACATCAACACCAAGCGTGGTACATTCCTCCGAGCTGGCTCGCCGACGACCAGACGCCGCCAGCAGACATTGTCGAGGCCGCAAGTCTGGCGTCCACGGCCGCCCTCTTTGCACGCGAACGGCAGGTGGCCTTTTCCAACATTCCACTTCTGATGCACCAGACTGGAGCTTCGTCCAAGGTCAACACTTGGAAGCCTGATGTCGTCCCATGGGTCGAGCGGTGGCTTGAGTATTCCACGTCTCCCAGCAACAGTGAGCCCATGGCGTACTTCTTTTGGGACGACGAGGGAATCGCCGTGCTCATGGATAAGTATGATCAGGGGTTTGTCGAGGATTTCAACGCAATCTTCACTCCGGTCGAGAGGGCAGACATCTTCCGCATCGTAACGTGCCTATACTTTGGAGGAATTGTACGTATCGCTCTTGACGAGGCTGCGAGCCGTATTCTGCCTATTCTTGAAATTCAATCCCCTCTAACCCACTGTAGTATGCCGACATTGACACAGAACCTCTCCGACACCCGGCGGATTGGGTCGGCCCGTCAGATCTTGCTCGATGGATTGATGATATCACTGGGAAAAGCTACGGCTTCAAGAAACCCGAAGAGGAGGCTGCTTCGCCTTCCGCCAATGGCAAACAGCCCGTTAACCTTATCTGGGGGCTTGAGGCTGACACAGATCCAAATACAAACACCTATTGGCGCATGGGATACACGTATCCGATCCAGCTTACTCAATGGGCGCTGGCGTCTGCTCCTGGGCACCCGGCTCTGAAGCAGTTCATGGACAATCTTTATGCCGAGGTGCTCCTGGAAAAGAATGCGACTACGAATGACCCCAACAGGGCCGACCCTCTCACACGAACCGGCCCTGCTGCTGTCACGCTGGCTACTCTTTTGTGGCTGGAGCATGACAATGGATTTCGGTGGAACGCCCTCACTGGGCTGAAAGACGGAGGCAAAACGAAGCTCGTGGCAGATGCTTTGATTTTGCCAATCACTGGCTTCAGGTAAATAGCGTTTACGCTTGGGCATTTGTCGTGGGGACTGACACGTTTTACAGCCCCGGTCGCGGATCCTACGGAAACATGGGTTCGAAGCCTATTACGGATCCAGATGCCCGGCTTGTCCATCATGCCTTGGGCTCATGGAGGAAATTCGATCTGCTAGTCGAGTATGGCAAGTTTTGTCGCACAGTATTTGGACTTTGCAAAGACTGGACCAAAGTCCCGACGCCACAGAGCGGATTATAGTTCCACCCCTATATCCAGATTCCGGGGCATCTTGAGCCTCATCGACGACATTACGCTGCACGACTCATACTTGATATATAATTCTTTAATACGCCATCATTGCCCGGTCCCTGCGACTTTTGGAGTACATAACTCTGCTTTAGTCGCCATATAATCGATATCTCGATTTTCGGTCAAACATTCTTGTACGATACGCATCAGAGACGAGACGAGACGACACTTTCACGCTTTCATACTTGTATCATTATATTGCATAGCTGTGATTTAACCAGTCATTATTTCGACATGAGCAAACAGACGCTATCTCTGTCGACGAATACTGTACTTTGATAATAATCCTAAAGTGTTAATTCTTCATTTAGCTTTACAAAGCCCCCTGTTTTTATTATACCATGCCCTCTACCTCATTGCTCATGAGCTTTTATTCACTGCAGTATAGAGTGCAGTGGAATAATGAGATAGGGTTAACTATAATACTCATAAATATGGCCAGTCTTGGCATTATTACTTAGCACAAGATACTTAATATCTGCTATTTAGCACAAGGAGTAGGTTTTGCTTATCCAGTCAAACGACCTGCCCAGTTTTGTAACATTCAATTGTTGTTGATTAGAGTGATCAAACAAAAAGTCTGATAGTCCCATCACACTAGAGTAATATCGGTTCCCCAAACCCGCAACGCATCGTATGCTAGTCTGTTTGGCCGCCTGCCCAATTTATGCATATCTCCATCCTGTAAAGGTCGTCGGGATCCCGCAACTCCATATGCCTCTGCGTCAGGATCACCTGAAATCTTCAAAGCCTGCCTCATCAAAGGAGTACATTTCTTCCGCAGAACAAACCCGTCAACGAAGCCAGCTCGCCGGTACTGCTCACCGTCTCCCGTCTTCTTGACAATGAGGCCGAATCGGTGTTCCATGAAACCATATTCAAGGATAAATGGTAGCCGAGTTAAGAAGACTACGAAGAGTTGGTCGAGAGGGGCGCCCTCGTGTGGGTTGTCGAATCCGCCCTCCAGCCAAGCCTCTATTGTTTCGTGCGGGCACTCCCGCCGCACCCCGATTGTTTTGTCCGTAAAAGATGATCTCGGTGGGGTCACGCCAAAGTGAACAACGAGAGTTGGTGGTGAACTCTGGCGAGGCTCTAGAGATGTGATTGGAAACAGAGGCGCATTGATGCGTAACCCTCCTCCCTTGAGACGTCCGTGTTGATCCAAGTGCAGAAGGTCTAGCGAATGGCTCACATATTCCGCCAGTGGCTCAAAATCGGACATGTTTGCGGACCAGCGGGCTCGTTTGTACCAGCTGTATATAGGGAACCGGACTGTTCTAGCGACGGATGCCGAAGACCATGACGGAGAGATGTACTCTTCGAGCTCTTTTGACTTTTCGGCTCCTTGACTGCCGCACCAAGCTAGACCCTCGATTAGGCCATTCTTCTTTGTGATGAATCGTCCGGTATAGTCCTCAACCATTTTATACCAGTCGACACAATTCACATCCTTGTCTCTTATACAACGCTCCCTACAAGTACGTGCAAGGACTGACGCCGGTATGTTAGCCGTCTTGCAGATCCGCTCTAGATGGCTATTGCCATGCAGCGCTGTGTCGCCCTCTTCTCTCACGCTCATTTTCTAGCATTCCCACATGATTTGCTGGGATCCATAAGACAGCATTCTTCGAGGCAAATCTTTCTCCTGCAGGCACCAAGCGCGCTTACTTAGAGGTTCCCGGGAAACGAGGTCGACATGATCTTCATCCGTCTCTGTGGGTAGGAGTTGTAAGGCCAAAGTTGTACCTTGGTCCGACGGTGTAAGTGTAACCACATCCTGCTAATGGCGCGTGTGAAGAAATCCCTGAGCGTCAGACTCGCCACACGCAGCGCCAAGGACGAAATAGGCGTCTCGATATATTGAAGCCATCTTGGCGAATTCTATCTGCCGGTCGTGCGGGTCATCCTGGACTATACATAGAGAGTCGATCCAGAGATATCGCACGCTCAGGTGTTTTACAACATTCACAGCATCCCTGAATGTCGGCGGCAGTTCAGATATCTTGATTCCACGCCTTTGCTTTGGTGAAGTTGACCGAGTTGTACACTGATTCGGGCCTGTGCCCCAGCAATGGCTGAGGGCAACATAGCGACCCTCTGTGCTGTGTTTAAACTCCTGCAGCTCTTTAAGCAAAACATGCGTAGAACCAGCAGGGTCAGATATAAGAAGCCAGCTGGCAGCTGAGCAGACTCAGCAACACAAGACTGGTGGTTATCGTTACAGATCTTTGACTAAGTGCGAGATATCTGAACAGCTTGAACGGATAAAGGATCTTGACCAGCCAAGCGACCCTACGACACAGAACTATTAGAGTCTGCGAATATGTCAGTGCTAGAGCCTCTATAATACATTCGGCGGAGGTACGAACCGGCATCTACAATTCTAAATCGAGCACATAACGCCCCACGGCCGTCTGAAGAAGTTTTAACCCCCACACGGCATCTGATTGTCAGTATGAACTGCACTTTATGGCGGCCGTTGTCTGAGCGATTGATCTTCTCGACATCCACTTCAACCTCTCCATTGAGATATACATCGATGGTCGCAATGTCATCATAGAGATCTTCTGGTGGATCTTCTAGGGGAACGAGGAATTCTGTAGGTCACTCTTGATGATTTCAGGCCGATATTCTCACCAACCTTTCATGACGAAAGCGCAGAGGTTGCAGCTACCTGAAGACTCATGAATTCCTTTGAGATGAGCGTGCCAGTTGCTGATGGAGCATGATGAAAGCTGATCTCCATTCGAGTCATGGTCAGACAAACTGAGTTTAGCACCGTAGACGCCAAAGGCCTTGCACCTATCGCACAAGGCCACATCTGCACGCTTTATATGTCAGAAGAGGTAGACTTGGAAGATGAAAAGAGGCGCAAATGCTCTGAGGTTTGGCGGAATTACGGAGGAGGATTCTTATGGCGTATACGGAGTAGACTACCACCGTATTATATCCCGTCTTAAGGAATATATCCCGTCTCGAGGAAATCTGATTGGACGTTGCCTCGCCTGCCTCTCATCGGCCCGGTATCCCCCGCCTGATTTACGCCCGGGATGAGGGTGATACAAACATTGGCAAAGATCGGCCAAATGCAACCGGGTCGCCTTTTCCGTCTACCATAGCAATAGCATTCTTTCGCGTGTACTCCCCCGGTGGATGGTATAGGGTGATATCCTCAAATGTGAGGCAAAAGTTCGTTCGTCTTGCCAAGTTGAAACCCATTTACACAGGGCTTGACGGTATGGAGATAAGTAAATGCCGTATACAAGTCACTGACGCGGTGTCTGGGTGTAATCGGGCGTTGAGATGGCGCTTGCCCCCACGTAATCGAAGTCTGGGGTTTCCGCGAGTATTCTCGGCTCTATCCCTCGTCATATAGCCAAGAGTTGAAGAAAGATACAAGGCCCTTTGCGTGTACGGCGTTGAAGATTTATCATTATTGCGTCACGCGTAAGATAACCCTAAAGGTATGGCAGATTAAAGCCTGAGAACAATAGAGGTATACCCTTCTCCATCCTTCGATTTGGCCCCCTTTTGCATTGCAGGCGAAAGAAGTTACTGGTGATATGGCAACCCTGAGTGATAAGTTTATGTTTCTAACCTGTATAGGCTGAAATAACAAGCTGTTGGATGATGCCAATGAATTATACTGAATATGAATACAAATGGACGTGCGTTGGACGCCAATGATAGAAACATCTTGAATACTATTCCTACAGCTAATATTCATTACATCTCATTGCTCAAATACAACAAAATAACCCACTCACCCTAGACTTTGTTGTCATATTAATAAATCAACCTACTCTGGAGCGGTAGTTCCCGTAACGGCTTGACAGGCTGGGTTTCTAGTCAAATACCTGCGTATTAGTGAGGCGTATTCAAAAGCGTGTTCTATGGCTTTGCGTATTAGCAACAATACTCCATACAGCTGATTACCAAGAGTGATGCTGATTAAGTACATAACTGCCGAACATACAAGACTCCAGTATCCACTCGTAACATCAACCCTCCTTGCCCTGTTGTAAGAACCGGATTTATGGTAACAGGTCTAGCATTGTTGAAAGCATACTAACTAGCATAGTAAGTAAGTCTAATAAGTAAGCAGTCTGGTTTTACAAATCAGATATGCTGTTTCTATTTCCGATATTTAAACAGACAACTTATTCAACGTTGTTACGATAACTCATTCAAAGTTGTTACAATACCTTCCATCACACTACGACGCAAAATAATCGATATTCATCATGTCCAAAGTATTGACAGTATTCGGCGCCACTGGCAACCAAGGCGGTGCGGTTATCCAATCCATTCTACAACATGCGTCGTTCTCGAAAGAATACAAACTCCGGGGTGTGACTCGATCTTTGGAGAATGATCGATCAGTGGAACTGGTTCGACAAGGAGTCCAGATGGTTCAGGTATGGAGCCTGTGTATTCAGTGTCATCAGAGTATCTAACGTGAAAAGGCCGACATGAACGATGAAGCAGCAGTACGAAAAGCCATCGAAGGGTCTGACGTCGTGTTTGCCATGACAAATTGTCAGTCACATCATATCCACCGGGCTGAGAATACTTACCATGCTCATACATAGACAGTCTGGGTGTCTCGATCCGCGGAAGTTGAGATAGCACAGGGTAAATACATTGCAGACGCCTGCAAGTCTTTTGGTGTTGAGTTACTCTTCTGGTCTACGCTCTGCAATGCAACCTCAGGTCAGTAAGCTGTAACAGGTTTATATATTATTCTGCATGTAGCCAACGCCGAGCATAGTCAGCGGCGGAAAGCTTGTGAATGTTCGCCATTTCGATTCCAAAGCAGTAGTGGAAGGCTACATTCGCTCGATTGGTATTCCCGCGGTATTCCTAAACTTCGGCTGCTTCATGTCGAACCTGAAAATATTTATGCTGTCAGAGGTGCGCACCAACGAACTAATACCTGAACTTGTGCTTTTTACTAAGAAATATAGACGAGCGATGGGTATACTATGAGGAGTCCACTACTTGAAACAACAGAGATTCCTTGGATAGATGTTGTGAGTGACACGGGAAAATGGGTCATTGCTTCTCTCTTGAAGAGATCGGAAGCATTGGGACAGCACTTTGTACTGGCAGTGGGATGGTATACGGTCAAAGAGCTTTGCGAGACTTTCTTGAGAGTTACGGGCAAGACTTTGAAACATGAGCATGTGTCTGATGCTGAATATGCTGCTTCCGTGGGGCAAGGAGATTTCCGAGGCTTTTCAGCTGCTGCGAGACTTTGAGTATTTCGGTCCATCAGCCAAGGAGAGATCAGTGGAGGCGACTCAAGTAAGGACCCATCTAGTTCCGAGGGTGTCTTTCTATTTGTACTGATTTTGATGATACTTTAGTTCCTATTCGACAGACCTACGACGCTGGAAGAGTACATCCGTAACTCAGGACCTTGGTAGCCGGAGCATTAGTTGAATTTATATTGACATATGTATTCGTTGACTGAGCGTCGGATTATTTAAATCGAGTATAATATAATACTCTGGTTTAGAACTACGAGGCACGATGTACTCTTTAAAGTTACACCAAAGTGAATACATGATCGAAAATACACTCAACTCGCCTCCTCCTCCTCCCTTTTCTCCGGCTTAAACCTTCCCCTGAACATACCAACAATCCCCCCCCCCTCCCAAAATTGACCCACCTCGGAAACTTTGAACACTTGAAAACATCATCAAACCACTGCTCTTCTTCTCCATCCGCCGCCGGCTTGATATCCAGCTCTCCTTTTGCAACAATAAGATCCACGTAATCGTTGCTGTGACTAAAGCATTCGACAATGTCAAATGCAGACGCCTTTATGTTGTCCACGTCTTGTTGCGTATATGTCCGCCGAAAAATCGAAATTTTGCCGCAGCCGTAGAGGTTTGCCGCCAGGTTGTCGAGCGCCGTCTCGTTGTTTGTGAGTTGGAAGAGGACGAGGCAGTGCATGTCGCTGCCGCCGAGGCGGAATTCCCATAGCTGAAAAATTGGTTCAGACGTTTCTTTTGGAGGGTGAGAGGGTTGTTTGTGTGTGTGAGAGTATGGATATGATTGTAAGTGTGTTTCAAAGTGTTGTGGCTTGATTGGAATGGGGGGGTTTATATGGTACTGCGTGAAGACTTGTTTAGATGAACGGCTTGTGTTTATTGGGCAGGGTGGTGGATGAAAAAGGCTTGTTACATGTGTTTTACCAGGCAGCAACCGCAATTTGGAAGGAAAAATAGATGTACTACGGATATTTGGATGGGGTACTTGAGAAATTGAGATTTGAGCTGGAGATTCATAGTGTGAGATGAAATATATAGAGCCAGTATATGCCTGAGTAGGCTGGTGCGTTGTTCTACAAGATAAATTAAAACATGTCAGCGTTAATATTAGTATACGTAGAATAGCTTATAAGTCACAGTGTTGTAGCCACGTAAACCAACCCCTAGGGCGAATTCGTATAAGTCTACTAATAAGCTTGCAGATATTGCAAAAGCTGCAAGATTGACGTACCCGTTATGATATTTTATTACGGACTATACCTTTCTCACTCGAAGCTCTCGTTTTGCTCGTCTACCCGTACACTTTGCTGTCTGGCATTTTCCCCAGCAACCTTACCTACAGGTAGACAATAGCAGGCCTTTCCTCTACTAAATTTCCTCAATCTCCATCCCCTTCATCTCCATTTCAGCGAGATGAAGCAGAGCCCATCCGGTATAATCCCTCTCATTCAGATCCGCGCCTTCTTGAGAGAGCTAATTCAAGACGTCATCAGCATCATTTTCAGTAATTAATTAGAACAGTCTAGCAGTGTTGCCGCCATGTCAGTCCAGTCTTACTCCGCTGGAAGATGTAAACCTCTGATACGCTGCCTACCGGAATTGTAAGTAAGGAATGTAGCTTTACCAGAGATGTAAATCTCTGCCTTTTTCTCAACAGCTTCGATTTCTTCCAGAGTCACCGTTTTAAGGCTGCCCATCGCAAGAATGCAGGGTAGTAATGCAAATACACATATACTTCACGCTCTTTTAGCGAATTCCATTCAGCGTTAAGAAATAGATCTCTAGTGTAGCACAGATTCTCAATTCGCTTTGCGTTGAATGTCTCGCCATAGAGAACAGTAACTCCTTCATCTCCATTTTAACCACAAAATCAGTCAATCCATCAGCGCACACAATCCAGCAACATCGCTCCACCGACAACCCAGCGCCACACTAAATCTCACCGTACATAACACGCTTCACCCGCCCCAACTGGAGGGAGTTTGGCAGACTTTGTGGATTAGCTAGATAGCAGGTTAGATTAGCTGGCTGATGTCTTGGGTGGGTAATTGAGTATAAGACAGTTCGCTGGAGTTGTAATATAATCCAACAGTATTTAGACAAATACTCTCTCATCCATAAACAAGCCAACCAGAAACTATCGCCTAACCTCGCTTCAGGCTGTATCCTCAGCAGATCCTTCAACTATAGCATCAGGTTCTAGTACTGGAATACAATAGCAACCTTTGTGAATTCTACCATGGTTGCAGAACACCACCAAGTCCCGGTAATACGTGCCCGACTCTACTAAAGCTACCCAGTCAAGGTGCATTTTACAAATATCACAAACATCAAAGGGATCAGAAAAAGTAAGCTCAAGCGCACATCGTCGCATCATTACTAAAAACACTATAAATAATAACTTCTAATATCCACAATCATAAAACCATGCACACATTCAAACCATCATATTCCAGCCCAGGGTATGTGTAATAACATCTCGCGGATGCGTCTTTCATCCCATCCATAAACGCCAAACCCATAAATAACCTTCACAGATGGCCATTCCCCATGTGCAAAAACATTTCCTTTATCCGATCACAGAAATAACAAAAGAAAGAAGGGGGTGTTACCCCGATAACCCGTCTATGACACCAGATGCATTTACATGATTTGCCTCGACGTTTGGTCGGAAGGCGAAAGTGGATAAATATTGTAAAAGAGAAGAATTTCAGTATGTGGCAAAAACATTATACTTGCGCTTCTTCGCGTGCGTAGTTGGAACGTGCAAGTAAAGCGCTGAGGTTGAGGTCAATGGGTGGTCTGGCGATTTCCATGCTTCGGCTGGGCATCCTCCTGCCGCCGGGGGTTCTAGGGTGAGCCACGTTGACACGCCCATTTCGGTCCAGGATTCGAGCAGGTGACTCGTCGCCGTCCGATCCGGAACCTTCATGGTCATCACCAAGTCCGTACTCAGCCAAACGGGTAAAGTAATCGGCGAGGCCATCAACGCTAGGCGTGCCGACGACGGCGTCATACTGCGGAGGCGGGGTCATGATCGGAGGGATATCGGCAGGAGTACCGTCAACGAGAATGGTCCCGGCTGGGGGCGGCGCCGTGTCGTCGTCAAAGGCGGGGGGATTGAAGCTGGGTGCTCGCAGCAAATGGATAGGCCGGCCCTGTTGTTCGGGGCCCCAGGTTGTCGGACTCGATCGACCAGTTGCTGTTTGGCCTGCCGAGGGAGCTCCAGAGTGTAGATGAACAGCTTGGGGCGGGGCAGGCATGCTATCGGCCAGCGCCTCCGGGTCTGGGAGAGTGCCGGTCGAGGAGCTGGGAGACGTCTCCATGGCAATTGTCGCCGAATCGGGGCAGCCACAAGCCGATTGATACGGAGACGGTCGGTTCATCTCACCGGTATAGGCGGGCAGAGAAGTGTTTGCCCTGGTAGCGCGGCAGTTGAGGATGGTGAGAGGAGAGTCGATGCTAATCTCGAAATGGCGGCGCTTGGTGCCTGAAGGATCATCGTGATCCAAACGGCTGATTCGCATAACAACCTGATTGAGGAATTAGTATTAGAAAGCTCGCAATTGTCGGGAAAAGCTTACCTTGATCCAGTGGAAGACGTTGACATTCTTCCAGCTGCAGTCGGGGTGGAGTCTAAGAGACTTGTTCTTGGCCATCATTTCGCAGGTCGGAATCTGGACGCTGGCTTCAATCTCGGTGGACCCCCACATGCTCTCGAGGCCGAGGTCCAAGTCGCCGAGGAGATTATCCACCGGCGCTGGCAGTGGCTCCGGAGCTTGCCTCCGCTTCAGGGCATCGTGGGCTCGCCTTCTCGAGGCGGTTTCGCGAGCAACGCGACGCTGCTCTTCCGTGAGCTCACCGCCGCGAAGGGTCACAACCTCGGAGGTGGCCCACTCTGGGGCGAGCTCCTTTCCTGCCGTCTTCTCGAGCAGCAGAATCTTTCGGCCCGGGTCTTTTCTCGTCACGCGCTTGTCGCTGGTCCAGTACTCGACCGACTCGGTGATGTAGACCTTGAGCTTGTGGACCTGGACCTTGGCCAAGGGAGTGAGCTTGAACGCAATGGGGATCTTGGCTCCGATAGGAAAGCTCTTTCCCGAAACCATAATGTCGTAGTGTAGTTGGTCTTCCCACTGGCGACTGATGGAGATGGGCTCGGACATCTCGAGCGACATCTGGTCGGGCAGTCGGATGATGGGGACTTCCTTGACACCATGCAGGTTGGGCTTGAAAGCACCGGCACGGTCAATGGTGGCGTGAAGCTCCCACTTGACGGAAGCGTACTGCAGCTTGGTGGTCTCAAGCTGGTGGTGATCGATGGGCAGCTCAAAGGAATAATCATAGACGCCGGGGTAAAAGACCTTGAATCCCTTGGCCTGGGTTTGGGTCACCACCCCGGTCTCGCCCTTGCCAAAGCTGCGAGACTGGACGTTCTGAAGAGAGAGTCGCTTGAGCTCCTTGGCCGTCAGGTTATTTCGCATCGATGCTGCCGGTGAGACGCCGGGCGAAGTGTTTAGGCCGGTGCTGCTCGAGTTTGCGGAGCCACCTTTGAGCTTGTAGGTGCACTGGTTGCCGTATTCGCTCTCCCACCCTTCGTTGAGGGCGTTGAAAAAGGTCAGGACCTGGGTTCGCAGGCTTTCCTCTTCAAACAGGTCTTGCTTGAGCGGCGGGATACCCTCAGGCCACTCCGTGCGTGCGCGGCCAACCAGCTTCAGCTGGACAGCCTTGATCTTGACGTTCTTGCTAATGGTCAGCTGCATCTTACCCCTCAGGAGGGCAGTGCCGGCGCGGTCTGTTCGGCGCTCATGGCCGTTGTGATCAAAGCCAGAAAGGAAGAGGTTGGGCTCGGCAAGGAGAATGGAGCAAGAGACTCCGCTGCCGGTAGCGACAGGCTTAATCACCTCGGTGACGACGGCGTTTACGCTTGACTTTGAGCTGCGGATGGATGTGAAGCTGTTGTGGTGACCGAGCTGATACCCGCCTAGGGGCACGACGGCTCTAGCGGTAGTCATGCTGTTGGGAGGGTAGCGGCGTTGTTGAGAAGAGCGACGGGGACGGGCTGCTGTCTGCTGGCCCGGTTGGCGGCTGTTGTGGCGGCTACGGCTGTTGCTTCTGGCACGATGCCTATGCCTCGACCTGGAGGACCTAGAAGCTGCTCTGCGCCGTGTCTTGTCCCGCGGTTGGTCACGGTGGTCACGGTGGTCACGATTGTCTCGACGGTCTCGATGTTCTCGCTTGTGAGCAGCAGCGTCGCGATCTCGGGTGGATGAAGATGAATTCTGTTGTTGCTGCTGCTGCTTTGGCTCGCGGGTCCTGCGAGAGGACGACGAGGTTGTCTCGTGAGAATGATGCGAGTGATTGCTACGGGGATGGCTGGCTCGGCTACTACGGCGAGACGTCGATTCAGGATGGTGTTCGGTAACCGGGACGGTTTGGACCTGGATACCAACAGGGTATGCGCTGTGTTGCGGAACGTCGACCGAGGACACAGAGTTGCTCGCCAGTGATTGGAACAATCGGGTCAAGGCCAAGCGGACGGGGAGCTCAGTCCTGGTGCTGGGGTGGGTTGATGTTGTAAGCCTCGAGGAAGATCTCGGGGTGCTGGGCGCGGGGCTGGCACCAGATTCGACACGGGCCCTGGACGAGCGAGGGGAGGTTCTGGTCCGCAGCTCACGAGGCACGTAGCCCGAGGGATAGCTGACGACGTGGATAGAGTGCGGCCGCGTCCTCCGGGGCCCAATGGGGGGCGTTGGGGCGCGCGAGACGGGGTCAGCCGAATCGTCTGCGGCAGTTACAGGGACGGCAGCGGCGGAAGCGTCGGCGACAGGGGCGTCCAGGCGGTACAAGATGTTCTCGTTGCTGGTGCGGACCCAGTCGTCTCGTCGGCGGCGCCTGCGATGGCGAGAGTCAGACTCGCGGGAAGCTGGCATATTGTCATCAGCGCGCTGGTTCTCGGCGGCATTGAGGTTATTGCTACGGTAGGACTCCCGTCGACGGGCTCGCGAGGATGAGGATGGTGGCTGCACTGCAGCTCCCGCTGGCATGTTTGCAATCTGGGGGAGGGGGCGGAGGGGCTTTCTCTCGGGATGGGAATCTCTCGGTCTGCTAGCCTGGACACGACCATCAAGGGCAGCCAAAGCAAGCCACTCAGACCGCCATTATCAACTGCCGAAGCAGCGCTGGTGGAGGCCAGACTGGGCGAGAGGCACAATCTGACTTGGTATGCGGCGGTGAATGGGATAGGAATAGGGCAAAGGAGGGCAAAAGCAAAACCGAGCGCCTATGCAGGGCTGACGAAAAGAGGAGAGACGGGATCGTAAGAGCTTAATGCAGCGGGGGTGGTTTGAGTACGAGCAGAGGAGGAGGAAGGGTAGCTGTGCCGAGCTGGCAGCAGAGCAAAGAGGGCAAAATGTGTCGATCTCGAGGACTAGAGTGCTTTTGTGTCTAGATTCAGGGCAACTCGCAAGGCGAATGGGTGGCAAGACACAGAGATAAGAGGGGCGACGGGACAGCGAGTGAGTCGACAAGAGGAAGCAAAACGAGCGAAGGGATGGCAAAGAAAAAAGTTTCAATTGTGTTGTCATTGGGCAGCGAGGCAAGGTTTTTCTCGTCCCGTCTCGTCGTTGCTCGTGATTATGTGAGGCGAGAGGGCGGCGATAAGATAGTCAGATGTCAACCCAAAGGAGCCAAAGGAAGCAGCTGCTCATGAAGATGCAGGCGAGCGGCCTTTGAGAGCGCCGAGCAGAATCATGAAGCCTGCAACGCCGCATCCACAAATGCAGGCTGGACACGTCGATGGGTGGTGACGTTGACGGTTGGGCAGCTCGCATCCACCTGGGAGCCCACCAGGAGCCCACTGAAGCTCGGCGAGAGCCCAATGGCATCTTGGTCAAGGGTGCAAAATGTCACGCCCAGGCACTCGCCTCAAGAGAAACAGGGTTGCAGCATTGACGGGCGAAGCGAATGGCGGCAGGATGGGCAATGGAGGCCAGAAGCCGGTGGAGGTTGCTGCACAGCGCTTGCAGGAGCCCGCCGTGGCTTGCAGTCGTGAAGAAACAAGAAGAAAGATGGGGAAAGGATTGAATTGCATTGCCAGCATGAAGAAGACGTGTGGCATGAATCAAGCCTTGATACGCCAACACAGAGAGAGACAAACCTCGGGAGCCAATGGGAAGAGCAGAGCAGAGCAGAGCAGAGCAGAGCAGAGCAGAGCAGAGCAGAGCAGAGCAGAGCAGAGCAGAGCAGAGCAGAAGCAAGAGTAACGAGTCGGACTCACCTACAGAATATTGGAGCCCGGAGACGGAAGGCAAAGAATCGGAAGAGGATACAAGGCAGACGAGAGAGAGAGAGAAAAAACCTGCTGATCGCTGCCGAGTTGTCGTACCTCGAATGGAGCAAGAGTGTTAGGCGAGACGCAGCTCTATGCGAAGCGAAGCAATGCGATGCGATGCGATGCGATGCGATGCTAGGCGAAGGGCGCTGGACAAAGGACGGATGGACCGATGGCGGATCGCGACAAGCGTTGATGAATGTAAGAGATGCGAAGATGGGCTGAGCTGAGCAATTGGATGGAAATCGTCTGCGTTGATTGGCGAATGGAATGGAATGGAATGGGCGATGCTCGTTCGTTTCGAAGAAGAGGATGGAGGGAGGGAGGAGAGTAAGAGTAAGAAAGAGATGAGGTGATGAGGAGGAGGAGAAGAAGAACCAAAGTCGCTTGAGCTGCCCAGAGAAAGAAGAAAAACAATCGCGCAACAACCAGAAACCCCAGAAAAAGCCGCGAGTCTTTACACCAGCTCGCAACGGAATAGTCCCAAAGGTTAAAGGGGTTAAAAAAGAGAATCAATCCCGGTGGCAGCGGCAAAATAAAAAAAAAGAGAAGCTGGACCAGACTGGACATCAAAATGAGGCAGCGCTGACTGTGACTTAAACAATGCACTGGCTCTTTAAACCAGCCGTGTCGGCTACGTAATGCGTCACTCGCTCGTGTCGCTGGCCTTGATTTGACCGGCTTGTTTTTGTGCTCTTTTGCTGGTTTCCTTACCCGGCCGGGCTTAGCACCGCTGGCCTAGCCCCTCGCCCGTTGCCTGATTGGGGCCAGCTCGGCAGTCATTTCCGGGGCTGATGCGAGCGGGCGGATTAGGCTCGGGTTTCTGGCGTCTGTTGGCAGTTGGCAGTGCCATGTAGCGCCTGGAACTAGGCCTGTGGGCTCGGGCTAGGCTCTGCTGGGCGCTGTAGAGGGGGAGTTGGGGGAGTCTGGTCTGCAACGGCTAGGGGGGTTGGTCACTAGTTGGTTGGTTCAGCACGGTTGGGGCAGTTCTGTAACAGCAGTGCACAGCATAGGGCTGGTGATGTCACCGCGAAAATGGAACCCGTGGGATGGATTCATTTGTCTATTATTACAACGAGTGCCGTTACAGCTACACAGATTGGATGCCAGATTTGGTGTCCGTTTGCTTTGTCAGGCTGAGCTCGGGAATCATTCCATCCTGAACGGGTGCTCTGTGCTCCATCTCCATCAGGGAATTCAGTCCCAATCCATGCTCCGATACAACATGGAACATGCCGCAGTTACAAAACACGGCAGAACCCATAGCTTCCATGTGCCTTGGCAGAACCAACGGAGCATCGCCTTCACGCCAGCAATCAAATCTACCTCAAGCTGCTAGCGCTGGCAACGAAGGATTCAAGGGGTGACAGACAGCAAAAGATGAAGAGAAGAAAAAAAAAAAACAAAACAAAACAAAAAATTGTCATCGTGATCGACGTCACCAGTCCCGGCACCCTGGTCGCTGCTTGGACCACAAAGCGCAAGGATGTGCGCGTTTCCCACGAACCCAACCAGAGCCTGCATTTCCGCGCAAGTGCGCGACATTCCCTTGCACGATGCCATTGCGCGTGTCTCAGGTACTGTCCTCATTTCTTCATGTACTATCATGCCTCATGCAAGCGTATCGCGTCTGATCTGATGCCCATCTGACGTTTCGTTTTTGCACCGCGTCATCCGTCCACATCACCTACTGACTTACACCCACAAAACACCTTCAGTCTTTACCTCGACAAATTCCCTGCACGAGGGCCGAAAGAAAGAATAACACTAAAACATCAGGAATTATAAATTAAAAAAAAAAAAAAAAAAAATCTCGACCCCCTTGCTAGTTTCTCTTCGAAAATTTGCGCGGCTAGCTCCGGGCGCAACTCCGTGTCCCATCTGCACTCCAAAATACCACCATCACCAAACCGGGCAATGCGCATATGCACTCAACTTCCCGTATTCCGTCCGTGTTTCGGCCCTCGTCTCATCTCATGCCCACAAACCACAAACCACAGCATTCCAATCGCCCGAGACGAGACACCAAAATCTTCAATTCAACTTGCCTCTCTTGTCTCAACACCACCCAAAAACAATCCAAGCTCCCATTGTTCTTCTCCATGAAATACCCTCTTACCATCCCGTTTCCGGCCACAATGTCTCACTTCTCTCCCCCCCTCCCCAATCGCCATGCTCTCCATTGTCAGCAGCTTTCAACCCAAGCTCGGAGCTTTCTTGGTATTTGAAATTTAACCCAAGACCAATAGCAGATGGCGGATTCGGCTCTCGGTTACCGTCCCGCGACCCCTCCGAAGCCCCATGTTGCCGAACCAAAACTCTCTGCCTCAATACCGAGGACGCCCAACTCCATTTCTCCCCCTTCGCCTTTTCCCCTTTTAGCACAAGCCAGCTCTCGTGTTTTATCTCTATTTTATTGATTTTCAAAAGTCTAATGGCTTCCGCCCAGTATTATTTATTATTTATTCATTATTATTTTAGACCCTCTTCACGCATCAAATCAGCGTCGTGCGCATGTCTCACCCGGGGTTCTGGCGGCCCTTGCGGCCGGCACTGCCGGGTCCTTGACACCCTCCGGATCTGCCGGCTCGGCACAAATCAAAGAGACATTCGCCCCATCTTTTCCCCCGTCCTCTTTGTTAACTCGACGCTTCCGTTCTAGAACGGGATAGACCCTGAGGCTCAGGAGATTTAGATCTCGCCAGGTGACTTTTCTGGCGGTCCCCAAACTTTGGGCAGGCCGCTCAGCCACCGGGGACGCGCGATCAAATCAGGGTGATGCTGAGTGATATTGTAGTGCCTCGTTGGCGTTCCGGGTGTACTCGGCTGGTTGTTTCTGCCCGCTGGCTTGGGTTGCAAATACATGTCTGCTACCTTGCTCTAGTTGAACGATTTGGAACTCACACGACCAACCCTGAATCAAGTAGCCCAAATCGCCACTCATGTACCGCCAATCAACTCTCAGACGCCTCGACAGATGATCTCACATTGTCCTTGGAGATGATTGATTAAGCTCTCTCGGTCGATACTGAACAAACAATGACAGAATGCTCATCTCCCCGCCCAAGCATTCGAGTTGAACGTCGTATTACGCGTCCCTATAGCTCTCCCCGTTTAGAGCTCTTCCCCTCCTTTGAGACAACCATCTCCACGCTTATCGATCGTGAATGATCTCCAGATTTATCTGACAGTCAAGCAGAGTTGTGATTCTTACGCCCACCTGCACAAGTACGTCATATCACCTCTACAGACGAACCTCTGCAAACCCGCTTCTTCCATGCAGGGAAGAAAGAGTCCCGCTCTCGCCCGGCAACTAGTTCAAGTAAACAAGAAGAAGAAAAAAATCTCCCATGTTCCAAGCATCGAAATTTTCACCTTGCATGAGCAACTTATCCCCAGGAATTGCCCGGCCCTTCCGTGTTGAACAAGTTGCCCTTCCGCCTTGGCTCAACTCCACTCCGACTACCGGACCCTCCGGCCGAATCCGGGCCGGCGTCGACCCTCTGCTTGGCGTCGATCGATTGAACCAGTATATGGGTCTCAAGGGTCTTAAGGGTCTTGCATGGGACGAGAGGTGGCATGATGCGGGAGTAGTTGCGTAGATCCACTTGCCTAGGCATGCCTTGCTGTGACAATGATGTCTTCGATTCGAGGATTAGTTCGTCGTATTTATAAGCGTAACCAACGCCTCAAGTTGGTCTTGTCGAACGAGTGCTCGTTATCCGTTATCTTGACCTCGATGAGCGTACATGATTGGGTGTGGCTTAACTGCATGGTAAACTCTCTTTTATATGATATTTGCCAATGCGAGCTGCCAGGGTGAGTTTATTGGGTTAAGATTCCACATCACGAATCTTACTTTCACAAAGGTATAGAGTTATTGATAAGGGTATCCCGGGAGGAATGAGTCGCGTCAATTGAGCTTTGAGTGACGACGATCATCGGCTTGCTTCTCCAAGCGAGCCGCTGATCTTTTATTATCATTATGACTTGGAAAATGACATGTCATGCTGGGTTATGTAATTGCAAGAGATCGATACACAAAATGGCGTTGTGGTCTCATTGAGCAACTACCAGTCATATCTCATTTTACTTACCCTAAGATTCACAACATATCCAGCACCATCTCAAGAGAACTAAGCGAGAGCATCAACTCCAATCGTTATTCTACAATCTAGCTGATAAATGAATTGTGATTGCTTTACGAACACGACTTGGTGTTCAGGCGACCCAGTTGATACGTCTTGGGTATTAGGAGCTGGGATACCTCGAGTACATCCAGCGACCGATATTAGATCAATATAAACTTCCAAAGATTATTATTTACGAGTGGTCCACGAGCTCATGACATGTCTATATTTAATCAAGGTTATTCATTCGGCGGGTGCGCCTTATTCAGGTACGGCCGCCACTCGAGAATCTTAAATACTCGTGTTCAGCTTCGGGCCGACGTTATTTATATAAGTAGCTACACGAACAATATTTCTAGATCCAACTCCTCACAATGAAACAGCGCCTCAATGAATGCATAGTCAGTGAAGTTGGTCAATTCTTGCGGATGTTTACTCAAAACGGCAGAGTATCATCAAATTTAGTTGAATTGACGTTGGTGACATCCTCATCATCTCATCTCCAGTACCATATTCGCTCCTAGATTCTAGCATTTCCTCCGGTCAACACTCCTTCCGACTCACCTGTGCCTCCTTCGACAGCTTCTTAATATACAAAGATGGCTAGCTTAATCTCTCTCCTTTATCAAGTCATGGCTGTCATCAGAGTCATGCCTGCTAGGTACTCACACTGGAGCCAATCAGCGAGCCAAAATATCTGTCTCCCTCTTAATCACTCCGGCATTAGGCGGAAACCAACTCTACAGTAACACAAACATCATGAAAAGTCAAACAACAGTCTTCCATCTCGTAATCTTCCAACTACACATCTCGCACATGTTCTAATCTCATCATATACACCACCTCATTCAAATCTCCTCTCGTCCAATTCCATACACCACCACCTCATCCAAACCCTCAAACCCCATCACCATCCTCCCTCCTTAACCGAAACGCCTCCATCAACCTATTCCTCACCATCAAACAACTCAACGCAATCCTCCTCCCCCCCACAACCCCCCTCCTCACATCCTCCTCCCCCGCCCAAGCCCACGCCTGATGCTCCTCCGGATCAAGCACCACCTCCCCCCCTTCAACCTCAACCTCAAACGCAAACCCGCAAAACACCCTCGTCCCGCTCCGGTTCGTAAACACGCTCCACTTCTCCCTCCCCTCCCCCTCCGTGACCAACCTCCTCATCCTCTTCGCAACAAGCCCAACCTCCTCCCTCACCTCCCGCGCACACCCCGCAAGTATCGACTCGTCGCCCGCGTCCACCGCGCCGCCCGGCGTCTCCCATAGATTCGGCATGCTATCGTGCGCCGCCCTCTGCACGAGCAGCACGCGGCCTTGCGCGTCGAAAATGTACGCCGACGTGGCCACGCCGTCAAAGTCCTTGTCGTGGATCGCGAGCCAGTCGGATTTGGGCACGGTCCATTCGACGAGGGACTCGTCAAAGGCAAAGTCGGCGATGGGGCCGCCCTTGGAGTTTGTGTCGACTGCGGTGTTGACGACGGACATTGTTGTCTCTTTGTTCTCTCCCTCTCCTCTTCTTTCTCTTTCTTATGGTTTCTTGTGTATATGAGAGGAGATGGGGCTAGGTTATGCTTGTTCAACGTCTCTAATGTTGGAGAAATTTATCGTCTTTTGTGACATGTATCATCAAGTCAACCTGGAAGTTTGACAAAAAGTGAGCATGCAAAGAGGCGGTTGTAGTCAATCTTTCTATGGCCCCCGCCGGGTTCAGCTCCGTGTCTTTAGCGGCTTGAGGCTCCTCGTTAGGCGCAGAATTCAGGCAGCACAGCTCGGCTGGCAACAAACCCCGGGTTTCAGGTCGCACATTGAGTCATTCCGAATAAAAGACGAAGCACTCAGCCTCACGAGGCGCTCTGCTTCATATACAGTCAAAACGGGCTGGAATCGGCATTGGACAGGAACAATTACTCTCTCTTCATTCGAGGAGAAGAAAGAATTCACCCCTACAAGTGGCCATCGCGTCAATCAAAATATGAATCTGCAAAACCCTCAACAAGGACATTAAATCTTTAATCATTTCGCCATAAGTACATGCAAACATTACCAAACCCAAAACCCAAAACCCAAAACTCCCCATGACCCCTCTGAAACTCAACCTTTAAGAAAAACAACAGCCAAATATAATAAGGTGCCTACAGAAAAAGGCATCCCGCACTCCCGCTGTAAACTTACCCCCAGGAATCAAAATCCACACGTCTCTATCTAACATGAGTGATCGCTTTTCCACACCCACAGTTCCAAGCCGCATCACCATATATCCCTCGTTTGATTCTGAAGCTCTGCATACACCTGAGGCTTACGGCTGAGCCTTGTTGATTCATCATTGAAGCCTTGGGCCCACCACTTGCTTGTGCACCAGCTCTCACGACTCGTAGATGCATATGTACTTCCATTCAGGACCCCACGTGCTCAACCGTTTCCCGCCCATATTGTTTGAGAAACTGACCAACCATCTTCCAAATATCTTACAGTCCGTCGTCTCCGTGTATAGTAAGTACGAGAAATCAAGCGCTGCTCTCAAAGTAGCGTGCGTTCCACAGCTGCTAGTGTAGCAACAAAAGAATTGTAAGCCGTCAAAGCCATGTTGGTATATTAAAAAAAAAAAAGCGAAGCCGTCGCCTTGTCGTGCCTCCCAATGCGAGCTATTTCGTCGGATCCTGCCTCTTCAAATTATAGCAAAGAGAAAGGTGCAAACTTGAGACAGTCGTTGATTTTTCTTTTGGCCCTTCGAAAACATATAGGCCGTCCATGAAGGACAAGCTCGGACTGTCTGCATATTCATTAGTTCAACACAGTTGAACGTCCCTCGCCGTATGATTATGTGAGAATGTGGTTATAAGTTTGATTTCCTGTTGAAGGAAGTAGAAGTCAATTGGATTAATGGTCGTTCCCATGACCAATTGATTTTGGATTTTTTTTTTTGGTTCGCTTAAACCCTCATGATCGTGACAGAGAGATGTGAAGCTGGATGTCCCCGAGCAAACAGCCGCCGGACATTAATTTGTCTGTATGATTTAATCCGAAGTCATGGCGGACTTTTCTGTCCTGGCCCGCATCCGAGTGGCGTGACTGTCGAGGCAACGAGCCATTAGGTGCGTAACTGGCCAAACGGCCGCTTTATCCAGCATCTGGGACGTAAGGCGAAGAATCTTGGTTGCATAGCCGGCCTGTCCATCATCTGGGGTTCCCCCATCGGTGGCGGTCAAGCTGGCCATGAGATCCAGGCTAATCTTCATCTCCGCCGAAGACAGGACTTCCTGTATCTTGTCTAGCAGCTTTATGTCGTCTTCTTCCAACAGCATGATGGCAGGCATTGCCGAAGGCTCAATGCGCTTCTGGCCCAAAATACCCAAGTATGGACCAACTCTGTCTTGCAAGGTGGCGACCCATTCGGCAAGAACTTGCGCGCAGTCAAACGCGCACATGGCAGACTGCAGGGGGAGCTCACGGCTAGTGAAGTCAGCAAAGGTTACCCCAAGCTTGTCCGACATGGCCAAAGAATCGGCCGCATAAAACGCGGCCTTGCGTAGATGCCGCTCTCGGCGGGAAATGGAACGAGTGGCGAACTGAGAGCCGTTGGAGAATTTGCCCGACGGATCTGAGGATGCTGAAGCTGACGGTGAACCGGTGAAGAGAGAGCTATCAAAGTTATCGTTGCCCATCGGCTCTGCGCTGGATCCCGGTGAGTGCTCGGCATGCTGGACAATCTCCGTTCCTCGGGCTAGTTCCTCAGCCATGCCGTCCCAGTCTCGCTGCCAAAACTTCTCCTTGGACCTAGACAGATTGACAAACAGCCGCACGTATGCCAGGTCAAGCAAGGGGATCGCATCGGCGGAAAGCGGGCCCATGCCGAACGGATTTGGACGCTCCACGGTGTGTTTCGGATTGCTGGCCCAGGCCACTTGCCATGCCCTCAAGGCTGGCTCGATATGCCGGTGCATCTTCTCCGTCTCCTCGTTGGTCCAGACTTTGTTGTGGTGCCTTTGTCGCGTTTCCCAGATGTAGTTGTGCAGCGCGTTGATGAGAATCAAGCAGCCGAAAGTGCTGGGCCTGAGATTCGTCGAAGGGAGCTCGGCCGGGGAGTGCTGGCCTCCATTCATCGCCGCCATGTGCTTCTGCTGTCGCTCGTTTGTGCGGAGGAGCTCCCCAAGGGCGTCGCAGAACTTGAGCCGGTTGTGGTTGGCCGCGTCGGGGCCGCCCTTGGCGAAGAAGTGGGTGGCCGATTCGGCGGCGAAGAATTCCTCGTCGCATGGGAGATCCAGCAGGATTTCAGAGTTGGTCAGAGCCGGGGTGTGGTTGTAGGCGGCGACTAGGAGGCTGGACATGATGAAGACGGCGTAGAGCGTGCGCTTGCGCTCTTCCTTTCGCTTCCACTGGAGCCACTCCTGTCGTTGTTCGAGTTCACTTTTCCTATTGTTCCACATTGAGTCATCAAACATGCGAGTATCCTGTCCGTCCTCCTGCTCCGGCCGTAGCAGGTCGGCTGCCTGGGCCAAGCTGACGAGCGCTGCGCAGTGAGTTGAGGCGATGTCGCTGATGGTCTTGTCGCCGCAGTTGTGGCCGTAGACGACGTTGAGCAGCATCGCCTGGACGAGCCAGACGGGCGTGTGGGCTGAGTTATCCCTACCTTGTGACGACGATGACGACGACGGCTGGTCGGGGTCGCCGCTGTGGGTGCTGCGTCGGACATCTGCTTTGCGAACGTCTGCCTTGCGTCGTTCCTCGAGGTAGAAAAAGATCATCTTCTTAGCCATCGTAAACAGGTCCTTGGATTGGGCTTGTTCCATTTCATATAGGGCACCAATGGCCGCCATGGCGAGCACCAGACACCCACTACCGCCTACACCGTTCTGGCGACCACTCGGGGACGTGGACATGTCAAAGGAGAGGGTGGGCAGGTGCAGGAAGGGGAAATGGGGATGGAAGTATGAGATGTAAGCTGAGACATAACGCTGTAGATTCTGGGTACTGGGCACGTTGACGGCCTGAGCCGGGGAGGGCGATTGGAACTGCGGCGACTGCGGCGAAGTAAAGGGATATTTACGGCCTCCAAAGGGCAGGCACTGGGAGAGGATGGTCACAATGGCAGTCCTGGTGGCATCTGTGATTGTGGTTACGGGCGAAGCGCCATGGTTAACGCCGCTGAGGGATGATGGGGTTTCCGGGCCGGCGTTGAAGCCAAGGGTCTGGTTAATGCTCTGCGTGTTCAGTCCAGATACGACGGAAGGGCTCAACGAGCTCAGCGATGGTGGGGGCGTGGAGAAGTATGGGTCATTGATCTTTTGAGTAGCTGGCTGAGGTGATAAAGGAGCTCCATTGAGGAGATCCGGAAAGACTGAACCATTCAGATCCAAAGCAAACGGGTTCGGCATCTGCGGGGGGCCCATCACGGAGGGTTGCCACATGGTACTCGTGCCAGCCGGCGCAGGGTGATTTGATCCATCCAACATGACGTCGCTGATGCCACTCTGGCTCGTCGTGCTAAGAGCAGACGGGCTCGACTCGTCCACCACATTTTCGTTTGTCTGAAATGACATTTGGTGCTCAAACCCACTTAGCCAGTCAAAAGAGTCGTCAAAGGTCGGGTTCGACGGGATGTCGTTGAGGGCCTGCGCAAACGGGGAGGCCTGCTCCATTACCATCGAGGGCGGGGAATCATTATAGTGAAGCGCGTTGGGGTTGATGGTGGTGCCCGGCGCGAACAAGTAGCTCTCAAAATCAAATTCGGGGTTAAAGGCAGCGAGGGGAGGTGCCGTACGCAGGGCGTTTTCCAGATCGGTACCGCCGATCTGGCCCGTCTCCAGCTTGGGGAGGCCGTGCGCGAGCGTCGCCCTCTGGCCCATGGTCATGGACATGCCGCCAAACACGGGGTCGAAGTTGTGGATGGGCAGGCCGGCAAGACTGGGGTGACGGCTGTGCCCGGCATGCATGCCTCTGGCGACGTTGGCATTGGCCGTGGCAATCATCTGCATGGCAGCTCCATCGACGTGGCTGATGGTGTTTGCCCGCGGACGCATCGTGTTGGAGGCACCCGGGTTGGGAGCCGCCGCGGCATGGTTGGCGCCCACGACGCTGTTTTTGCGAGCCCGGCTCTGGCCTGGGGGCACGCCGCTGGTCGACTCTCGGCGGTTTCGCGGGCGAGCAGAGGGCGTCGACGTCTGGTGCAGCTTCTGCTGGTGACGAAGCAGCAGGTCGCGGCGGGCAAAGCATCGCGAGCACTCGGGGCACTCGAAGGGCTTTTCCTTTGTGTGCGAGCGCTCATGGCGCTTCAGGTGCTCCAGGCGGGCGAAGGAGCGCTGGCAAGTCGCGCAGACGTGCGGGCGAGGCTTGTCGGTCTTTGGCGGAGGGAAGTTTGGAGGAGCCTTGGGCGTGGTGTTGACAGTAATGGTCGATGCTGAGTCGCAGGGCGATGAAGGGTCAGCTGTCAGAGGCAAGGGATACTTTTTGTGTGCGGGTCGGGGCGAGTTTGGGGGGGGAACCCGAGGGGCAGCAGAGGCTGGCGTCAGAGAGAATCGCTCACCAGAGTCGTCTGCGTTTGCAGAGTTGCTGCCAACGCTGGCGGCTGCGGCCGAGTTGGACATGTTGGAGGCGCGCGACACCCGGTGGCCAGAATCATTCATTACCATGGCAAGCCAAAGCCGCAAAAGCCGCCGTCCGCGAGAGTGAGCAGAGCGGCGGTTTTGTCTTGCGAGACGAGGGGCGGATTGGCCGTGACGAGAGCGTTCGGCAGGGCGGTTTTCGCGGGGTGCTGTGCTGGGCTGTGCTGGGCCGAGCTACGGTACAGGCGCACGATAGCTAGGATTTGGCGGGGGGGTCGATAAAGTACTTCAAGTTTCGTTGTGGTCGCGGAAGAGAAGAGAGTAGAAATACCATGAAAGACGGACTAGAGACGGCGCGGGTGAAGCATCCCAAGCGGTGGCTTTGCGCAGAGAACAGCGGCTCGGGAAGTCTCTGGCGTCGCTCAAACACGGACGGACGAAGCCATCAATAGACGAAGCAGAGGCTGGGTTGCTGCTTGGAGTGAATCGGAGTGAGAAGGAAGAGGTTTGGTGACTCGACGGGCGACGAGAAGGTACTACTAGGCAGGTATGCGGCGACACAGTGCCGCCACTGTGCGGTCCAGCCTGGTCTGCTGCGCCCGCTAGCACTGACCGGGGCCTCACAGTGGCTCGCGGGCCTGCACACGGCGCCTCTGCCCGCTGGAGCGCCGGCCGGCCAGGGCATGCGCGGGTGCTCGCACGGTGCACGGCTGCCCGTACGGGTACTCGAGCGCTACTGTACTCGCCTGTACTCGTACCAGGTGCTACCGCCCGATTCGACCTGGGAAGCTCCGTGCAGGCTGCGAGGCCAGCGCCGGAGGTACGTACCGACAAGGTAGCGGCGAGTATTTTTGCGGCTTGTTTGTGCGCGCATTTACTCGCCGGTACGAGCGCCAAGTACGAGCGCTGGTCCACAGCGGCGGGCCCCAGCAGGTTTATTGCAGCAGCGCATCCAATCGGCAGGGGCCAGGGCAAAGCTGCTGCAGGCAGAGGGAAAAGCGTTGATGGCATGCAAGGCAATATGCAGTACATGCAAAGGACGTGCATTCGGTACAGTTGCTGTACTGTACGGCGCTGCTATTAATAAGGATTATGTACTGTATGTACTAGCCAGCACCACGGAAGGTACCTACCTATTAATGTATCATGTCCGGATGCCTGTCCTGTCCTGTCTCTCATGTACGAGCATGTACGAGGCATGTCGCACGCATCAGCTGCTCATCCTGCTGGGCCGAGTACCTGCGAGGTACGAGTACACGCTGCGCTAGAGCCGGCGCTGGGTGCGACGCTGTGCTGGTGCTGGCTGCATGGGATGGGCTCAACCTGGACTGTCGTCTGCCGGAGCACTTCGCACGGTGCTGCACTGTAACCTGCAGCAGGGTGTGGCCTCTTGTTCTCTCGCAGCGAACGAGCGGATGGAGATGGACTGTTATTTCGTCGGCTGATGGTTTGAACGCTTCTGTGAATCAGTATCAAATGTACAGTGAAATATCATCAATTTAATTAATGCCTCTCTCGCATGTGCTGTGCTCTGCTGTGCCATGCTGTGTGCTTGTACTTGTACGGTGCTGCAGTTACAATTGCAGCTACAGTTGCAGTCGAGTGGAAAGCCACGGGTACCCGCGGATGGTGCGGATGCCCTGTTTCAGCAGCTATTGGAAGACAAAATACCGGTTGGGCATTGTTGAGGCTGGTTTGACGGATGATGAACCTTGAATTTTTATTTTTATATTTGTGTTGAAATTTAGAATTTTGCACGTCATGCTGGGCTATTTTAATCCGTTACCGGCCACACACACACAAAGATAAAAAAGAAAAAGAAAAAAACTACACGCCATCGAGTGCCTCGCATAATGCGCAAAACTGCTCAAATAAAACACATTCAACATCAGGCTTCTCACCACGTCCCGCCAGCAAAGCAAGGACAATCAATGCATTGACTGATTGATCCTGCTGAATGCTGCTGCTTATCGCATGCTAGCCTCAACTTGGGCATTATACCAGCTTTCTATTTCTTAGTACTAGTGTTGATGTCAGTCCAGCCAGCCCAGTTCCCAGGCGGCATGTACGTTCAAGGTACCTCCGCGCCCCAGGGCACGGGCGCGGGTACACGGGCTGTACCTCTCACCTTTCTTTCTGGCTTGCGTTGAACTTATCCGATTCCGGCCCCGAGTCCTGTCGGAAGGCTTCCACTCTCTTCTCTTGTCGCTCCATCATGGCCATCGTATCGTTGCAGAGTTCAGCCATCTCCACCCAGCCTCTTACTCGTCCGGGCAGCTTGTTGCGGTGGCTCGTACATGTAAAGGCACCTGTAAAGGTACCTGGATGCAATGCAACGCATGGGGCGCCTCGGGCTCTGCTCACCATCCGATTCGAGGCACAAACATGGCCTGGCCTTGTGCCGCGTGAAGCCACGGGATTGGAGGCTCAAAGCCCAACGTTGCCCTGGACCACTCAAATGCGTATTCCTGTTGAGATTGACTCCCACGGTTGCGTTGCCATGTTACTCTAATTCCATGGCGGCCGGTCCAGCTCCAGCATGGAACATCCTGGTCGGGGCCACTGGGCTCAACATCGCATCAGCATGCCGGGAAGACTCCGACGAGGCAATTATCCCGTTTGGCGTGCCATCCTGCTGTCCGTTTTATCGCAAGCCCACCCTCCTGTACGTGATGGCACGCGGCACTGTACGAGTCCTGTCCTGTCCTGTCCTGTCCTGTCCTGTACGAGCAGGTATCTCGCACAGCACGCCGCCAGGGGCTGCTCTGTGCCCTTGAGGCGCCTTACGAGCACGCCAGTCGCATCTACAAGCGCCATCTTTCTGTTCTAGCATAGCATCGCACACCCCTTGCGAATCCTGTGGCTGTCCATGTCCCAGAGCCGGAACCAATGCCTTGGCCGCTGCGGTGCACGCAGGAGAGGACGGAGCCATCCGTGCATCTTTTTTCAGTGGGCAGCGGTTCCACATGCGGCGCAGAATCGAATCGAGTCGAGAGAGGCCCCGTTCAACACAGCGGCGAAACTCCAAGGCAGAGAGTGGCGTGGAGAAACGCAACGCTGGGCTAGGCTGCTGCTGCTGCTGCTAATGCTGATGGCGATTCGAATTAGCGGAACTCGATGCCTTACTCTTGTGTGCCCAAAAGCTGACTAGCCGCAGGCCTAGCCATTTAGCAGCCGCCGAGGACTGGACAGAAGTTCTGAGCCATGATGAGGCCGCGCTCTGATTGAATGCTTCGCATCACACGCTTGGCCTCAAGAGGCCTTAGGGCATCTGCAGCGGCGCACGGTGCGAGCGCCTTGGTGTGTGCGTGTTTGCCGTCCCAACGCCAGGTACGAGGCTAACAGCCCGAAAGTACTGCTTGGTTCTGGTCAGAGGTTGCGAGAGGCTGCGTCTGCTCGTACGCACCGTGCTGTGCTGTGCTGTGCTGTGCTGTGCTGGGTGTCACCAACATTAACCGCGTTGGTAAGCATGTGCTGGATGAGCAGCGGTGCTCCTTGAACTTGTGTTTGTGCTGTGCTGCTTGCACAAGGTCGGGTGTCTCAGCGTGGAAAGCGTTGTGATACTCGATGCTCAACTCAAAGACGACACACAACACGATGAGATCAACGCCAACCAAGCTCTCGAGGTGCTACGCAACTTGATCGTTCGTCAACGGAGTACGAGACGATACGGCCAAGACTCATGACATACCGATAGCAAAGGTACCCGGTGCTATCGGCCGTGTGATGTTAGTGCTTCAGATGGCATGGACCTGGTTTCTGGTACTAACGGGATCGGAGCACGGAACCTGGATCGCATTTATGGAACAAGCAACGCCGATGAGGCCATGTCGAGGCCGGCTCGGCTTAGCATCAGCCACTGCTTCATCCTGCCCTTGACGTGATGCTAATTGCCATCTCGACAAATTCATAATGAATTAGTAATTCCAGGCCCTTGGTTTTCAGCAGTTTTTTTAAGTTTGCTGTTGGCAGGACTGTTATGGTGCAGTATGAGGCAATAGGCGCTACGTCCATGAGTAGAGCAGAGCGTCCATGCTTGAAAATACAGCCAAGGCAACATTACATACCTTGGTGCTCACTTGCGATTTCAAAAGCCTTGCACTGTGCAATGTACGAGTACACTCCGATACCCTCGATAATAGTACCTACTACGCCCAACTTCGCTCGCTTAACCCAAGCAACTAGGTGATCTTCACCGGTCCCACTGCAGGCCGGCAGCTCTCTCGTTTCGGATGCCTCTGCTGTGGCTGTGTCGTGTTGAGCTCTCCAATCTCCTGATCGATGCGACCTTGTCCCGCCAGCTAGACCTGAAGCCTTTGTGCGTGCGTCGAGAGGGAGACTACTGTAAAGAGCTGTGACCTGTTTGATATAAGCGATATCACGGCGGATTGGGGGCGTGTGTGTGTGTGTGTGTGTGGATGGATGGCCTTTTAATCTATTCGTCTGGCTCTTGCCGAGCTTCAGAATGCATGCTGCATGCTGCAGTGCAGGATGCAGCAAATAAACATACAAAGGGCCTGTTTTTTTTCTTCTTTGGCCCTTGGCCCTCTCCACATCACATGGTAATCGTACCAAGTGAATAAAACCTGCAGGATACATGCAGTTATGCGGCGTGTTGTCTCGAATTATGAATTGCCTCATACAAGCATCTTTTTTGGAAGCACGTATGATGGTGGCCTGTTTTCCAACGTGGAACAAGAAAAAAAATCGCCACTTGGCATTTGTGAGAAAATATGGAGTTTTTGTCCTTTTTCTGATTTCCTCTGGAACGCTGACTGAAATGTTTTTTTTTCTTATTGTGAAAAATTCTCTTGTTCGGTTTCATTGCACGGCTAGTTCAACAACCCGACATCATGTTGTTTCTAAATCATGTCTGACATCGCAGATAAGCTTCCGTCACAATCTTCAATGCTACTTCGATCGAACATGAGCCCAAATCGAAACGAATCACGACAGAAAACCAAAAGATGAATTCTTCCAGTTCTCTTCCAGCCTTGAGCTATGATCCAGCTTCAAAATGAAGCCAATGCGACTTTGCCAAGCCGTTGACACTGCGCTCTCGCCCGTCTTCATCCAGCAAGCAAACATACCAGAGCTTTCTCTGCCCATTGTGGACAATTGCTCTCTTTGACTTCCATTGGTCGTCACCAGCCCATTGACGTCCAGGGACAGCTGTTGTTTCCCATCCGTGCTTTAGATCTTCGTAGCTCCCGACACCAGATCGGCGACGCTCACTCGTGCCTGAAGATTGTTGAGCCAGAATAATACGGAGGCGTTGATCATCAAGAGCTAGTCCCCAGCAGCTAATTCCAGACCTCGGCTCACCAGCTGTCCAGCTTCCAACATCATGCTACAAGTACGATAACGAAGCCATCTATGGTATGAGCCCTCTGTCTATTTCAAGCACCGCCTCTCCTACACATGCTCTCCCTCCGTCAATGCCGTAATGATGCCCGAGCTCCTGGTATCCATCAGGTATCGCCCCAAGGCAATCAATTCATCATGAGCTGTGTGGGTCTTGCATGCTATGATCGGCTACAGTGTTACTGACACAGTCACACACGCCCTCAACGGCTATGCAAGCAGCCAAAGAGGCCCTCAGGTCCTTTCCGAGCATTGATCCATTCTGCGAACTAGGGCCCCATGACGGCATGACGGGCTGCATCTCTGCATTTCTAGCCATGGGCCGTGATAGCTTGACGGCGTGAGATTTCCATTCCATTGCTGGACCAGATCTAGGAACACCTCGTGGTGTAAGTTTCACGCCGCGGCAACACTAGCAACGCCAGCCGCCGAAAGCAATATACTTGAAACGCTTTTGCCAGCTTCCAGACAAGAAGAAGAAGAGCAAGGCCATGAGGTCACCAACGGAAGTGAAAACAAGGCATGTTTACGTACTCGGGACAAGAAAACCCAAACGCACCATCACGTCACTTGTTGGCAAGGGAAAGCAATGGCTTCGCCCACCTCCCCCGAACCAAGCTTCTGTTCCAATCTGATCGGCCATCCATCCAACCATCCTCGCTTGACCGACCCCAGACCAGACCAAAAGGCCACCCTTGAAGGAGGTTGTTCCTGGACCCATATCAAACGAGGTCAGGTGCACAACGTCGTCCAGGGCCCACAGCTTCTACGGCCTAGAGTGGGCAGAAGCGTCACAGTTGATGCATCAAGCTTCGGAATGCGAGTCGGCAGAGCGGCTCTGCCATTCGCTGATTCGCCCGTCCGGTCCATGCACGTTCACTTGACCGACATGCTGCTAACGTGCAGTTTTTGAGTCACAGCAGAAATGAGAATGATTTTTCTTTTTGGAGGCTTGAGGATTTTCCCCATCTCGACCTTGGAACGGGAGCACGGATTTCGTCTGCCTGGGTCCCCCGTTCGACCTGCTGCCGGTCTAATTCCTTTTGCTCGCTCTTTTTGCATCGCAAGGGTTGCCTTTATGCACACTAGTTCCTGTGCGTGGGAGGCCGCCCATGTGATTGAATTGGTTGCCATCTTTGATTCTTGCATTTTGTTGGCTCTCTTTCCTCAAGTCCTTTCCCAGCAGCCGGGGACGACGATCTGCCCATTGTTTTCTCTCTCATCGCAGCATCCCTGGCCCTGGTGTCACTTGAGCTTCCCGTTGCCCAGGCACGAGTCAATCTACATGAAAGACGCTTATTTCTCACGGGCTTGCTTGCTTTGCCCACACGCGGCGTGCTGGAACCAATCTTCTAAACTGAAAAGCAAGGGTCCAAGAAGGAAGAAGGATGATGACCAACTTCTTATTGACTGACAGGTACCCATCCCTCCCTCTTCTCTCTCTCTTCCTTACCTACTACACACACGACCCCAAAAAATCGAAACCCCAATCTTTCGAAAAATCCTGCCCGCCCCTCGGTTTACCCCAACTCTCTCCTCCCATGGCGGGGCCCCCGGCCATGTTTCTTTTGCGACTCCCCCGGATTCTGAACCTCGATCGGGCTCAAGTCGCTCTGCTGACCAGGAACCCTTGGGGGTGGGCGGTCTGTGGTAGCGCACTTGGGACACACATCGTGATACTACCCCTGTTTCCCCAGATTCTTTCGACTAGCTCTCCGGGCTCCACGGCATGCAAAGTTGGAAAATGGAACAGGCGATGAGCCGTTTGTGAGGTTTTTTTTTTTTCCCTAGAGCTCGCGATTCAAGATGTGTGTGGTGTGCGCACCTCGGTTTCTTTTTCTTTTTTTTTTCGGGGAGATGTCATTTTCCCCATCACACATGCTCCATTTGAGCAATGTCTCAAGGGAGATCCGTCGTAAAAGTAAAGACCGTGCTTTTCGTACCATGTAGTCAGCTCCCCGGAATTCCCGGTCCTGGAAATACCGTTGCTTCTAGGTTCAAGCTGGCTTGTACATGCAATCCCTGTTTCCAGCTCGACTGAAAAAAAAAACAAGTGGTTAGACCAGTCATTGCCTGACGATAACAACTTTCTTACTACACGCGAATATCCACTTGGACCGCCGGTCAAACAACGTCTCCAGAAGCTCCCCGAGTTAGCCGGCAAACTTCGGACATGGAAGCCGGCATTAGCTGCTTTGCGGTAGCCCTTCAGCCATTCTGCAGCTTTTTCTAGAGGCCTTCACACTGGGTCTTGGTTTTTTGACGGTCCCCAATCATTTCATCCTTGGTGGCTTTTTTTTTGCCATTAACATCCTCCGTACTCCATACTCTGTGTTAGTCTTAGAGAATATTCGGCTATTGGTTTAGCCGCTTTATTAAACAAAAAGGGGAATTGGTCTGCAAGCGCGAGCAAGAGCTTTACCAAAGAGAGCCTCATCAATGCTAGTTGCAGCTAATGAGAAAGCCGCTTCGTCTTCACAGTGCCTCAGTTGTAGACAAAAAGAGCGCGCATCAAATATGGATTTTACGACCAACAGGCAAATGGAGTCTCGCCTCGGGGTCACATCTCACACAAGATTGGGACACCCAAAACTTGACTCCAAAGACGGGAATCACTGTTTCCCTTGGCGTCGTTGGGGCGACACTTCGCATTGGCGCCTGGAGCTTCGGAGCAAGCTGCATGAACCTAAGGAACCCGGGCCAGAGGGCAGCAAGTCTGAAATCCTGCCCACGCCAAAACCTCCCACGTGCTCGGGTACAGCTCCGGGAGCTGCCTCTTGGTTTGTTTGTTTGTTTGTCGACTGAATTGGTTGTCAGCAAGCCACGAGGTTGGTCTCTCTCCCCCTAATTATAGATGGGACGCCGCGAGATTGCACCATGGACCAGCTGGATAATGCAAAAAGAGGCCAGCGCCGCGATATTGATCCAAAAGAGAGAGGCCCGTAGGAAGGCCGGCCCACAACGGGCTCTGGTGCTATCGATGGTGGCGTCCAGGGGCATGCCCGTCCCCTAATCTTGTGCCGTGTGTGTTTGAATTTTTGCTTCTGCTATTTCGTTGGCTTTCTCGTCGGTTTTATTGCCAATGTTTGCGTGAACGATCGGCGGTCTTTTACTGGCCGCTTCTCGGTGCGCTTCTCGGCGGCGGCGTCATTGCAGAAAACCGGGAATGGCCTCGTTCGTACATGTAGCCTCAGAGCTAGAGGAGGTAAGTAGCATCTGCTACGACAAAGCAAACGAACCCCCCTGGTCAGTGCAATTGTGCCGTGAATGTGATTGCTTGGTTCCACTCGCACTTCGGGCCTAACAGCCAAACCGCACATCGTGGTCCGCGCGGCTGGAGCGGGCAAGCGGACCAACGGGCAGCGAAGCAGAAGAAAGATGGCCCCAGTGGTATCGTATCGTGTGCTGGGTTGGGCTGTCATTGCTGCCTGGTGATGTCGCTCTTGTTGATTACGTTTTTTGTTGTCGACTTGCTGCTTTGGACAGTTTGGCCTGAATAGGCACGAGCAGTTGACTGGATCGAGGAGTTGAGGTATTTCTCTTTGGCTGGAAGTGATTTATACCTGCCCTGCCCGGATTGGACTGCGTCAAGATGCTGAGATGGACGAGTAAGCGAGCGGCTAAAGGAACGGCAAAGCAAATGCCTTGAGCTAAGAATATTATCTCCAAGACAGACTATGAAGCATGAATCGTCCGACTAGCTAGCCTACCGTGTCTGTAGTGGGCAACGAGCTTTTGTGCTTCGCTACCAGAAGCTCTTTTGGACATTGATAAAGTCTCTATGTAAGATGGTTAATCAGTTAGTTTTGCGAAATAGGAAACTGCTTAGAGTGATGACGAAAACGTGGATATAGTTGTCACTGGGTATGTTCAAAACGGAGTATCTCAAGGCCTGTGCGCGATTCAGCATGGGTCGTTTTTTATAGACCCGGTCACGAAACGGGACGGAAGCAAGACGGAAAACCTCTTTTAAGAAACAAGTTTGAATAAGCAACCCGTGTTGGGGATTGTGTTTGTAATGCAAGTACGAGTACGTCTCAAATGGGTTCAAGGCGCGGTATTATCTGCTATTCTCAGTACGGTAGTTTACTTTGTATCGTACATGGCATATTTGTGCCGACTCTTTCGCAAGAAACCTTGCATCGCATCAGTTTATATCATACGAGGCGGAAATAACAAAGAGACAAGAAGTTTATTATTATCAGTAGAACGTAGAAATCTAGGCGTCATATCAATACGATCATATGATGCATCTGTTAGTGTGCGTCTTTCCCGAGTCAAGACCTTCCTTGATTGTGGTCTGCAACAGGGCCAGGTGCCGTGTTCCGTGAACCCATACTCTCGTACGAAACAACGACAACAGCAACAAGGGCTTAATGGCTTTCGGAAGAATTCTGACATTGTTCAAGGATGATGCTAACGTGTAAAGAGATATCGCCGGTTGCTCATTCGAGATAATATACCGTGAATGGAAAATGGCTAGATTTACCCTGGACTGCTGAATCTCGAAGTTCGCACTAGCAGGGCATTGGAAGATAGTAATCGACATAGTAGAGTTTCATGCTATTGCAAAGACTCGACGAGCTACCTATTTGGGATGTGAAACCTTACTGCCTTCCTATCAGCGCGTGAATAGAGCTTACTACGGAGTACAAATGCCATCAACGGCAACTAGACGATAAATGTAGACGCATTTCGAAAGCGGAGCAGTCAGTTTCTTTATCGTAGCAGACACAGCGCTTAACTGATCGCCCACTGATTGCAACGCTAGATCTGGGGTGAGACTATCTACGGCATATCTGATATGGGCGCGTAGGATCACAGCCGGCAAGACACGTGCTTTGAGGTAAGATTTGTCTTTTATCCACTCAACCCGTAGGAGTTGCATCCTGTCGCATGTTTGCCTCTGGTATAACGTTAGTTATTGCTTAGGCTCTTTGGATAACCTTAAATCCGCAGAGTCTATTTCGTCTGGGCCATGTTTGATTGCCATCCCCAGCTTTGCAAAGAATGGCTCATTGTTTACCAAATGTGACGTTGTTGTGATGAGTTCATGAATATGTAGGATATGATATCACAACTTTGATAACTACATCGTTGGGCACCTTGTGCATTACACCCAGCTTCCTAAATCTCTTTGGAAGTAAAGGCATTGAAAAGGGGAAACGGCTATGACGGATTATGGTCCTTCAGCCAGTGAAGCTATTTTCTCATCAAATCTCCGCCACAACTTCTCCTTCAGGAAATCTCTGTTTCTGAAACAGTCAGTGCCATCATTCATCTTGCTGGAAGTCTGACCCCGCAACGCACGATGATGCGCTGTTCATCAATCCCTGGTTTCGGATCCGGACTTGATCGTGGCCTTGATCCGTTCCGATAATCTCTCCATAACCAATTGCCGCCAGACACGCCCGCAAAAATCGCACATTCTCGCTCTTCCGGCGATACAACGTAGCTTCCATTCAATGATTCAGCGCTTTGCAATATTTTACTTTTACAACACTTCGGCCCTTTTTTGGATGGGGTTGTGGTGCTGCCATGGTGTAAAACGGTCTACTGCGGAAGTTCGGCACCCATGTGGACGGGTATTTCGGCATTTAGATTACGTGGATGCTCAAAACAGCATTAATGATGCCCCTAGATTCGAAGATCTAAACGGCAGGTCTTTGTTATCTTTTTTTAGAGGGCAACACGGGTTGGAGAAATGCTCAATGGACCGTTTTCTTGGAAACTTCCCTGTTCATTGGTTTGACAGCGAGTGCCGCTTCTCAACCAGCTCCTCCGCTTCTGATGATGTTCCTTGTTCGCGGGCGGCTTCTAGTCTTCCTTGTCGATTCTACTAGGACAAAGAAGGATGGTGATTATATCTTTCTGGGTCGTGATTGACATGCGATGTAAGGGGATGAGGGGGTGTTGAAGGTAGTCGAGAGATTCCTATAAGAAGACGTTGTTGAGTTGAGTTGAGAACTCTTGAAGATCGACAGCTCAAGCTCTTCAAAGGTTGTAAGCTACAGGTCAAAGACACTTCAGAGTCCCCAAACCGCCAAAATGCGTGCCGCTCTCCTCGCCTCCATCGCTGGCCAAGCCGCCATCAGCATTGCTATGCCTTCGGAGCCCGCTCACAGCCCGCGTGCTGCCGGTGCCCAGGCCTACGCATCCAACCAGGCTGGTAACTACAAGCTCACCTCAATTGCTGCTCCTGTTCAAGGCAATGGAAGCCCCGGCTCATCTACTTGGAACTTGTCCATCGACGACTCCAGCAATGGCCACAAGCAGAAGATCACCGGCTTCGGTGCTGCCGTGACCGATGCCACCGTCACTGCCTTCAACCAGCTGTCTGCCAGCACCCTCAGCCAGCTGCTCAACGAGCTCATGACTGGTGCTGGTGCTAGCTTCTCTCTCATGCGCCACACCATCGGCGCGTCTGACTTGTCTGGCGACCCAGCCTACACTTATGACGACAATGGAGGCAAAGCTGACCCCGGCATGACTGGCTTCAATCTCGGAGACCGTGGTACTGCCATGGCTACCATGCTGGCTCAGATGAAGGGCCTCAACTCCAACCTGAAGGTCTTTGGATCTCCCTGGAGTGCTCCTGGATGGATGAAGCTGAACAACGCCATCGACGGCAACACCAACAACAACAACCTCAACGATGGTTACCTCACCAACAACGGTGCCCAGTACTCGGCCGCTTTTGCCCAGTACTTTGTCAAGTACATCCAGGCATTCCAGTCCCACGGCGCCACCATCGATGCCATTACCCTCCAGAACGAGCCCCTGAACAGCCAGGCTGGCTATCCCACCATGTACATGTTCGGGGACGAACAGGGCGACCTTATCCAGAACTACGTTGCCCCTGCCTTGAAGGCGGCCGGTCTGAGCACCAAGATCTGGGCTTACGACCACAACACTGGTACGTTTCGATCCTCATTACTTACAGACCCTAAAAATAGCCAGTGGTTCATGTAGCTGACATAAATATTCACAGACCGACCTGACTTCCCCCAGCAGGTCATGGGCATCGCCGCAGACGACGTCGCCGCCGTTGCATGGCACTGCTATGCCTCCTCCCTGGACTGGACTGTCCTGACCAACTTCCACAACTCATACCCCAACACTGACCAGTACATGACTGAGTGCTGGACCCCATCCACCGGCTCCTGGAACCAGGCCGCCTCCTTCACCATGGGCCCTCTCCAGAACTGGGCCTCTGGTGTTGCTGCCTGGACCCTCGGCACCACTGCCCAGGACGGCCCTCACCTGTCCAGCGGTGGCTGTGGCACTTGCACCGGTCTCGTCACCATCAACAACGGCGGGTACACCTTCCAGACTGCTTACTACATGATGGCCCAGTTCTCCAAGTTCATGCCCGTTGGAGCCACCGTCCTGAGCGGCACCGGCAGCTACACTTACTCTGGCAGCGGTGGTGTTCAGTCTGTTGCTTCTCTCAACCCCGATGGTACCCGCACGGTCGTCATCGAGAACACCTTTGGCAACGACATTTACATCCACCTGAGCACCTCCAGTGGCCAGGAGTGGAGCGGCAACGTCCCTACCAACTCTGTCACCACTTGGGTCCTCCCTGCTGTTTAAGCAGATTTACGGATTGTGGGAGATGAGGAAACTTTGATGTAAATATTTGTCTTCATAGTGAATTCGCCACTGCACATACGTACATGTATCTGGTAATTATTAACCCATACTGTTGAATGAATGAATACGGTTAGCATATTTTGAATATGAAGTGCTTGACGTGATTAAAAGTGAATTGTGCCTCTCTCATATAATGGATGTGAAAGTATAAGAATTACCATGATTTGAGATATGTTGATGGTAGTGGTGCATGAATACATGTACTGTTTTGTATAGCAGCCGGGTAAGCATGACACTTGTGTGATTCATCGGTGACTTAGTTGGTACTCTATGCGTATTTGTGTCCTTAAAAGTTGCTTAGGACTTCAGTTTCATCAGATATTAACTGTTTTTGTGATTAACTATGCTGTTCTACCAGTTGTACCAAATATGGACTCTAGAGCTAACTGACATAACTCCTGCAACCTATCCCGCTAGAATTGAGCCCTCCTGTTGTATCATGGCCCTTTTTGCACATCAACCAAAACGTTGCCATCACTCATGATGTCAGACTCCGCCTGACCAAACGAGTACGGGACCGAAGGAAATGGATCCTTGCTATCGCAAGAGTACATCAGGTCTTGTTCCCATAGATATACAATACACTTCACACAGTTGAGCACGGTATCAGGATCCCATTTCTTCTTGATGGCGAGTAGCTTCTCGTAAGGCTCGCCAAAGAAGACGTTCTTCCACTCAGGTTCAGCTACATCTGCATGTGATACCGTATCACAACCTGTAACACGATTCTTGGACCACGTACGTTGTTCGTTGGATACAAAAATAAGAATTTCCCTCAGAACAGTATTTGATGTGATATCAGGACTGTCTGGGCTCAACGTGGCTTCGATTCGCCACGTAGCCCATCTTACTTATGGATGAAGCTGGAACTTGTGATTGACAAGAACAGCGAGCGAAGAACCGCCGCCACCACGCATTGCCCAAAAGAGATCGGGCTCGTTGCACTGGTTGATGGTTCGGAAGACGCCGTCAGTTGTCACAACGCCAAACTCGACGGCCTGGTCTACCATTAAACCGTGAGTTGGTGCAAGTGGACCATGACCGCCACCTAAACCAAACCCACCGGCAATACCAACAGTAGGGCAGGCTCCAGTTGTAACCGACATGCCATGCTTGCTGAAGAAGCCAATCACTTGCGCTGCGTTAACGCCGGCGCCGATGATGCCAATGTTCTTTTTATTAGCTGGAGGACAGTTGTCAGTCTTGAACACGGGTTCAGAGGTCATATTCTTCATGTTGTTAGTTCGCATAGCCAAAGAGTTTGCAGAAGCACCGCGTCCAAAGTAGTCATGTCCAGTATTCTTGATCTCAACTCGGATATTATGCTTCTTGGAAAAAAGAAAGGGCGGCGGCCATGTCATCGGGCGTCTCGACGTCAACGTAGATAGGTGATAGACTCCCAAGAGAACATGTTGGTCCCTGAGGCGGTACAATAACGGGAACAATTTTCGTTACTACAGCCCTCCTAAGCAGTGTTTTGCAATGCCCCATGTATTGACTGTCGAAAGAAGCCGTCTCCGTAGCTGCCTAGTACATTCGCACATTCTTCTTCGTCAAAGTTTGGTGAACTGGGGAAACAAGGACTGGATAGTATAATTGGAACTTTAAGGCGTCCTGACACTATATGATTGAAGGCTTCCCATTCTTAGAGACCAGGCCAAAAAAGTGGCCTGGTTGGCAAGTAAATGAACCAATGCCAGAGGTTGGGGAGGTAAGGTTCGCCAGTACGCCGAGCACAGTTTCCACAAGGGGCATTGTAGCCCTTAGAGAGAAGAGTGGGAGATGAGGGTGGGGAGGAAAGTATAGTCTGGGAAGCCATAAGTTCGTAAACTGTGGCCTTCTTATATATTTACGTCCGCCTCTATCAAGTATAACCTACAGTAGGGCGGGAAATACACTGCCTTCCCAGCAAACTTAATACCACAACTTCGGTGCTTATTCTTCCATATAGCATTTGATATGAAGCGGTTGATGGTGTGAGGTTATGCATAAAGTGTAATCACTCGGCGGGTTAACAAGTAAGCAGGTCCACCACTCGGGGATCCAATTACATCGTGTATTGTATATCCGACGACTGAATCTTATGTAGCTAAGTGTCTGAGGAATTTGTGTACAGAAGAGAACGAAATAGATGTAAAGATCAACTCGGTATTAAGGTTACTTCATCGAAAGAGGTTGTTGGTGGGCCCATTCTACCGGGTATTGTGCCATTTCCTACTCGGGGAATATGATGGTCCTGTTTATACGCAGCTTTACTAATACAGAGTAGCTCACGGAGCATGCAGAGTAATCATACATATGGACAAATTCCTCCAACCAATGATGAGTTACCATCTATATTGAAAACTTTTAATAGCCAGCCGTAGCAAACGATTGGGCTGTCTACGCAGCTTGTGGTGTTGTTGAGGGTATAGACAGCTCATCAATATAACCACTAATTAAGTGGGCGCACGACTATAAACAACTATTCGCTATTAGTAACCATTGTGAGAATATTATCCATTTACTTGATCTGTTTCTTCCGTTTGATTCACCAGGATCGAAATTCTTCCTTTCCTTCACATTCTTGAGGGCTGCCGTACTACCCGTATGCGCTGGTGCGTGCGGCTTACGGCTGCTTCAAATGCCGAGCGGAGCGGTACATTCGGAGCGAGCAACGGAAATTCGAGTCGCCTTTTGGAAGCGGCATGAGAACGGGATTTGAAGCGGAACTCAGGCATATTCGGGTCGGATAATTCATCCTTCGCATTGTCAGCCGGAGAATATACCGCCGCTATTGCGCGGACAATGTCTAAACCGCCGAGAGAATTATGTTTTTACCGAAGGCATTCCCACTTTCATCTTAGCACTTTGCCGGCAGTTCCACCGGCAGTTCATCCTATTCACTCAAGTCTTACACAGGCTGCTGCTGACTACCATGGAACTTCTCTTAATCTATTTTACGACTATCGGGCAATGTTCTACCAATAGGATTGGCGGGTTTTTTACCTTTGCGCATACGCAATATACAAATTTGCCCACTATAGTCGAAAACAACCCTTGTGGTCCATGTCAATCCCAAGCTCTCTCACCGAAAGCCTCTGAACGCTGCTATAGAATGTTGATAAGGTCAATTGAAGGTACAAATATGAAGCATTTGATTCAGCGGATCTATTCGTTCAGTGCTGCAACGACCTCGATCTCGACATCAGAGCCCATGGGCAAGCCTGCCACGCTGACACAAGTCCTGGCCTGCACTGTGTTAAAACTTTCACGCTTCTCATGATGAAATTGGTAAACTTACGGGGAAAGGAGCCGAAAAGAACTTTGCGTAGCCTTCATTCATTGGGCCAAAGTTGTCCATTGTGGTCAAGTAAACGTTGACTTTGATAATTCGCTTGAGAGACGAATTGGCGGCCTCTAGGAGGGCGGAGATGTTGCGAATAGTTTGCTCCTATAGTTCAGTCAGCGGATGACGAATTATTTTGCTTCTATTTTGTGGTTGGATTCTTACAGTACGGTCTGTTACTGTTCCCTCAACTTGCTTGCCAGTCTTCGGGTCGATGCCAATGTTTCCAGAACAATATACGAGGCCGTTGTAGACTTGAGCCTGAGAGAAGAGAGAAATGGGCGCTGGAGCGGCGTCTGTCTGAACTGGCTGGGGAGAAGGCATCTTGGCTGTTGTGAAGAGTCTGGTAGTTCTGTCTGGTTACGATATCTGAAGAGAACTAAAAAGGACGAGTTTGCTTGTTATCTTAGTTTATGATGAGCGCTTCGTACTTTTATCTTCAAGAACTTCGGGAAGGATTATCGTGTTGCTTTAGATCCATGGTCCTCGAGCTCCGATCTCAATGTCAACCCCGCTCCAAAGGGCGTAGTAGCGCCCTTGATTCCATACACGTTCTTCATAAGATTGGCTTACGAATTCCCCATTGGATGGAATATTTGAGGCGTCATTGGCGCCGGTGATAAGGATCTAAGGAGCTTTGTCATACCGCTGAATCAGCAATGCCGCGAATAACCTTCCATCCTTTCCCCCGGTCCGGTGGCGCTGACCTTTAGACGGTGTGATGGCACTCATTGACAGGAAGCCGATGACGGCGAAGACTGAACTTGCGATACAATGACCGGTGTGACGGTGGGGAACGCTGTACAGTCAGATATATTAGCTAAGATGATCGATTTGGGACAGTGTCGGATACAGAGCTCTCAACCTCTACACTTACTTGTTTCACACTATATACTTAACATTCACAGTCGCATACAAACTCTTTTGTTCCGATAAATGATATAGTAGATTTCGCAACAGCCATGGTTGAGTCAATGGATGCTACCAACTCTCCCCCATTTGGGCGAGCAATTCGGGAGAAATACTTCATGTTCAAACCAGGTTTCATCCATTTGAACCAAGGTGAGTTATACATTCGGCCCAATGAGAAGAGAATGAGAAGAATCTAATTAATGATCTATTCAGGCTCATACGGCGGATATCCTCGTCCTGTGCGAGATGCTCTACGCTCTGTCCAGGACGCTGTGCAGGCTGAGCCGGATAGCTTTGTTCGATACACATACCCGGAAAAGCTTGATGAAGTTCGTGGACTTGTTGCAAATCTTGTTCATGCTGCGAGCACGGATGAAATTGTGCTCGTTCCAAACGCAACACTGGCGCTGAATACCGTGCTTCGCAACTTGAGGTATGAGCCGGGAGACTTGATTGCCTATGTACAAGGGACTTACGGGGCAATCGAGAAGACTGTGGATCATCTGGTGGAAAGTACACCTGTAGAGAGTGTTCGCGTCCCCTTTGATCCTACTACGGATGATGACGATACGCTTGTTGAATCGTTTCGGTCTGTGTTGCAAGAACACCAAGGCCGCATTCGGGTGGCCATTTTCGATACCGTCTTGAGCATGCCAGGACTCAGGATGCCATTTGAACGCCTGACAGAAATTTGTCGAGAGTTTGGTGTACTAAGTGTCATCGATGGAGCTCATGGTATCGGCATGATCGATCTTGATGTAGAGACGTTGGGTGCCGACTTTCTCACCTCCAACTGCCACAAGTAAGTCTTTTTATAATGGCATCGCATTTGGAAGCACCTCAGATTCTGACATTGTGTTAAGATGGCTCTTTGTACCACATACGTGCGCCATTTTATACGTCGCATCAAAGAACCAAAAGCTTATGCGGACCTCTCTTCCAACGTCTCACGGCTTTCAACCGCTGCCGGAGATTTTGCAAAAGAAAAACTACACGAGTCCATACGAACTCCCAGCCTCGAAAAATCCATTCGTCTTTCAATTCAGTTACACTGGGACAATTGATAACGGGCCTCCTTTATGCATTCCTGCAGCTATGGATTTTAGAAGGGACATTTGCGGGGGGGAAGAAGCCATTCAAGCGTATTGCCGAGACTTGGCCCGAGATGGCGAGAAATTGGCGGTAGAGATACTACAGACTCGAACATTACCCATGCCGGAGACGAAGCGAGTTGCTTTTGCCAACGTCCAGCTTCCTCTTAATATTTCCTCATCTAGCACGGGAGAGAGTGAGGATTCGATCCCTTTGGAGGACGTTTCACAAGTCATCAACTTCATTCTGGAACATCTTGCTCAAGACTACAATACGTTTGTTAATCTTGGATTCATTTCCGGGTCCTTGTGGGCAAGATTCTCAGCTCAGGTGTATCTTGAGCTCAAGGACTTTGAGTATGGTGCTAAAGCGCTAAAGGAATTGTGCGAGAGGGTTCTCAGGAGAGAGTATATAAAGGTATAGAGACTTTATTTAATTTTATTTCTGATTGAGAAATGGCCTTTGCTCACCCATTGAGCATGCTTGGCTACATGTATTTAGCATCTGCTTTTAGGCTGTCTTGTTCAGCTTCTCGGACCACTCATCCACACTCAGCACCTCATCCACAATAGTAGGCCAGATAATGTTTACAGCGGCATCCTTCAGCTGAGTGGAAAATCCGGCAGTTGCATCGCTTCTGTTAAGAGAGTTAGCATACTAATTAACACCTTGGGTTCCTGGAAGCTGCGAGTATACGTACATAATTGTGACATGATATCCCCTGAATTGGTGCATTCGTTAGTATTGAGATTTTATGCAAACCTGAAGTGACAATGCTTACAATTCGACAGCCCAGCGGGCAGTGGCCTCCAGACAGGTGTTGGCGACCATTCCAGCGCAGACAACGTGCGTAATGTCTCGCTGATGAAGGTGGTAGTCAAGATCGGTATTGGCAAAAGAGCTACATCCGATTATTAGTCATAATACATCGGCACAGTCAAAGATCTGATCGCAAGAGGGAAATTACCTGCTGTTCCAGTGACGCGACACAATTGCATCGCCATTGTTTCGATCTGGCTCAAGTCCCTTGAGAATCTCCGCTCCAAAGCTTCCTGCTAAGAAAGCCTTCGATTGCTCCGTAGAGACATGACTCCTGGTCATGTGATTCCAGTCTTCGAATTGGCCTTCTTCATATAGCTTGTGCTGGCAGTACAGGATAGGAAGTTTGTTGCCTCGAGCAACTTTGACGAACTTCTGGAGGTTGTTGACTGTGTCGGTGGCATCAATGCTCTCCTTGACACGAGCATAGATCTTTCCCTCGGGATGCAAAAAGTCATTGAGGGGGTCAATGAGTAGAACTGCGGTTTTCTCCTGCATTTTGGTAACTGTTATAGATGCGATTGAAGCTTGTGTTGAGTTGGTGATGAGATAAAACTGTATGAGATGGAGTTGCAAAACATGACGGAACTCTAGCTGAGGTTATATACAAATGAGGGGCGAGGCTAGGAATTAACCTTTCTCGATAGAACTGCAGTATAGTTGGACGGAATTCTTTTCCTAAAACTGATAGCTTAGACAACTCAACTATGAGCTTTGCAACTGGGTAACCGAAAATGGTATTCCACTCCTGATGCAGGGCTTTGTCATCGTAGTATGTCAGATCCTACAAAGGAGACACCACTATGACGACGAACCTCGTCGGTGTTGCGGTGTTGCGGTGTTGTTGTTATTATGGTGTTGCGGCGTTACGGTATTTTGCGGTGTTATAGAAACCCACCAGACCATCCGCTTTAACATTATCAAGTCCGATTCTATCCATGGAGATTCCGCATGGCTACCTGAATACAGCGAAAATCGGGCGCGCGAATACCAACCGAGCGCACAATTGCTAATAGACAGCTTCTCAGACAACTCTATAGGCTGAAGCTCAAATTATGTCATCTACATGTCTCGCGTGTATGGGGTCAACGCCGAAGTAGCGATGCCTGATGTGTTCTCCACCCCTTGAGTGATATCGATTATAAAGCACTGAGACGGAGTGAATAGCCATAAATTGACATAGCGTGATGATTAATGACATGGTCGATGAGGGAAATATTTCTGTATTTAAGAGTGATCTTCATAACTGTTCGACATAATCTTGTTTAGACGCAATCACTCTCCAAATGATGCTGTTAAGGATATTTGTCATAGAAGACAGCTCGACCGTTACGAACTGTAAATTCTGGGGGTATGAGAGTAAGACAACGGGGAGCAAAAGGCCGACATCACCATTTCTTTTACGAAGGAATGCTGGCGTCATTGTAGTGCATGATTGTAGCTTTTAAGTGCTGCTGTTTTGATTCTTCTCCAACTTCGCGGGTAGGCTAGAATGGTTAGGTAAGGTAAATGAGTCATCAGTTCCAAATCATCGCGCCCTCCAACTATTCTCGTCTCCAACGTCACTACCAACCAGCCCCTGTTTTTCTCTATCCCGCTGATATCCGCAAAGAATCATTGATCCTGTTTTGCATGCCCATTGATCTATTCTCTTTCGGGATGATGACCAATCTTGTAGGTGGGGGCTCAATAACTATCGCGAAGCTGATTCCAAATGGATAAACGGAGGAATGCATGTAGGAAAGCCGATATCGGTACCATTGTTGTACTTGAGAAGTATATCAGTAGGAAATAGCCATTACTGAGCATCTACCCCGCGATCTTCTGAAGAACTGCATCCTTGTTACTATCAACAAATCTTCAACATGCCCATGTACCATTTCGAACTTGCTATTAAACTGACCCAAACCCAGAAGCTGGCTTTGGTCAAAAAGATTACAGACTGGCACGCAACCACATTCAGGTCACCACGGTTCATTGTCAATGTTCGTTTTATGGACGTGACCCAAGGCCTCTTGGCGGATACCTACGTTGGCGGCCAACCAAGACAAATCAACCGCCTCTTTGTCAGTCTCCGCAGCGGTGGTGGCCGTACCCAAGAGCAGCTGGAAGGCATGGCCGACAAGCTGGAGGGTTTCTGGAATGAGGCCGTCGGCAAAGACTCTATTGCGACGCAACTCAGGGGAATATTCATCAAGAGAGAATTGGACGTTGCAAAGGAATCAGGATTTCATCTCCCTCTGGTAAGCTTGAAATGCGAAATAGCAATTACGATTACTGACGTTGAGCAGCCTGGTGGCTTTGAGCAGTGGGTGAAGGATAACACGGAAGAGTTGCAGCGTTTGGCGGCAGAGGGCGATCCTGATGCGGCGCAGGTTGTTGAAGAGATCAAGGTTAGGCCCGAGTTTCAGAAGTAAAGAAGGCATCACTAGACGATAGACATTCTGGAATGAATGTATTTTTTTGATGATTTACCATATGCCCTGTGTCGTAGCGAAAGAGTAAACTATGGCTGTAATCGCGTCATCCATTTTAACGAGACTGGAGATACGACGACGGTTGTGAGATTGAGTTTTGGGCTCTAGGGTTCCCTTGAATCTTAGTTCTTGAGGGGCAATTCCTTCTACCCTCTTAACTAACGAGGTACTTCTATTCGACAAACACTATGTTGCTTGGATACATGACTAATCATGATTACTGTTCCATTGCCTGCTTCATGGGTTGATGTTGAGGTAAAACATGGGCTGAGAGCTTAAAGGTAATCGCCCTTGGATCTGATATATCGACAGGCTTCCTGTTTACTCATAAATCAACTCAAAGGATGGGCTACGAAATCCAGAGCAAACGGGCCTCATCCTCGGCAAACTTGAATGAAGCCTCACAAATGTTGGGCCTTTACATCTCGGTAGTTCAGGGCAGGACATGGATCCACCAACTTCCAAATCAAGGTATGAAATGCATACAATTCGTGATATGTCACTGCATTTTCTCATTGTTCCCAGCACTAATACCCAACTGACACCTCCATTTCTCGTCATGGACCTTTCTAACTTGGTGGAACTAAATTAAGGCCCTGTCGCTTAGTGGATCCTTTGCAAGTGGGCCAATCCATCAGCTGTCAAAGCATGTGAAAGCGATCAATTCAGATCGATCTGGGGGTCTTTTCTTCAAGGTCTGGACGCCACCTGTTGCATTGAAGGGTAATAAGTGAATGTCATTGTTTTTGGCGTGTCTTTTTTAGAGGTTATCTTCATCTTCTTCGCCTCTTTCTCATTGTCTCTCTCTCTGCTTCATCGACAAGCAACTGGTCGCAAACACGCTCCCACGTTTACCAACTCTTACTGTATCGCCACTGAACCGAGGCACGGAGAAGGATTAACAAATATGTTCATTCCGCCGACGGGGCGGGTCAAAACATGCCCAACAACAAGGCCTGCATCCCAACAAAGCCAGACAAACATTGACTTGTATCTTTTTCGACATTCTTTATCAAGGCCGTGACGACCGGTGAATGTACAGTTCGGGTGCAGGCCAGCGACTAGAAGATTCAACCTCTTCCTCCAGTACTTTGCTGTCATTGTCACACAGTGTTATTTTCCATCGACAATGATTGAGGAAAAGAAAGACTTTTTCCCGGGCTTCAGCGCCTTGTCTGATCAGGTCTACATCCGCCACCCCGATGCCCAAAATGAGGCAGTGAAGCGCCCAACCGATCCCCGGGCCGTCCTCATCTACTCATGGGGCGATGGGCAGCCAAAGAACCTGGTCAAGTATGCAGATGGATACCGGAACCTCTTCCCCTGCTCAAAGCAGATCGTCGTGCTGGCCCCCATCTCAAAGGCCATGTGGTCAAACCTCGACCAACGCACGCAGTCCATGAGACCCGTCATCGACGCCATCTTCCCGAAGGAGTCGGAAGACGACAGGGATTCTCAAAAAGTCGAGGACCGCGTGCTGGCCCACATCATGTCCAACACTGGAGGCATCAACTATGCGGCGACGTTGAACGCCTACCGCCTTGTTCACGACAAGCCGATGCCGCATCACTTGCTGGTCCTCGATTCTACGCCTGGCAGCGTCATCATGACCCGCGAGAACTTGGGCCGCTGGTCGCGCGCAATGGCTCTGGGCACTGCAAACTGGTTCCCCTGGCCGTTTGCCGTCACACAGACTCTTTGGGCTGGATTCCTCTGCGGAAACCGCTTCATCGAATGGGTCATTGGCAAGGAGCCTGCGCCGGCATTCAGCGTCAAGGCGGTGATTAACCCATACTACGAGACCAAGGATACGCGGCATTTGTATATTTACAGCGAAGATGATGATATCATTCCGTATCAGGACATTGAAGAGCATATTGCAGAAGCCCGGAAAAGGGGATACAAGTCTGATAATCACATGTTCAAGGGAAGTGGCCATGTGCGCCACATGCAAATGTTTAATGAAGAGTACTGGGGAGCTATCGGAACGTCGTGGAACAGAGCGACGAGTGAGCCTTCTGAGGAGGCATAATGGGTTTTACTAAAGGCCCAAAGAGGCCAAGTTGGATTTTGCGTTGCTTTCTATAGACGAACTTGCGCTGCGTGTTTGCGTTTCTTGCGTTGTACATAAATCCATCTAGAAGTTTGCTGGTTGAACCCTTGAAGCTCTGCACCAGTCAAGCGATAGCGGGACAAGACGAACAAAACTTCCATCGATACATCAATTGCATGGATCTCAAGCTTTGTACCAGTCAAGCGACAAGATGCACAGAAGATATATATCAATTGCATGAATCTCTAATCACCGTCCCTAGAAACACTATGCAGACCCTGGCTAGCGCAACGGGTCGTGGACGAAGGAGTTCGCAGGTGACAGCCGACCATATTGAGGTTGACGGTTGGTCAGTTGCCAAATTTAGAGCCTTACGAATGAGTCGGAATGACAAACAACACGAATGCTTCTAGCCCCCAATACTCAACGGAAGCTTGCGAGCCGAGACCAATAATAAAGCCAGATGGTATTCGTAATCTCCATTGGCATGGCTAAGCGAGTTGACTATAATTCGGACCAGGAGCGGCGCTATACAGACAAATAAAACGAACATCGTCCACAAACATAGGATGACGCTTAACCCAGCCAGTTCAAGCACAGTCAGCTATGGGGTTTCTCATCCCTTTGTTCGAAAAGAAGTTAATTTGTATATTACCCCGCAATGCCGGGCAGATATGAACCCCGTGGAAATCCAGTCCAGGCCTGTTGCTTATGAGGACGTCGTACTTATGCTTATATTACACGTCTCCACCGTACAGGATCGGGAAGATGCAAGATGATTCATGACACAGGCTTGAACCATGCCCATTGTTGGGTGATAGAATAAACAGCGAGATAATAATAAATCCAAAGGTCCACAGAACCACACGTAATCTCAACTGGTATCCCTGATCCACGTACTCCGGCTTATACATACAATACAATAGCAAACTAGTCGTACCATTCTCCCGCAATTACCCGCCCAGCAAATTCTTCAGCTTCCCCCTTAGCTCTTCCAGTTCTCCCTGCCGGATCTGTGCCTGCGCTCTCCAGTGGTCCGCATCAGCCTTGTAGTACTGTGACCGTGATTTCTCATCTCCTAATAGTCGATTCATGCCGTCCATTTCCTTCTTCAGCCGTTCGTTCTCCACACGGAGGCTTTCTGAATTGCGCTGGTTTGACGAAGCGGCGTTGCGCTGCGCTAGAATGAGCGCATTCTCGTTGATCCGGACATCTTGCTGTAGTCTCACAATGACATCCTCCAGTTGTGAGATTTTCTGCCTAGCGTCTCCAAGATATTCCAGTTCTCTCAGGATTAAAGAAACGGCATCATCCACTTCAGCCGACAAGGTAGAAAAGCGTGAACGGGGACCGCGCGGACCAGCCACGATACCCCGACCAGGGCCGTTGAGATTGATGACACCCGAGAGAGGCGTTGAGGTTCGGGGACTTGAAATCGCACTGGAGCGCGTTAGAGGGGTCGTAAACTGGTTCTGCGATAGCCAGGTGAAGGATGTCGGGCCGGAAGCCTGGGCATTGTGGGCTGGTGCCGAAGGAGCTGGTGAAGTCGAAGCCGAAGTCGAAGGTGCATGCATTTCAACGCTGGGCTGCGTGTTCGGCCTGTGACTGGGTAAGGCCACCCTCTGTCTCTCAAGCGGTGGAGATGGCGGCGGACTGGGCGGAGGCAGATGCTCGTGCCATTGGCGATTGACACAAACTCGACAGAAGAAGTTGTCCCTGTGGTAGAGTTTATCGGTAGGTATGTCTAGACAATCCTGGTGGTAGGACCTTCGGCACGTGTAACAGTCCAGCAGGTCCATCTCCCGCTTGCAGATGAAACAGAAGTTGTCGTGAGGAGAGCCATTTTCTGCATCTCCCGGTTAGTATGAAGCAAGTATCAAAGGAATGAGACTGGGCATAACTCACTACGCCAAGCTCGGTATCTCCTTTCTACATAAACGAAGCCTCGTCAGAACCATTTCCTCCCGAGTTCACACGGTGCCGGACACTCGACTCACCTGCTTCAGTCATTGGCTCAGGCCTCCCATTCGTATCCTCACTTACGGGCAGCGGCTTTGCTGTGATTGAGTTGCCAACTTCAATCACCGAGCCGCTGCCCTCGGTATCCGACTCCTCAGTCCGCCGCCTCTTCCCTCTTGGTGGTGTTTCTGACATGATTGGCTGGAGGGCTGGAAGCCTTATACGAGGAGCTCTGGGCGGATCGAGGCTACACACAATAGCTTGCGCAGCTCTTTATGAGGCGTTAGACCTTCTACAAGCGGACGAGTGTTTGAGCGAAGCTCCGAGTCGCGATATTCCAGGGGTGGGATGAAATATATTGTTGTGCTACCCACGCGACCACGGCGAACGGGGATTATTAATAAGATCCAAATGGCCGGATTCTCCGGTCACGTGATGGCCAATAATAGAATAATCGTGATAAGTAATAGTCGAAAACAGTTGGATTTCAGCGCAAGAGTTGGGCTCCGTGCCTTAAGTATCTGGCAGATCGCCAGTGGATCGCATTGCCCAGCTCGGTCAAAGATTCCGAATAGTTGCAGCTAGTAAGCCCATGATTCCAGCACGTACGAATCGGTGCTAGTTTCTATCCCGAGCAGCGGAATCTGGTCCAAGTGGGATGGATGATTTGTCCTCGGATTTCGCGTCAGGCAAACTGATTTGCGATCACCGAACCCTGTTCAGTTCATTGAGCTGCTTTTGCCGCTCTAGCGTTCATGTTTTGTACGAGTATTACATACGAGCTGCGCGCAAGGCCAAGCTCTCTCTCTCTACATGTAACGGTCCATTACCACCCAGTGTCTTCCGCTCTAGCCAACATCCTTGTAGACGGAATATTCTTCTCTGTACTCCGTAAAAGCTTGTTTTGCTCTAAATCGCAAACTGCAAATGGTGCATCCTGCGTGGGTTGTGTGTCTGACCAAGAAAAAGGTCAGCCAGACGCCATTTGTCCGACGGTTGGGAATGTCGGGAATATATAGTCACTTCGGGTTTTATCCCTTTGCTCACCTCAGCCGCCGAATTCGGATGATGATTACCAATTGAAAAATCAGAGACTAGCCAGAAGAGGCAATCGGAGATTAGGATTCATCAAAACTCTCCGTTTTACTAAACCGGATGATGGACGTTTACTTGTACATTGTTTGTTTTATAGAAGAGAGGAGGGTATATGTTGTTAAATGTGGTTTGTAGAAGTGGTATTCTGAGTCTGAAAGGGAGATTTTATCATTCTTTTACTGCTAAAGTCTTGTAAAGTGTCATTACAAGCCCGTTGATGCATCTTGTGAACCGCAAGCAACACAAGACTAACATCCTTTACTCCGAACTTTGATCCCAATGTAGCCGGACTGGGAAATGATTTGTCACCGAAGCCGAAACCTTCACGGCTGTCCTGCGGAATCCATCTGGGAATAGCGTGGCCCCCTCCCAGTGTTCATCCATTCATACTCCGGACTAGTAATGCGTTTACGGGAGATGCCGCAGTCCGGCATCGTCATCCCCGGGTGGAGGCGGCACGATCTTGCCTTACTAATGTGGATGGTAAACTTGCGGACCCCATCTCTTCCTGCGTTTCTTGCTCCTTTTCTCAAATGCAGATATATAGCCCTGTGGTCTCGGCAATCTAACCTGGCGATTGGGCGATTGATTTGAAGGACCGGGCGTCTTTTGAGTCACAAGCCAAGATGGACGCCATAGAAGACAGAATGCAGGACGATCTGCCTACCGACAAAGAAGACGACTCATCTCCGACTAGTGACCCAGAAAGCGCACCTGCAAGTAGTCATGAATTGGATTGGGAAGACGACCCTCGCAATCCATACAATTGGAGTGATGGAAAGCGAGTGTACCATACCGTCTGTGTTTCTCTCTACGCATTTACCGTGTAAGTATACGGCGACAAATATCATGACAACACAGCATGGATACACATGCAATAGGAGTGTGGCTAACCCAGCGGTCTATCAGCACATACATGTCATCAGCGTACGCACCAGGAGCAAAAGCAACAGGACAGGAATTTCACGTATCCGAAACGGTTTCCCTCCTCGGCATCTCACTCTTCTGTCTCGGGTTGGCCTGTGGGCCAGTGATAGGCGCACCGCTCAGCGAGACAGCAGGACGATTGATTGTGTACCGCCTGGGATTGCCCATTGCTACACTCTTTCTCATAGGTGCTGCTACGTCAAAGAACATTGGCGCTGTCGTCATTTGCCGCTTCTTCGCCGGCGTCTTTGGAAGTCCGGCATTGAGCGTTGGTGGAGGGACAATGGCAGATATGTGGCCTCCTGCCCGTCGGGGGCCGGCGACGGCTCTCTTCGTTATGGCCCCCTTTTTGGGGCCCTGTATTGGTATGCCAATGCTCCAAGTCGTTCTTAATTGCTGTATCAATGATGATAAAATCATGGCACTAACCTGTTGCCAGCTCCAATAATCGGCGGGTTTGTCGTGGAAAGACTCAACTGGCGGTGGCTCGAATGGGTCTCCGTCTTCTGGGGTGTCGCGACCTGCGTCTTTGCAATCGGCATGAAGGAAACATACAAAAAGAAAATCCTCGAGCGTGACAATAAAGATAAGATCAAAGAGAAGCTGCTTTCCGGCAAGAAGATGCCCTCGATGAGCTGGGGCGGTGTGCATAAATGGGTAACGGAGTCGCTGGTGAAACCTATGCACCTTCTCTTCACCGAGCCCATCGTCCTGTTCTTGAGCTTGTACATTGGCTTTGACTTTGCCGTGCTCTACGCGTTCTTTGCATCTCTTCCGTTGGTCTTCCAGAAGACGTATGGTTTTAATTCTCACCAAAACGGGCTCGTCTTTATCTCCCTTGGTATTGGCACACTGATTGCAACCATGACCAACGTTCTTTGTGATCGCTTCATCTATCAAAGGAAGGCTATTGAGGCACGTGAAAGGGGAGAGATGGGCCATCTGCCACCTGAGAAGCGCCTTTACCCAGCTCTGATGGGAAGTTTGGGAGTTGCCGTTGGCCTTTTCTGGTTTGCCTGGACAGCTCGCTCGGATATCCACTGGATTAGTCCGGTACTTGCTCTGATCCCTTTCAACTGGGGAAACCTCTGCATATTCGTGAGTTGCTCTCTCATAATTTGATTTATATGCTGTATACTGACAGAGGTGTATGATTAAGGCCACTAGCATTACTTATATGATCGATTGCTATGGTGCACGATACGGCGCCTCGGCGCTTTCAGCGAATGCCTTTACACGCTATGTATTTGCTGCTGCTTTCCCGCTCTTTACCATTCAAAGTAGGCTAATCGTACTGAGGGAAGTTGACATTTTTGGCACAATACTGATTCTACGTCATTTAGTGTACAATAAATTGACGACAAAATGGGCTGCTAGTCTGCTCGGTTTCATCGCCATTGGTCTGATTCCCATTCCCTGGGTCCTCTTTGTGTTTGGTGAAAAAATTAGAAAAAAGGGCCGTTATGCTCTTTGAGAGAATACCTAGTAGTCATGTTGTAAGTTTATCTGCTATAGAGCATATCATTAGGAGCTTGGATCAAATCTCGTGGCAAAATTCGAGAGAAGATGAGAAAACATTTGCCTTTCTACATAGATACATAGATTGAGAAAGACCAACTAGTATAAACTAATCATCATAATCAGAATTTCCGACGAATTGCAATAGAATTCTCACACTGAGCAATGGATCACCAAAGTCTAAGCAAATACGAAGGTGTCAGTTATAGTAAACATGGGCTTCGTGGAAACTTTCTTAAGGCACTACTCCGTAAAGGTTTTACATACAATCAATAATCAAGAAATGATAGGTATTTACTAAGTATGAACTATCCTGGAAGTCTTGCAACATCCCATAAGAGTGATTCTCCTTGATAATTACTGATCTTGATTGGTCATTCTTACCAAGAACTTGCAAAACGCCACTCAGCACAAAACGGTGCGACTTGAAGGAAAGAATATGTAATCGACAAGAGCTAAGGGCTGCTATCATATCCTAATCTGGTGGCGATTTGTCATATTCTAACGACAATGCCTCGTTTGGGCGTCAATAGTTCCAGCTATGGTAAGCAGTCTGTTACTCTACCTTTTAAACGCAGGTTGGCCGGGATCAGAGGCAGCTAGCTGCCTGCATACTTCCTAACAGGGTTGGAGAATCTGGGGTAATTGGAGACGAACTAGCATCGTGGAGAAAGTTGGGGAAGGAAGCGAATACATATAGGTAGTCTGTCCACGTCACAGTTACCGCCGGAGATTGGTCCGAGACTTGTACCGGAGACCGCTCATTTTTCAATCGGTCTGCTCCATGTCAAGGAAGGGTGAAGGTGTATTTGCTTGGATAGCCGAATAGTGAAAATATACTGCATAGATTCAACCCTTGATTAATTCGGCAGAAGCTACCCTCCATGTACTTATACTGGCTGCTGGCGAGCATGATGCTCTCGTGACAACTCAGAGGGTGTTCTCCGCATCCATCATCACGAATCATGCGGGGTAACAATATCTTCCTAGGCATTTGGCTTACATTAGCCAGCCTCTCCAAAGCAATTTACAATCCGATCATATCAGGATGGAATCCCGATCCATCGATTCTTCGGGTTCAAGATGACTACTATATCGCTACCTCTAGCTTCGAGTATTTCCCGGGAAATCCCATCTACAAAAGTAAGGAGTGCTGATCCAAGAACATGAAGTCTAACCATGTAGAGAGGAACCTAACTTGAGAGCAGGTCGTGACCTGTCTAATTGGAAACTAATATCGCATGCTTTTACGCGACCTGACCAACTACAACTTTATGGAACGCCCACGGGAGCAGGTCCGTACACCAAATCAAGATGAGCCAGTGAGATCATGTACTTATTGACTATTGGTAGGAGCTTGGGCACCTTCCTTGGCTCATTTTGACGGAAAGTTCTGGATTGCTTCCATGACGCGTTGGACATACGATCCAGTCGCCCGAGTGTGGCCGCGCGTGTTCTTTGCGTCGTCTGTCGACTTGGTTCACTGGTCCGAGCCTATTTGGGCTGATCCGTGGGGCATTGACCCAGAATTGTTTAGAGATCCTGTTTCGAAGAAGACGTACCTGAATCTTATGGCGCCGAACAACAACCAAGACCGACTCTGGGGCATTTACCAATGCGAGATCAGTCTGAACGACGGGAGCTGCAGTGGGCAGTATCGGAGTTTGTGGAACGGTACTTTGGCCCACAATGCTTCAGCTCGGCCGGAGGGGCCAAAGATGACATTTAAAGATGGCTGGTATTACCTCCTCATCGCGGAAGGTTAGTTTTCTCTGCCAAGAAATATCCACAACAAAGAAGAATGAGGATTAATACTGTTTCGAAAGGTGGAACTGATGATCTCCACCGCTCGACCATTGCCAGGAGTAGGTCGCCAGAAGGCCCCTTTAAAGCTGGGCCAAATAACCCTCTTCTGTTCAATGGGGCGTATGGTTTCGATAATTTGACGGTACAATCGACGGGACATGCTACGATGGTGGAAACCCCATCAGGTGAATGGTATGCAGCTTTCTTGGCTCGAAGGAAGATTAACGGAAGCTCCCCGCTAGGTAGGTCTTCGACATTCCGACGCGACGAATCAAATACTTACCAGTGTTAGGGCGAGAAACTTTTCTCACGAATGTCACCTGGAAAGATGGATGGCCAATATTCAACGACGGGAAACCGATTCTCCTGAGCGAAGAAGTTGGGCCGGTAACTGGCAAGCGTCACAATCCGCCTCCATTCATAGACAACTTTTCTTCTCAGACGCTAGATTCTGAGTGGTACCAGCTGAGGACTCCGTATACTCGAAACTTCAAGTTGCACAAAGGCAGTATCGAGTTGAGGCCAAATGTGTTCAGCCTTGGCGACAGGGACACACCTGCAGCGCTCCTCCGAAAGCAGAAATCCCTCAATATGACGTTTTCTGCAGAGTTGTTGGGCTTCAATAAGACGTTGGGGCCAAAAAACCAGGTTGGGATCTCTTCGTATCTCTCCGAGTTTCAGCACCAGGACATTGGTGTCACAGGGTGCGCGAACACCACAGGGCTTTGTATATATGCGGAGCTACGGCAGAACCAAACATCGCAGGTAAAACTTTATCGCTCCTGAAATACTCAATGATTGTATTATTTGCATTTTATGGAGGCTAACTTGGACAGTATCATCAAATTCCCCTCAACACCACACGTTTGACAGAGCCCCTGGTCTTGCACATTCGCGCCACTCCATTACTTTACCAACTTGGGTACAGTGCAGGTAATGCGCTTCAGCCGAACTACATAGCGGAAATTGCATCGTCATGGCAGGCATTCGCACCGGCAAACTTTTTTGTTTTCTCGGGCGCGTCATTCGCCATTTTTGCGACAGGACTGGGAGAACCTTGGCCGTATGATGGGCCGGTCGTGGGGTTCAAGAGGGTCACCGAGACATACTATGAGGAGAATATCCCGGATCACGACATCTGGGATAAGGAACAACCTGTTGGAACCTGCACGTAAGGCATTGACAGCATATATGAAGGGAACTAGTTAGATACTTGTTCAAAGCTTCAATGGGGATGAATCCGGTTCGATATGTTAGGCTTTATGTGTATTCTGCTGGTTGCTTCTATTGACATCTTGATTTGTCTTCCCTTCCAGATAGCGTTGAACTGTCCCGATATGAATGTAATGGCAGTTGAAACAATAAAGCCAGTCATGTAGGCTGCTTCCGGAGAGTGCCTCGTGTCTGCTGCTCAATTTCAAGATGATATGAATTTCCCAATGTAGCCGAGAATAACCTATGGCTCACTCAATCGCTCTGGGAAGTGAATGGAAGATATAGAAAGGATACCGTTCCAATGGTTCTCTAACTTAGCTTTTACGAATACATTTGTAATCCTTGACAGTAGTCAAGCAACGGGAGCTAGAAATATCGTTAATTCCGCACCATTGTCCTATTCTGTGCTAGGCAACAAAGTTCGAGCAGCACTTAATCGCCAAATCTGATCCATTATTTTCACTGTCAAATGGGAATCGAAATCTCCCTCGCATCAGGGGAAGAGAAGTCGCAATATCGCTTATTAATATATAGTATATGGCCTGAATGATCCAAACTCGGCAGGTTTAGATATCTTCATCTGCTCTTAGCTTCGGAAATTCTTGCCGCCAAACGCATCATCCCCATGGTCTCCCCATGTAAGAAGTCACAGTTAGCGATTTATTCACCTTGATGGTGCCTCAGTGGATTTGAAACCTTTATGTATTAATCATCTTATCGGAGGAATGAAGGCGCCATAGAGATTTATCAGCAGAGCGCATTACGAAGAGTATGGGAAGAAAGGGTCATCGCCTATCGAAACAATGCTTGTTGGCTAACAAGCTGTGATTTCGACTTGATAATTAGTCAAAAGAGGAGCAAATGAACGCAATAATAGCTATTTTTATAGGATATTAGTAAGGGCGAATGGTATAGGATGTATGGTATGGTAACAGGTGTAACGCAAAGTATAGAGATACTGGGTGCGTTCTACTCTTATTTCTTGGGATAGGCTCCATGTGTCACATAAGCTGTATCAGTGAAACAAACATAAATAGCTGTCAATCTCCTCCTCAAAGATAGTCTGCGACCAGCCTCGTTCGTTCTCAACAAGCAATCTCAATCCCCAAGATCACAAAATGGCCCCTAAAACAACTCTGCCTGTTGGCTCGCTAATCCTCGTGACTGGAGTCTCTGGATACATTAGCGCTCAAATCGTTCAGCAACTACTTGATAGAGGCTATAAAGTCCGAGGAACTGTCAGAGACCCGGTGAAGTCGGAATGGCTCTCGAACGACCTGTTTGCAACGCACACGGCAAGTGGCAGTTTTCACCTAGTCGGTCTTAAAGACATCAATGACGAAGGCCAAGTCAAGGCAGCGGTTAAGGGTGTTGATGGTGTAATTCACGTCGCAACGCCAAACACTCTGGATCCCAACCCAAATAATGTCATTCCGGAGACCATCGATCTCGTTATTAAACTAGCTAGGGCCGCTGCTGCCGAGAAATCCGTCAAAGAGTTCGTTTATACCTCGACTATTGCCGCCACGTCAATGCTACCTTTTCAGCCTGGTTTCCATTTTGATGGCACCAATTGGAATGAAGCTGTTCGCGACATTGCTTGGGCGCCTCCTCCATACACTCCTGAACGTGGCTTTCCTGTCTACATCCAGAGCAAAGTAGAAGCTGAGCAGGCGTTTTGGAAGTTTGTTGAAGAAGAAAACCCTAGCTTCGCCAGCAACACCATTATAGTGGCAACTGTTTTTGGCCCTCGATTGCATGTCAGTCAGGGCGGATCTACTACTGCGTGGCTCTTCGGGCTTGCCAATAATGATCCCTCCGCATTGCAATTTTTCCCCACGTGTGAGTACTTGTCTATTAGTTTTTCACAGACACTCTATCTCAATTGGTTTATAATTAATACATTCATCTACTGACATAATTCCCGGCAAACTAGCCATCTTCGTTGATGTTCGCGATGTAGCCCTACTCCACATCGCAGCTCTCCTAGACCCCACTATCAAGAACGCTCGTCTTCCAGCCTGGTCTACCGAATTCTACTGGGAGGATGTACTAGATATTCTAAGAAAGCATCAGCCAGGGAAACCATTCCCCGCGAACCCTGATATCACCAAAGTTCCTCTAGGAACTGCAGACACAAAGCAAGCGAAGAAAGCACTGCAAGAATGGGGCGGACAGGACGACTTTATTTCGCTGGAAAAGGGCGTGATTGACACTTTGAAGGGAGCACCTTTGCCCTAGCCATTGCGGGAGCCCGTCAAAGTGTCTGTTATATAAATGAGAAGACAGGGTCTAGTTAGATATATACTATCTATGTTACAAGAGATTAAAAGTGCCCGAGAGATATTTTTTTAGATCCAAGGTTGAGAAGTTTCATATCCTGAGTGACTTCATGCGAGTGGCGACGTATACAAATAGTATTGACGAGCTTCGAGGCTGTGTCGATACGCAGAGAACCTTGCGTTGCATTCGATCCAAATTTGGTCGCCGCGATATTCGAGCGTCTGTCTGTCACGTCAATGGCAGACATTGTTGCCAAACGACCGCTTTTCTTGACCTTGTCAGTCTTTGGCACAGCTATGTACGGAAAATGCCTCGAGACTTACAAGTGCAGCCGTCTACAGCTTGCCTATGGAGAAAACTCTGTCGTATTTGGTTAACGTAATGATGAGTGGATGTCCTACCGATAGGGATTTCCTCAATAAGTTGGCTGAAGATGTCAGGCGTGTTGCGAATAAAGAAGTTGAACTAAGTTTGCCTGCCTAGACTACAACAAAGGATAAAGAACTCAGCGTCGGCTATATAAATGTATTATTCGCAACAAGATCGAACCTGGTTTCCACGGATTCGTCATGCAAGGCCTTGGACATGTAGCAAATCGCATATTGATGCCATCCAGATCGTACAACAATGCTGCTAACAATTGAGAGAATCCTGGTTTCCCCACACTTACCCCGCGGAGATGTCCTGTGAGATTTGTTAATAGCATTACATTTCTCGTACGTAGATGTTGAAGACGACTCCAAATGTAGCCTCTGAGCCGGGGGTGTTCAAAAGCTGAACTAGCTATTAGCTTATAGGCCGTCTGGGCGGTGTGTATCTCGGGCCAAGTCTCGGAGATACCCCGAGCATCCCGCTTCTCCCACACACGTGAGAGCTTACACGCTTCCTAGTGATGTGGATTGCCTTCGTTTAGCAGTTTTGGGTCCTTCGAGTTCGTATATCGGTCTGGTATGATCCGAACATGTCTTTGATCGGCTCACAGAGCAAAACTCCCCCCTGCAATCATGTGATTCTGCTCCATACTCATGGCTCTACCCCACGATTTCCTACTGCGGGGACTCCATAAAGTCGTTGAAGCCATTGACGCTATTTGCCGTGCTATTTGCTGTACTCGTACCTTTTTCTCCATGTCATTCCACTCTACTATCCGGCAACAAGCTTGAAGTCTTAGTTTTCTCTACATCATCGCCAATTGCTCTGCTGCGAGGCATGCCTGCTCTCTGCTGGATGCTCTCCGGTCATGATGCCTGTCGACGATGCAGAAGCTGAGGACGTGCAGGGCTCCGCTACCGGCTCTGAGGATAAGCAAGCCGTCTCTAAAAAGCGAAAGCTCTCTAGTAGGGACGATAATCAGGAAAATGAAGGTCCCGCTTGCCAGAACTGTCGAAAGAAAAAGTCAGCATGCTCGAGAACCCAGCCATGTTCCGCATGCGTGAGATACAGTACGTGAATTAGCACAAAGCCCAAGAATCATGACATTAAAAAATTCTCTTGCAGATGTCGAGTGTGTCTACTACGACGGAAGAGCCAAAACGGGTGTTCGAACTGGCGCCATTGAAAGCATCAACCAAAGGATTGGTGAGTGAATTCGAAACGGGATGAGCCGTTTCATCTTCCCTTTCGTGATTTACGGACCGCTAATTTCCTTGACTCAGCGTCGCTGGAGCAAATGTTCCTGGGCCAAAGCATCTTATGGAATCAATTGTTTGGGGGCTTGAATTCTCCCACGAGCGGAAGCGTCGAGAACACAAGCCCGGATGGATTTACACAAGAAAACTTGGAGCAGTCCATTACTCAATTGCGGAATCGACTGGCTTCTACTGTACAGAACAAGCAACAATCCGCGACGCAGAACTTGGTTGGGCCATCACAATTACCGAAATCTCTCAGTAGCAGTACACCAGGGGCTACCAGTGAAGCTCGATTACCGCCAGACGACCTCATGGACGCACTTATCGAGATATACTTTGAACAGGTGCACCAATGGATACCAATGCTTCATGTTCTGCACTTTCGCCAGCGTTTATTAATGCCCAATGGGCGTGAAAGCGCGTCTACCATTTTCTACGCCATTACATCGTTATGTGTACGATTTTCCAACGACCCACGTCTCGGACAGGGCGCTGAAAAGACGGCCTACGCTCGACAATGCCGACAAGTAGTAATACTTCGCAGCATGGAGTCTTTCTCGGTGGAAAATCTACAAGCTTTGACTATTTGCTCTTTTGATTTGGTCAGTCACTGCCACTATGCTTCTGCATCTCTATTGATAATGTTGCTGAATATTTCGGGTAGATTGGCGGCGGACGAGGACCATCCGCATGGGTGAGTAATTATTTTGGACGCGATGGTCAAGTAACTGAGAATCTAATTCTTTCTTAGTCGATTGTTGGCAGCATGACACGAACAGTTGAGCAACTTCAGCTCAGTGTGGAAGAAGAGGACCAGAATAAGCCACTCACCAAGACGTTAATCAGGCGCATGAATTTTCTACCCCGATGCCGCAGCTGGAGCGAGACCGAAGAGCGCCGGCGCGTCTTTTGGAACATCTTTATAATGGATCGCTTCTGCAGCATTGCCACGGGATGGAACTTTTCTCTCACCAGTGCCGATGTCAAACGAAGACTTCCTTGCGAAGGCAGCCTATGGGAACGTGGCCAGCCGCTCGATGTACCCACGCCCTACTTTGGCATCGCAGACTTAACGTCACGGGCTAATCCGGCTGTCCCAACAGCTCGACCTGATGGTGAGGATCAGGATCTCTTGGGTGGTTTCGCCTTCTGTATCGAGGCAACCGAGAGCCTGAGCTTGGTTACCTCGTTCTTCCTTCAGCATGATCTAGACTTTAGCGACCCTCACCAGTTCCAGCTATGGTTGGTCCGTTTCAAGCAGCTTGACTTGCGGTTGGTCCAGTAAGTCGTTGCCCATTTGGGATATGGCCACTTATAGCCAATCAGTCATACTAATCATGATTGGCAACATCAGATGGAAAATCTTTCTACCCAAGCCTTGGCGGGAAGCGTGTGTTCTCAACGCAGATGGCAATATGGATCCCAACCTCACACTGGCGCACATGACTCATAATACCGCGGTGATTCTACTTCACCAAGTTATTGCGTTCCCATTACCCGAGTGGCAGAGCCAACGGCTACGATTGCCATCCCTCTCGAGTGCAGAGACCTGCTTTGCGGCCGCGACCGAAGTGAGTATCATTGCGGAAGCGTATTTGCAACGATCGACTTCCTTAACCAACCCTCAGTTCGCATTCTGTCTGTTCATCTGCGGGAGGTTGCTTTTAGCCTATTCTTCTTACCACAGCCAGCCTCTGGCTCCTTCATTCAACTCGCTGGTTTCAAGTCTTTATAACATCTCTAGCCGCTGGAACGGACCGTTTAGCGACGATACAAATGGGGAGACACACAACTTGGCGTCCAAGTTTGCCACACGGCTAACGCAGGCACGGCAGCATGACCAACACATTCTCGATATACGGGAGCCGGTATATTCGGACGACCAGTACATTGATAAGACGACAGTCAACACCAACAGGCGTGAAGGATCAGCGTCAGGCCCAGGCTCTTTTACCCACGGCATTGACACTACCGGCGTCGGCGTGCCCACTCCCTCACTTAGTGATCTCCACGGGGCATCACCCGACAGCATCTCGATGGCATTTCCACCTTTACCGCTGAGTCTGCAGGGCCAGATATCCTACAGCAATCACTCAAAGTCTATGCCAATTGACTCTCCTCGGGCTGGTGTTGCGATAGGCGTGCAGCCCGCAGACCCCATGATGGCGGAAGTTCACTCTTATGACGGTGTTGATGCTTTTCTCGATCCATCTTTTCCACCCGATCAGAGGGTGAGCGTTTTTTCTTATTCAAACAACATGTAAAATACTCTGAATGATACCGATTGGCTTTCTTATCTGACAAGCTCTATTTTATTACGAGCTGCCCAAATTCTACATCTGTTTCAATATCTTAATTAGCCCCAAACAATCCCACTACAAGAATCTAATCGTGTATATCTGCCAAACTTGTGAAAAGTAGCCCCTTTGTAATCCATATCTAACCCTGGCGCGAGCCCGCACGAGTTTCATGCCTATATGAGTACATCAGATAAGGACATTGTTGCCTGCATCTCCAAGAGTTTATTCCCAAGCAGCAAGAAATAATAATCGGCGTACACAAGACCATGATTAGCCCAGCGCCTTGGAGCAAACTCGTAGTTGTTGATTGTGGCGCCTCCGAGAATGGTCTGTGGGATAGTATCATTCTGGATTACCGTAAACTCCGTCTGTACGTTCTGCGTATTTTGCTCTACGGTATCCAAGGTAGATGTTGTCGTTATGAAACAACTCTGTGGAGTCATGTGTTTCGAGCAGATGGCTTTTACTATTCTAATCGCACTCTCGAAATAGGACGACTGCTCTCCCCGCTGTACAAGTGCCTCGTGGATGAGAAGCATACCATAAGCAGCAATCACCGCCGCACTGGTGTCAGGGGGCTGCTCAGAATCCGTTGGAGTGCAAAAGTCCCAGGGCGGCACGCTATTGGGAGGCAGCTTACTGAGAAAGTAATCTGCACACGCTCGAGCCGTTTCGAGAAAAGATGCATCTCGCGTCCAGTTGTAGGTTTGCGCAAAGCCTGCAATGGCCCACGCCTGACCACGCGTCCATGACGATGTGTCAGAGTATCCTTGGTTTGTCAGTCGAGATTTGATGCTACCAGTATTTGGATCGAGGACCACGAGATGTGTCGTGGAGTGATCGGCCCTGATGTGACATGCTTGCGTTTTCTTCGCATGGTTCACGGCGATTTGGTACATTTCTTGGTCTCCAGTCTCCGAGGCCGTCCAGAAGAGCATGTCCAAGTTCATCATGTTATCCTTTGTGGGAAAAACAAATTAATCGTTAGAATAAGTGATCAAGATGAAGACAGCGGTATGATGAGCCTTACAATGATGAAGAGAAAGTCCTTTGTCGGATCTGTGAACGAATACCGCAACGTCGTGCAAGTATCCCAGGATCGTATCGCGCCAGTAGCTGGCACGTATCGCGATGCCAACATTTTTGATGCTCGTATTATAGTATCTCGCGCAAGTACGTCGTGATCGAGTGTCCAGGCGAGCTTTGCCCATGGGAAGATCATGAAGCCAAGGTCATGGGTGGAGGCCAGCGTCGAATTTTGATGGAGATTGGTCGTCCACCACTTGCAAGCGAATCTTGTCAATTTAACGTTAGTTTCTAAAATGCCTCCACTAGAATAAGATGCAAGCTACAAACATACTCGAGATGCATAGGATGGAAAGTCGAAGAAGATATTGATGGCTCTTGTATCATAGCAAGCTCTCGCTTGAAGCGTCGTTCTCTCTCGAGGAGTAAGTATAGACTGCCAGGGAAAAACCCCGACGTCCAGAAATCGAGTTCCCGAAATACGTATCGCGTACCACCCGGTTTGGTATACTCGGGGTATAGAGTAGGCGGCTCTGACTATGGCACCAAAGTCAGACGAGCAGCTCTACAATATTCCACACCTATAGCACATACCTTGAACAGAGCAGGCGCTGCTACTCCCCATATCTTGGCCACCACATTGCTTGAATAAAGCCCTTGTAAAAGCGATTGTTTAGGGTGCTTCCCGTTCGTAAGATGTTGATGGTCTGTGGCTAATGTGCTGGAAAGATGTTGTTCTGCCGGGTTCTTAACCTACAGGTCAGTCTTTGTCATATTCGTACAATTTTTGGAGTCATGGGTGATGTCCAACTTGGTCCAGCAGCCATTCAGGGCGCTTCTGAGATTTATCTGTGCCATTAGTGACAGCCGCAGCAGCAACGGGTTCTAGTTGTAGCATCTTTAAGAAATCGAATCTTGTTTGTTAGCAGGTTCGCTTTTAAAAATGGTATCATTCAAGAGAAGGGGATAGTAGTCTTGTATGAAGATTGGTAAGTCGGCTAAAAACAAGTTATCGGCAAAAACCAAGTGATCTTTGAAAACTCGATCGACTCCTCATTCCATAGGACAACATCGAATCAAAACTTCTTAACGGGGACATCTTCATTATCTCTGACTTGAGCGTCCAGTCGGCCACCATCCGGCATCATGGCCGCGGGGTGGGTCGAAGTGGACAAACGCTAGCAGGGGCATATTCGTGGCTTGCGGAGGTCGGAACAAGACTCGGGGCACTCCGAGGCCAGTTACGCCACTCGGCTAAAGCGACGATGTTCAGCCATTTGCAGTATCATGCCACCGATGAAGGATATATATCAAGGAGCGAGAGAATCATAGACGACATGCAGTCACTTGGGAGTTGTGTCATGACGTTGCATTTCTCCCCTCGACACTCCGATAGACGGTGAAATCCGGTGTCAGAATCTCATAATGGCCGCCTCCAAGGACATGGAAGCTTCCCCGCAGGCCACCCATCAAGAGGTGCCTGGCATATCGGAGAAGTCTCTCGACGGCGATGAAGAAACCAGCCGCTATGTGGATGGTCCGGGGATTGAGATTGACGCGGCGACCAACAAGCGCCTGTTTTGGAAGATTAACCGGCGTATTCTTGTGATCCAGCTGATCACCTACTTCTGCCAGTCCTTGGATAAGGGAACGTTGAACTTTGCGTCTATCATGGGTATCAAGACTGATGCCCATCTCGTGGGGCAACAAGTAAGTCACATTTCATCACTGGCACATACTCACTCAAATGTGTCTATTTGCGGCGGCCACATCTAACCAGGTTCCAGTATTCGTGGCTTGGAACAATTTTATACCTGGGTATCCTCGCAGGAGAATATCCACAAAACTTTTTGTTGCAGAAACTGCCCTTAGGGAAACTCCTTGCTGCCAATGTGTTCTGTTGGGGAACCGTGGTGGCATGTTCCGCTGCGACGACCAGCTTTGGTGGCCTCATGGCTCTTCGGTTTTTGTTGGGCTTTTTCGAGAGTTGTGTGCAGCCAGCAATGATGTTATTGTAAGTTGTTCCAAAGTTGGTCTATTTTGGGGAGGCAACGCCTCTTCTGCAAGACTGGAGACTGATGAAAGTCTGATATTATAGGACATCTATGTGGTATACGAGAGAAGAACAATCTGTTTTGAACTCACTCTGGTACTGCATGACAGGACTGCAACTAATGGTATGAAATATATATGAGGCTATCCTTTGTCAACGAGCCTCCTCGTATTACACCCCATAGTTTGATTGCTGATTGCAATACAGGTTGGCGGTCTCCTTGCGTTTGGTGTTTCGCATTTCACCAACGGTCCAATAAAAAACTGGCAACTGCTCTTCCTCGTCCTCGGCCTAGCGGCAGTCGTATGGTCCATTTTCATAGCCATCCTTCTTCCCGACAGCCCTATGAAAGCCAAGTGTTACAGTGAAGAAGATAAGCGTCTTATGGTCGAACGGGTGCGCCACAACGAGACCGGTATCCAAAACAAGAAATACAAAAAGTATCAGATTATCGAGGCACTCACGGATCCTCTTGTTTGGTGTTGCGTCCTGCTGATTACAGTTGCAAATTTGGTCATTGGCGGACTTGGCGTTTTCTCCAACCTCATTATCGAACAATTTGGCTTTACGCTGCTCCAGACACAGCTTCTCAATATTGCCCAGGGTGGGTTGACAATAATTGTCATGGTCTCATCGGCATGGGCATCTCAAAAATCTGGGCAGACATGTCTCATTATGCTGGTAAGCTCTCGCTCTACTACGTTTAACCCACACAATTCTACCCAATGTGGTGAATTTTACTAACAGCATCGCCATAACACAGCTTTGGACTATCCCAGCTATTGTCGGTACCATCGTCATTCTCGTCGTTACTCCAACTGCGTCAAATGCCGGTGGGATGCTTATTGCCTTCTACTGTACACAGTTCTTCCTTGCTCAGGGTAACATGATTATTTCTCTCGTCACACGTAACATAGCTGGGCAAACGAAGAAGGGCATTACCATGACTCTAGTCTTTGTTGGCTGGGCTGTGGGCAACCTGATCGCCCCGCAGATCTTCCAGGAGAAGGATGCTCCTAGATATCTACCAGGTTTTGTTGTGCACCTTGTCGTTTACGGAGTGTATCTGCTCTTGGTAGTGGTAACAAGGATTGTTCTTCTAGCAAGGAACCGACACAAGGCAACGCAGGTTGCCGAGATTAGTCATGACCTGGCTTTTGAAGATTTGACCGATCGAGAGAATCCGAACTTTCGCTATGTTTACTGAGCCGAGAAATTCCTAACAGAAGAGAATTTAGATAAATATATATCATATTTATCCTGTTTAGTTAATAAGCTCTTGGTCATCAATTTTGGCCGTGTTAATTCCCATTAATGATGGTTTTTTGATCAATGACCTGACAAAATGATGCTCGTAGATCTATCACAGATAAAGTTTCCATAACGCAGAATGCAGTCTTCCGAAATCTTTATTATTCTTCGAATTATTTAACTCTAACTTCCCTGATTAAATAATATTGTAGACTTTGTAGCCTATTTGGAACAATTATAACTACTATAAATAATATCAGCTGCCTGGTACGCTGTTGCGTATGTAGCAACTTGAAGATGAGCGGTAATGACAACAGGGAAAACCGAGGTATCAACAATACGAAGCTTGTTGATACCCTTAACTCGAAGGTTGGTGTCAACCACCTTGCCCATAGCTGCAGTTCCCATGGGGTGGAATGTAGATCTGGCAAACTGTTAGATTTTGTGGTATAACATAAAGCGTTTGTACTTACCCAAGGCCAGCAGCAATACGTGAATCAATGTAAGCATCTGTTGACTCTGTAGTGAATGTTTCATTGAAACCTGGAGCGCCAAGCTCGCCCGCAATGATATCCCGACCAATTACAGTAGCGTTAGAGTTGGCAAATGCAATTTGTAGACGAATACCCTCGCGGGCAACAAACTTGTCAACCTCAGTCGCGTGGTAGTTGGGATCGATGTTGGGCACATCATTGATGTTGGCGGATTTGAGTGTGACGCTACCCCTGGATGTGGGCAAGAGGTTGATCAGAGCAAAAGTGACAGATGAGCCGTCTGGAGTACCAGCATACTGAAATACATGCTCGTTGAAAGTGCGGTCCTGCTTCAGCAGCGGGTGCTTCTTGGGATCGGGCTTCTTGCCCTCATCCTTCTCGATAGCAGCAGCCAGTCCAGCCTTGTCGGTGATACCGGTGGAGACGAGGAAATCAGCTGGTGTGCCCCAACCATATTGAGGCTCATTGAAGAGCGGGTTAGCAGATCCGATAGCATATCCGGCAGAGGGATCCTTCAGGCTCCAGAGTGCTCCAAAAAGACCGTGGTCCGCAAAATTCTTGCCGACTTCGGGCTGGCTTAGAACGACGGGAATCTTAAACTTGTGCAACTCATCAGATGGTCCAATTCCAGAGAGCATAAGGAGCTGGGCAGTCCGGATAGCGCCAGCTGCGAGGATAATCTCTTTGCCTTGAATCTTGGTGCCGTTTGCGAGCTGGACTCCAGTGGCTTCGGGGGCCTGATGAGCTTTGGGAGTGCTTAGAAGGACCTTGGATACTAGAGTTTCCGTGAGAACAGTTATGCCGGTCAAATTGAATACATTATCAGCTATCTCGCGGCGACCCTGATTTTTGTTTTCGAAGAGATCGCCAATGCCAAGAGGGTTGCCGGCGTTGCCATCGTTGTTAGGGAGCAGATGGACGCCAACCTCTTGCCATGATTGAAGAGTCTTGTTGCGCAAAGGGAATTCTCGGTGAGTCGAGACTATGCCCTGGATGTGCATAGGGCCATCTGAGCCATGCTCAGCAGGGTTATTGACAGGAGCGGTCTCAGTCAACTTCATATACGGGAGCAGACCAGCATAAGACCAGCGGTGGTCGCCAACTGTATCACCCCACAAGTCGAAGTCAAACTTGTCACCGCGAATCCAGCCACCTGTGAGCTCGCATTAGTCTACAGTCTTCAGCTGTAGCAGATGGGTGCTCTCTGATCATTGCGCTCTCCCATGACTGCAACACAGCTAAGCTGTATCTTTTCACGTGGAGTCGTCGCCAGTGCATGTATAAGAGTGGAAATTCTAGTTTACCTGAGTTGATGACAGTGCCACCTCCAAGAGCTTTACCGCAAGGCAGATCAACCTGCCGATTGTCCAAATTCACTTGCGGAATCGTCTGATACTTCCAATCATACTCCCCTCCAATGAGGTTTGTAGAGTTGGGGTACACTACGCTGGGGTCATTGTTGGCGTTGGCTCCAGCTTCAATGACGAGGATCTTGAGTGCTGGGTCGAGGTGATGGAGACGGTTAGACACAACCGAGGCCGAGAGGCCACCTCCGACGAAGATGTAATCCCAAAGCATGGCGGACGCTTCCTCTGCCGATGTTTGGAAAGGAGTGCTACTCGGCTCCGTCATCATCACACGAGAAGGTAAAACAAGCTAAATATAAGAAGAATCGCAAAATCTACCTGATGTGGGCGGCCGGAATATCGGATCCTTAGCAGTCTCAGGTCTTCAGGAACCCGGCAACTAACAACAACCAACAACCAATACGACTCCTTTGTCAATTTCGACAAAATTCGATGGAGTCCTGCGAACTATTCGGGGGAGGCTGGCTTCTGCGGGCCAGCTAGCTCGTTCCAGAAACGCGTAGCGGAGCTCCTTTCTTGGTTCCTGAACGGGAATCTTCTCTTCAGATCCGAATCCTGGAACTTGTCGAGCGATGTAAAAGAAGCTGCCGTCTTCCGACACAGACAAGGTGTCCGCGCATCAGCCATGAAGGCATAAGGTTGGTTTATTATAATCGTCGCCCAACGTTCCATCCGTAGGATTGATGTTACTCCAAGCATGCCCAAGCCAAGTACCTGGGAAGGATTCATTCCCATGTGAACCAACAGACCAACAGGGGTGGGTGGTGCCATCTGTAGTGTTCAAGCATTACAGTACCAGGAAGCAAGGATGAGTTTCCGCATCTGCACAGTCCCTGAAGCCATTGTCAGCGCGTCGGCCGTCATCTGCAAGCCCCTGGGAAGTATGCTCTTTTCGGCATCAGTGGCCGTGAAACTGCAGCAATCTTCAAGGTTGTTGCGCGATTTTGCACCATTGGTAATGAAACCCCCATGATGATCGTCTGGGGTCCTCGCTTCACCCTGGCCATGAAGTAGAGCCGACGAGTATATCGACGAGGTTAATGCTGTCAAAACGTGGTCCGCCATTCGGCGGCTTTCCTTTATCCCACGCAAACTCACCAAAATTGAAGCACAAACGCCAGCTTGGAGATCTGCCTAGTTCCCGGCTCGTTGAACTAGTGCAACTGAATTGCCTACCGAATTAGGCAATATTCGCACAGTTTCCTCGTACAGCATCCCAATTTCTCACGGGACATGGATTCCGACAAAAAAACTTCAGCTGTTGTTGGTTCTTGTCCGGGAATGCCGTCAGCCTCGGGGTGTTGGTTGGGTCACAATCCACCTCTGAAATGAGAAAATCCGGTCTCCTGCAGATTCTACAGTACTACTAGTACATGCAACATAGCCGGTTGATTGCACCCGGCTGAAAACTACTGTTGGTTGCTGACCCGTCTGATGATTTTGCATGAATTAGGAAGTGTACAGGTAGTCTTCGCAATAAATATTACAATGGGCCAACTATGAAGTATGTGGCAACCCGACACACCTTAGCCAGTTGGCGGGTTTCCTGGCTGGAGGATGTTCCGTTATGTCAAGTGCTCAAGTTTACCGGTCTCGTTTCCTTGTCAGGAGGCTCGATATATCTGCAGATAACTCTACATCTTCATCTATCGGCCTCGGTGTTACAGGGTTGCCACATATTGTAATTGTCAAGGCATGCAGGTCGGAGTTTAATGCATGTATTTGGATGTATGTGGTTCCTCATTTATTATTATCCTACTTCAGCATGGCATTGCCACCTGTCATTGTTGCTGAAGCATTGAGGCGCAGAATGAGCTTGAACATACAAAACAAAACTCTCTCCCATTCTTGCGAGCGTTTATACCACAAGATATATAATGACTCAACATTTTCGACTTATATGCCACAATGATTTATGGCGTAAATAATGGGAGAAAAATGTCAAAAGAGACAAAAAAGATGCTAATCTCCTCCGGGAAGGCTCGAACTTCCAACCTCCTGATTAACAGTCAGACGCGCTAGCCAATTGCGCCACAGAGGATAAGCTTCATATGTTGTCCATACCGACACAAATTATCTTAAGTTCAATTACTGTATTGGAGAAGCAGATTGAAGAAGATAGAAAGGCTTGATTCTTTCAGGTTCCCCTTTTCTGTCTCCTTTATGAACAAATCGCAACGGAAGATATAATGGTATCTCACAGTGCTTCGTATCTCTGCCTAGACTGCTGATAATAAACCCCACAGCAAACATGAAGTTTCTAGTCCAATTCAGCCTCGTACATGTAGGTAATGTACTAATAATGCAGACAGTTACCTAGACTCGTATGGTGCTGTGAATCGTGCTAGTATTTTATCCTTGGCTACAGAGGCAGTGAATACTTTCCATCATGTAGTGTATTCCGTTGCTGAATAGGATTATTTTCCACCAGTACTTTTACCATGCAATCCACATGAAAAGTCGTGTGCTATATGACATATTGAAGATGTTATAGCCCTCCAGCTGTTCTGAACAACATCGCCAGTATTAGCCCAACATTATCACCGGGATAACTACAGTGTAAGATGTGGTAAATACATAGCCCAAGCTAGAGTCACAGATCTATCATGGTTTAGTACTGTATGACGAATTCCGATGAGGAATACGACGATGGTCAAGATTCAGTGGAATGTTTATTCACAGTTATAGTCGATATTTAATACCAAAACTGATTGAATACTTTGCTAACAACTGGCTATCTAAGCTATTGAAATGGGCATAGAGTAGGGAACCTGAAATTCCAGTTGATGTGTCTGAACCGCTGCGGATGGATGTTGGCTCCCATCGATCCTGGTGTAAGTCGACAAAGGCGATCTCGTTGTGCTGACCATAAGAATCATGTCACATGGACCTCTTGCAAGGCAAATTCTGATTAAAGAGCAACACAGTTGAGAAGGTTCAGGTTGAGAAGACCCCCCTAGGTATCACATTTTGTAATTAGTGGTAATTCAGGGAAATTTGAGATAAGTCGAGCTGTAGCTCACCTGTTCTGCGCTCGAATCACAGCAGTATGAGCCGCTGCTGCAGCTGTTACCGAGGATGCCAATATTGCAGAGAATGCCTCCCAGAAGACCATTACAGCAAACTGCAACCTGGTTGGTGTTGCAGGTACTGTCTCCGCCGTTTCCGCCATTGTTGTCCTTACCACTACCATTCCCTTTGTTGCCACCAGTGGTGGGCACGGCGATGGCAGTGGCAGCCAGAGCAAGAAGGGCGGTAGTGGACTTCATATTGTTAAAGTAGAAATAATGAGCTGAGACTTGGACAATGGTAACTGGATTGTAAAGTGAAGACGGGTAGGAGTTAATGGAATGGTGTGCTGGGGATTGTGGGAATGTTGCTGCGTTTTATATCTTGGGCCGTGCCCAACGATCTCTTGGAAACTTCAAAGAGAACCGGGGTTACAGAACGCTAAGTTGTTATACTTTACCTTAGCCATCCTAATGTGATGGATGTTTTGGCAATCGGATATAGAAGCTCAAACTTCAGTAGGGGTAGCTTGAGAAATGATATAATACCAACGATGATTATTGTTCCACTGCTTGCAACTCATGCATAAGTTAAGACAGATCACCTTGCAATTTACCCCCGTGGCTTAGGGGAATCTCGTATCCATTAACCTATGGTCGTAATAAAATTATTTGTCCACATAAAGTATCTCCAAAATACATATTGGATATATTTTGTAATAGATTAGAGTGTAGTAAACCATTCGGCTATACAGGGAAAATGTGATACGAGATGTCCCTTGTTGTCCTAGCGATACTCTTCCGTTCTATTGCCTAGAATTATAATACACATCCTCGAGGACCTAGTATCAGAGTACTACCAATATAGTGCATTTGAGTTTTCTACCTCCTCAACAACAGACCCTTAGCGTAGTGATCGACACTGACCAAATCTTAACGTAGGGATCGACATTGATTAGGATTCTTCATATAAGACACTCATGCAGGGGATAAACTTAAAACTACGGAGCTACGATATATTCAGACTACTAAACCAAAGACCTAGCTAGCTTCTTGAGCTGCTATTCGTGGGAGTCGCGGCAGGATTCAGGTCATTTGTTGTAACTTTCAATTAGGCGAGCTAAGTAAGCTGCGAAAACCGGCGATGATGACCGGCCGATCGCCCGCACAGCATGACCAAGACGCGGCATGGAGAAGTTATTTTCGCGATCGACAGTATACAGAAAAGCTAAGTAACGAGCTTCCGTAACTGGGTGCAATATTCTACCGACATGTATTTCGTTGGGAAGCTGTATGCCTTAGTACTTTATTGTAATGGTCACCAACATGTAGCTCCATGTAACAATGTTGATTACTCTCTTCCACTTTAAAAAATGCGGCCTTCAAAACTCTATTCCCATTATAAATGACTAAAAGTACCGAATATTGATTAGAAATTGATTAACTGACGACTTTATACTAAAGTTATAATGATTTTCTCAAGAAAGACACTCCAGCAAAAGCAGAATAGGTACAGCACAAACGAGGTATATTTTCGACAGTAGTCAATGTATTAGTATACCTAAGACCATGAAAAACTCTTATAATTCACGAGGGTACGTATAAAAACACTTGGAGGCGAAGCCGTATGTGTTTACTCCACAGGCTTCCCGATTCCCAACTCCCAACTCTCAATACCCCAACATAAACGTTGATGGCCGCCCATTGGATACGTGTGTGTAAACAGGTGCGTAATTCTGACAATTCAAAACAGCACGAAAAATACACAGATACAAATGGAGGAAAGTACACTACTGTCAACCCATTTAAGGTGCTGCGATGCTCATGTATAGCCTTCTTTGTGATTCACCAGAGAGAAAAGTGAGTTCGCCTGAATTTGCCCATCTGAACTTTTTCATTGCCGGCAGAAATGCTGATCGAGATCAAAGCTATGAAGTAACTAGTCAGGCGTTGGTGAACGCTTAAGGTCCATACATTTTATCCAAGTTGGTTCCGGCAAATATTTTGTAAATCCCTCTAATATTACTCAAGATGAACTACCAACAGACGCAGCATGTCGTCAACAGACATTAGTGGGAAGCTGGTTATGAACACTACCGTATTCCTTAGTCTCTAACGCCGTTAACACAATACCATTACAAAATAAATGCTTTTAAAAAGGCCATGTACAGTAAACACAACAACAGAGTTTTCCCAGTCACTTCATCATAGTCCCAAACCACCAAAAGACCACCACAACTATACAGCACTGCAGCAAACTCACCACTACTGCAATAGCAGCAACAACACCACCGCTCAGTCTCGTCCCTCGTCCTTCTTCAACTTTTCTGTTAACTTCTTCCTCATATTGGCCCCCTACGTTCCCCCTCGGCCAATACTCACACACGACAAACCAGCCTCTCGTACCACATAACTTCCTCCCGCACCCAACGCCCCTCGTCGCTTTCCAGACCAGCTGAGAAAAATGTCCTGTCTCTTCCGTGAAGCCAGGATGGTTGAAATTGTATTTCTCGTCCTCGTTACCCCAAGCCTCTACCGCCGCGGTTGCGTTCGCGTAACCAATGGCGATATTCTCGCCGTATGGACCGCCTGAATGGGCGAAACGACAGGTTGTGTCCGATTGAAGATATTCAGTAGCGAATTTTTCTAGGGTGGTGTTCCAGTATAATGAAGAAGCGTTGTATTCGCGGCGATAGGTATTTGTCGAATTGAGAATTGCAGAAGTAAAAGATGTAGGGTTGGAGTAGGATGGTTCGCCGGAGGGGATGGCTGGGGCGGCGGTGATTGTGACGACAACTGTGGAGGAAGAGAATTCGACGAAAGTAACAAGCGTATATAAGAATAGAAGTAATATCATGATGGTTATAGGAAGATTGGGTTGTGTTGTGTAATCGCTCTTGAATGGAATGGAAGACGCGCAAAGACTAATAGAAAACACGCCTGCAAGCACCACTGAAAACAGAGCCCAAAATGTAGCACAACTTAAGAAAGTAGCAGAAAGAAGGAAACGACGCCGAGGGAAACACAATGCAAGTGAGCTAAAATCTCAGCTCAAGCAGTTCGCCTCGTTTTTAAGCACAGCCTGGTTTCTGCCCCTGCCTGTCTTGCCTCTTTCATCCACCACTTGATTTGTCTGCACGCACTGATTCTAAGCGCCGCCCAAAGGATGAAACACCACGCAGCGACCAATCATTTGCAAACATCGCGCTTGATCCGCTTTCAAGATGATACATGGGTGAAAGGAAGAACGGTCGTTTGTTTAAAACTTTGTACTTTAATACTTTGTTTCTATTGCATAACTGTTCATATATGGTCAATGTTAATTAGTTTATGACTTGAATGCTGGCGACACCAGCCTCGATTTCGACACCATCTCATGTGCTCAAGTTTAAACACGTATTATTGCTATTAACACAGAGTGCTATATTACCTTCCGGCTATAATGACGGCTCCAGATCAATACCATATCGGTCTCCGCCCTTCTCATCCCGCCACCACTTCAAACTATATAGTCCATCCACCGGCAGGCTTTTTGCACTCAGATGTCTACCAGACACAAATTGGTCGACCAGCTGAGAAACCACCTCTCCGCCTGCCATCAACGTTGCCGTCCCGGCAATCGAGCAGGGGTTATGCGGCAATACATCTCGCACCGGTAAAAGCAATCTCGTTGCGATGCCGCACGCAACCATGACTCCGAGAACGACCTGGAGCGCAATCTTGGGCCCGCGATTCTGCTGCAGCCGCCGATGACCAGTTGTTGTTACTACGCCATCATATGTAGGTAAAGAGCCCTTACTGCTAGCGGTACTGTTGTCGCGCATGTTTAGAGATATGGCTTGAGCCATGTACACGCTGTAAAGCCGTTGCGTAGCATTCTTGAGGTTCTCTACATTCTTGGCGCCTGCGAGCTCCTTAGCTAGCCGACCATTCTTAGTCAGAACTAGAGCTTCAATGAAGGTATCTATGTGATTCATGATCGGGTCGGTGTTGTTTGGACCAGGAACGGTCTGATTAAACAGAGGAGTACTTAAACCGTTCAGCCACGCGTTTGGCAAGAACGGAAACCTCTCACTGCTGCGATTGGTCTTTAAGAACTTCGCTGTACTCTCATCTGTGTTAGGAGGTTGAGTGGGATCGAAGTTGAACTGGGGAAGCTGCAAAGTGACATTTGTCATGACCTGCACAATGTTCTGATAACAGACAAGGGTGGCGAGATCTTGCTCGAACCCGATGATTTTGGCCTTGGCTCCTTTACCCGACTTCTTCAATTTCATGAGACCAAATGTAACGGCAAATGTCGGACATCCATCGTCTGTTATCTGGACTCCATTGCCCGCCGATCCCGACGATGGATTTGTATCCAACGCTCCATCTCCATAAACAAGGTCGTTACTCCATGCAATGATCGAGCCTTTGCCAACGTATGCCATGCTGGTATCGTTGGGAAGCATAAAGTATTGCATCCATGGCTCCTCTTTTTTCGCTCCTTTGGGCGCAGTCTCACACCAATCGGTATATCTCATCGTTGTATTCAGCCCGACCCAAACATACCCCAAGTAGGGACTCACAGGATTGCTTTGCCCAGGCATTACGAACATCCCCGAGTCGTCCTGATTAAGTATTGTCACTTTTCTATCCTCATTCGGTATCGAGGTACAGTTTAGCGATGGCCTTACGGCAGGTACATTAATCGTCAATGGTATGTTGTCGCTCGAATTCGTCGTCGAAATGGCGTTTTGATCGAGGACATTAAAGACAAGATCTCCTGTACTCCATTTTGTACTGTTCAAGCCGAGATATTCGATTAAATTGTCAATAGCAGTGGCCTCATTATCATCTAGTGAAAGGTCTGCGTTATTAAAGTTGAATGTGTCGCCTTGATAAACTGTGATATTTTGGATAATTGCGACACTGGTTGCGCTATACAGACCTGACACAATAATGGACAGAAAACTTCCAATCAAGGTGCCAAATAGTGCGATAGCTACCGCAAAATTCTTTGTTCTGAATGATAAATAAAAGGCACGAGGGAGCAATTGGCCAACAAGATTCAGCGAAATAGTTCTCTCCGCATTAGCTCTTCCACGCTTGAGAGGTGCATAGGGAGCAAAGATCGCTACCATCATTTCCATAGCGCTATAGAGGCCAGCTACTCCTAAGGCGACAGCTGAAGGGATGTAGGTAGCAAACGCAAGTGAGGTCGATTGGCTGATGCTCAAAAATCCATTATTTATATCGGAAAAATGCTGAACAATCTCCAGAGATGCAATGACGAGCAGTGGTAAAGATATCGCAATAGCAAGGAACCAGGCGGTACTAGCCATGGGCCGCCATGACGGCACTGTGCCTTGAACTGTTTCAAGAGGATGGCTCATGGCCCGTCCTTCATTCCGCTGAATTGGTTCGATAGAGACAATCGCGCCGTTATCAGAAACATTGGCTGTTCGGAATTGGTATTCCGCAAGGCGCTGTTGTAGCCTTTCGTTGCTCGAAGCACCCATCGGTGACAAGATCCGGTTGAGATGAAAGCTTGAGACGAGTAGCGTAGCCATCGAGAGAGCCGACCCTGGACGGTCCGGAGCCGTAAACGATGGCCGGGCGAATACCATTCCCACAGACAAGATGGCCAACAGTCCAAGAAAGCTACACATGAAGCCGGTCGAAAGCCCTTTAACGTGCAGCCTCTGCTCCACATAGGTAATGCTTCCAGTGGCAGTACGATTCGCCGGCTGGACGATGACTTCGTTCAAAACCTGAGTGCCAATTCCCTTAAATACTTCGGATCCTGTATTGACAAGAAGATGCGGATCCATAAAACTTCCGATAGATTCCACCCTAGCTTTCTTTGACAAGAGTTGGAAAAACGTCGGCACAGTCGCTGAAATAACATAATCAACTCCTCCGTTGCCTAGTTCCCAAGAATTGCTCGAAGATACAACGCCCAAGGCGAGTGATCCCTGTGTAAACGTTTTCAGAGTCTTTGGGGTATTCGCTGGCGATGAGAAACGAGCATGGGCGGATCCGTTGACGGCGTTTGGGACACCAACATCAAAATGGCCAACCTCATAGGATGGTTTGCAGAGGGCAGATGTGACGTTGTGGAGGTACATGTACTCGGGAGACTGATCACGCGCCGAAATGCGGACATCAACCACGGACATGAAAAGACGTAAATCTCTGCTGATGTTATATACTTGGAATTCCAAGGATAAATTGCCGCGGGGTATATATCCTTTACTGAAATCGAAGTCATAGTTGCAAGGGTAGACAGCAAACTGAGCCTGATAGTTCTGTGTCGCATTTGGGTTATGATAATAGCCATGATCGGGGCCTTCAGCCAGAGTGACCCCCTTGATGTCGCAATCTTTAGTAGTGACGTTGGCAACAATGAATGGCGCCATTATACTTCGCCATGGCATATAAGCCGTGGAACCATTAGTAAGAGGAAGGATTTCGCAATCATAGTTGACCTTGAGGCCGTCCGTATTCATTGTATAGTCAAGATTAGTAGCGGCCATCGATGGAACTTGAAACTCGGGGACAATAAAGTCTTGTGCCGTGCCAGGCGGATAACGCAGTCCATAGAAGTTGATGCCATAGTAAGTCTGCGCGGGGCCTGGGCCGACCGACCAGGCCACTTTGGGATCGACAGATTGATTTGACTGGAATTCTGACGATAGTTCAAACTTTTGGTCGCCTTTGGACATCTGAGTTGGCTCTAGAATGAGTAAACCGGTTGAGAAAATAGTCTAGCATAGCATTAGTATATAGTTGAGAAAGACGACAGAGGAGCAAAAGCCTCAGGAAAGACGAACAGTGCCTAGTATTAGCAGTTGACCAGTCATGGATAATGTTACAGCCCAATGTCGATTCTTGATAGCCTTCCAAAGACTAACGGGAAGCAGTGGGGAGATGTAGTCCAGGAGCAATGTCTTGTCCGCCGACGAAGGGCCTGTTCTCAGCTCTTCCCAGGGCATCAGGATCTTGTTTGCAAAGTCAACTTGCCGCCACAGGGCTCCCACCACCACAAGAACTAGATGAGTCTATGATTAGCACCCAGAGAGAAAAATGCCATCTGCAGCAACTTACCCGCAGTTGGGCCATACTTCCAGGCGTAGTGATTCGCCTCCCGCTGAACGCTAATTCCGTTGTGAATTTCAGAAAAGTGAAAAAGCAAAGCCGTGGCCAGCAACATCAATATGAATGTAACGGCAAAGGCGATGAGAGTGACCTTGCTAAGCCATATCGGCGCCCAGAGAGCCGAATGAGGAGAATTCCGCGGCCATTTGGGAGGAGGCGCCAGTGAAGGCTGGTCGAAACCTGCACCGCTTGCCACTATGCCCTCATGAGACCCGTAAAGTGTTGGAACCGATAGAGCCTCGTCTTCGTCCTCGATCTCTGCTTGCTCGTCGTTTTGCGCAGCTAAGCCCCGTCAGCCAAGCCCCGTCTACGTCGTATCAATCCAGGACAGGAAACACACTCTGGTGATATGGCCCCGCTCGCGCCGGCACAGGTTTTCTCCTTAGGGACACGAGCTGGTGATACGCGCCCTGACGCGGGGGCATTAATCCTGGCAGCCCCGGGCCTGCAAATCCGTCGGGGTGGGACATGTTTGTCGATTTCGCAGAAGCGTCACGAAGGCTTCATCTCATGGAGGCTGTAGAACGAGGTGATTGAAGAGGAAAGATGTTCCATCTTCGATTGCAGGAATGAGAAGCCGTCCATGCATTTTCGCCTTCTGCCTGGTGGCCCTTGGATGCCGTACCGAGCCTGGGATTCGCATCCTTAGTGTGTTCCTGCGAGATGCAGCTTGCACCAGTACCGGTTTTTGCTGGCCTGGATTGGGCTCTGATTGGCACAACAGGCGCTATTGTTCCCGAGAGACGTGGCTAACTCTAGTTCAGCTCACGCACGCAGGTGGACAGGCGGGAACGGCATCGCGTGAGGAAGATGTGGCGGTGCCTGAGCCATTCTCGCTTTGGCTAAGCAGTCTATAGCATGGTTTCAGTCGCCCTGGAGTTTCGTTTCGCATTGATGAGAGCCAGGAGCAAAACGTGGTTTTGGAGATTGTCAACGTTTGCAATGAAATGGTTCGCTTACCAAAGTTGACGATGCCATCTTGTCATTATCTTGAGTTGAAAGTCCCATGATGCGATTGTGCCAGACGGGTGAGAACCGTTTTGTCCGCGGGAGTGCAGGATCAGGCTAACTAGGAGTCTCACGCCCTTCTGATCCAACATGGTCAGACTTTGTTTTAATTGAGTCAACGACTCCCAGCCAATCGCATGCAAGCGTCTTTACACTTTAAAAGAATCAGAATTGAGGCCTCTTAGTTCCTCTTGGCTCGTGAATGTGTTCCTCAGGAGAAAAGGGAGAAAAAGAGAGCATGCCGATTTTCTGCGTAACTCTACAGCACCAACACATTGTAGAAGCAACGAATACAACCTAGTAGTACACGTCATTTAATCAGGCAATATCAATTCGTACCGGGGCACTCTTTGTATGTTCCAGACTGTATTTCAACAATTTTCCATTTGTATTAAATACCTCTATCCCCGTGCAGAAAACAGCGCACTCCAAAGTCCATATACCTGTCCACCCGCCCCCATACCCCATCTGTGTCACCATCGTCATCTCCATCTCCATCTTAGACTCGTCATAGGCATCCTGTCTGCCACGCGCCTGCCCGAACAGAAGCCCCTGATTGAAACATGTCAAAAGAGATTCAAGAAACGACAATGCTGACAGATGCGGGAAGTTCGTCCGATAAACGGTTACAAGGGCGCCAATCGCTCTTGCTATCGTGCGTGGCTGGCGTCATAATCGAAGTCTGAGACAAGCCGTGTTTCGCATCGCGCTGCCACGGTGCACACGCTGAGCCAGCGATCCGGTCGTTTCCCATGACAGCAGGGCCTCAAGCTGGAATGCTACTTGAGGATCCGTATTTCCCATATACTGACGGCTGGGCCATTTTCCCTCCCTTTGTTAAAACAGTTGATACTCAGAGAGGGCGGTCTCAGCAGAATTCCATCTTCCACACACGACGACGACCAAACTACAACTTCATCGTCGTACCATCTACAGCCAGATCCGCTCGAAACATCCCTCCATGGCGAGAAAACAGACAGTGCAGCGGCCCAGTCTCGCCAGCCTCGTCTTCTTGGCAGGGGCAGCTTCGGGAACTTCCTTGTCTCTGTCCAACTTCCAAAGCCTGACTTCATCGGTATCCGTCCAATGCCTCTACGCCTACAATCTGCCCATTCGGGGATGCAGCCTCAGCGATTTCAGCGGCGGCGCGACATGTTCTGAAAGCTGCATCGCAGGATTGCAAGCGGTGCAATTTTCTGTGCAAGGGTTGTGCACCAACATCAACGCTGCCCCAAAATCTCTTATCGTGGAGGTCAAGGAAGGCCATATTCTTGACGTTCTCTGCAAAACGGATGCAAAATCAAAGATCACCACATCCACGCCCACCCCTCCTCCAACAAAGACTCCGCCACCACCTCAAACATCATCCGAACCTAAGAGGACAACTAGCACAACCAGCACAACTAGCATTCAAACATTGACAACATCGTCTGTCCCTTCTACAACAGTCACAGCAACAGTTACAACGGCAGTTACAAGTGCGATACCTACCACCCTCACATCAGTGATGATACCTAGCTCAACGAGCGAGTCAACAACCGAAGCCACCGAAGCTGCAACTTCTCAGGCCACGAACGACGATCAACCGACGTCCACAAGCGAAGAGCAGCCGAAGCCAACGCGTAGGCCCAATACACAGCCAGGCAGCGGTGGGGGGAGCCCATTTGACTTTGTCGCCAGCAGCAAAGGACCAGGATTCGGGCTCACTAGGGCCTCCATCACAATGGCTATTGCCATCACTTTCACGACACTAACGCTTATATGATACGAATATGTTTCTTTTGTCTGCTCACAGCCTGGATGCTGTAAATCATCAATCTTTAATGTCTAAGTAATGAAGGAAAGTTGGAACATGGAAAGTGTTGGCCAAAGGGCAAAGCGAACACTAGTCAGGCAGGACATTTGGTGCAAAGGGATCACCACGGTACACCATGTATTATTAGGAATGGAGAGGATTTGGCGTTTACTCTTTTTGCTACAGGGCTGCGACAGGAACGCAGGTACAATAGGGCGTGGATTGTGCAGTTGGAACACGGCTGAATTGGTTTGTAGGACAAGGGAAAATATACGGCTGTATGCTAGTGTAGGAGGAGTAGCTTTGGGTAGAAGCTGTGCTATATTGTATTCATAAATGGATGAAAGGAGTAAAGAGATGCAATAAATTAGAACAGTTGGATAGTATGGATTGCTTCAAACGCTCACGACCATCCAATTGTTAAGAGCTCCCCATCGACCGGTTCGCTGCCAAATACATGTATAGAGAGATGCTTCCAAGACGGACGACTCCCTTCTGTTACCCTGAACTTGAAGGAAGGAAGAAAGAAGAAGAAGAAAAAGCAAAGAAATGGTAAAGAAAGAAAAAAAGCAAAAAAGGAGTGCCGCCTGATATCTCAACCGGTGTATTATTTATAGGAAGAGCCCGATGCGGGGGTCGAACCCGCAACCTTGAGATATCGCAACATCAGAACGTGTCACTCATAAGAGTCTCACGCTCTACCGATTGAGCTAACCGGGCCAAGTCATGTGACTTGGTCTTTTGAACCAATCACCAACTGCCGGTTGAGCTCAGGCGGCTCGTTGGATGCAGGTGGTCTTTTTTTACGTTATGAGGCTTTGCTATGGAACTAGAATGTTGGATTGCTTGCAAGTGCCGCCGCTAATACAAAAGTACACAACTTGCCGGCTAAAACATGTTGAAAAGCAAGTAGCATTGTGCACGTAGTGATGCCTAACCAACACCTCCATGATTTGTATCTTATTACGGTGAGGTGTATACAATGATTTTATCAGACATAAAAAGACGCCTTACCCCGCACATTTAATCGTTCTAATACTCCATATCTCCAGAGACAATGGCAGATACTAACATAGTAAACCCAGCGAACGATGAATTTCTTACCTCTCCTACTCGTGAAGAACTCATATCTACTGTTAAAGAATTCAAAAATGTTCTAGAGCTCTATCAAGATAATGATAATAGCGATGACAGTAATGCTAAAGTTACAGATCTTTTAAAGTTGGACGAGGCTTTCGATACTGTATGTAATCGGTTCCCCTCTCAAGCTTTTCAGCTCGCACGGGGGGAAACTTGCTCGCAGACCTCAATGGGCTTTCTACGGAACAAGATTGGATTGCTTTACGTCCCATCTTCAAGGAATATTTGGGCTTAGCCCCAGAAGGCTCCGCTACAGGGTCGACTTTACCTCTAAACGATCTTTTAACTCTCCGCCATCTTTTAGATTCTAAATACGCAGAGGTAGTGAAAGGGTATTCAGACTTCAGACAATCAAAGAGCTCCAGAAGATGGCACAACTTCGAAACATATCGTTCATTTGGAGGACAACACAATTCCAGATGATAACACCGATCCAAATCCCGCAACAACCTTAGGATTCGACAAGATTCCAGAGGACGTTACAGAGCTTTATCAAATTTCTGAACATGTGATTGAGAATTGTAGAACTTGACAACCCTTAGCCTGGACAGAACGAGTGCTAGCTTATTATTATTATTATTTTAAAATTGAAGTTGAATAGACTATCGTGCCATTGAAAAAGATCCGTACACCAATTTGCGCTCCAGCTGTAATTTACATGTACCTAGTAAACCATCCAACTAACATCAATGTTTCAGCAACTAGCAGCCCGTGAATTTGCTCGATCTCCCATGTGAACCCTGACAGTGTGATAACAATAATTCCGAACACCTTGATCGTGGGAAAACAAATTCTGCACTAATATATTTGTCCCTTCATCTACAGTGGATTCATCAAGCAAAAGTCGTATCAAGATCGAGTTTCGCAGTGATTGCAAGGTTCATGTTGACAAGGGGCTTGGTAGAAGCCGGTAGCAGTATATCGGCAAATTCTTGTCCCGACTCGGTTCACACCGAGCCATAAGCATGACACCACCAACCGAAAGGTATGAGGTAGTGTTTTGCATAGCATCTGTCCCTCCCATAGGTTCCTTGGATCGAGACGGAGGCAGTTTCGATGGGAGAACAGCGCAATTGCCCTCCACTTCGTCGATTGCGACGATTTGCTCTTGCAGTCCATGTCGCTTCCGAAAGAGGGTCTTTGGATATTGTTGCGGAGCTTCTAGACTATGGAGTGGACGTCAATTCCAGGGATAGTTCCAATAAGACACCACTACACAAGGCCGCAAACCGAGGTCACACCAGCATCGTTCAGCTCCTTATTCAAAGAGGTGCAGACAAGTCCGCTCAAGATAATCAAGGAGCTATGCCCTGCCATCGTGCTGCGGAGAGCGGACACCTTGAGGCATTTAAAGCGCTTCAAGAAGATCCTAAGATTCGTCTTAATGACCGTCTTGTGGTTTACGCAGCTTCTGGTGGCCACTACCTTATGGTAAAGTACCTGATGTCATTGAAGCCAAAGGTTGTGATGTCAGATTCTGGAAACTTGCTGAATTTGGCACTCATAAACGCCATATCGGGAGGATACTTATCTATTGTGTCCGAATTAAATAATGCAGGTTGGGATCTGGATCGTCGAGCGGGGACAGAATCCCCCCTTCACTATGCCGCATCAAGCGGACATCTTCATATTGTCTTGTACCTCCTCACAGGGGTGCAAAGGTTGATGCACAAAACGAAGCCAAACGAGCACCCATTCACCTAGCGTGTTCCTATCCCAAAGTGGTAGAGGCGTTACTCCATAACGGTGCTGATAGCGACGCTGTTGATATAGACCACAAGACTCCTTTGCACACTGTTGCAGAATTGGATCAGTCAAATGAAGTTATAGAAAGCATGGGGATACTCTTCGGGTATAAACCACACTTGAATATCAAGGACAATAATGGAGACACGCCGCTGCTCATAGCAGCTTCCAAGGCCTATTATACCATTGTGGCCCTGCTCATTAAGGCAGGTGCTGATCCAAATGTGGTCAATATTAGACAAAGCAGTCCATTGATGTGTGTTTTACAATCAATCGAAAACCAGCAGGCGAACGCCGAAGAATGCATGGATCTCCTCCTCGAGCATGGTGCGGATATCAACCGCTTGGCTGATGGAGATACCCCGCTGATAATCGCGTCGAGGAAAGGTTTATTGAATGCAGTCAAAATCCTCTTACAAAGAGGCGCAGATATCACACTCTGTGGTAAATTTAGACACACTGCTTTCACTAAGGCTGTAGTTCATGGCCATCTGGATGTAGCTCGCCTTCTGCTACACAAGGGTTCCGATGTTAATTCAGCATTCTCTTTAAACATGACCGCACTCCATAGTGCATCTCAACACGGACGGGTTGACATGGTCCGTTTTCTTCTTGAGAACAGTGCGAATCATAGCATTGTTACTGATGGTGGTTGGTCACCCTTAAGCACAGCCGCTCATTGTGAAAAAAAAAAAGAAATTGTTGAGATATTATTAAAGAACGGGGCAGATGTTAACCATAGGAGCCAATCGGGGTACACTCCTTTGCAAAACGCCTCTGCTAAAGGCTTCATTGAGACTGTTGAAGTTCTATTAGCCTTTGGAGCAGATATACAAAGCAGATCAAATTCTGGAATATCTGCATTAAGTATAGCACATAAAAAGGGATATGATGAAATTGTGGAAATACTAGAAAACTATAAAAAAACTAATTTGTTAATAGACTAGATTGAGATTTAACATCTGTCGAATGTTGCTAGTTGCAGTGTGAGAGCAAGATGTTTAACATCTCAGAGGTAACCATCTCAATCCAACTTGCAAGCTGCTTTTAGGATATTAGACCCTGAGGCCTCGTGAGAAATACGATCCCGATAGACTCTTAGATTCAATTTCTACATCTGGGATTCTAGATCAGGAGCAAATTGAAGGGGTTACAAGACTGTGTAAGAAGATTGGGCTCCATGAGGGAGTGGTGATTTTGATACAGCAGAAGTATTCTCACGTTCGATCAAATCAAATGTTTCTAAAAAATAACAATCGTTGGAAATGAAATTTTGGAGCGTCGTCATAGTAACATACGGGAGAGCCAATGACAGATAAATGGGGGAATCCGCAGATTCGGGTCTCTCAAGGACACTTGGACACCATCTCTCGCTTTAGTCAATAGCTACATTACTTGCTATCATTGACATTCTTTTATATTCCTTACTCAAGATGCGCTAAAGATTACCGTAGCAAATCTAGAGCTTAGCTAAAAGCGATGAGCTTATTCGAGATCTCATAAGTATAAGAAAGCCAGTCGCTCCCATAGCGAGCGAGCCGGCGTAGAACATGGCGGGTCGAAAGGCCGTGGGACCCGCCTCCGATCCTCCATGCTCGTCCAATATATAACCCGCGATTGGGGCTCCTTGTAATTCCCATATCAGCTTTAGATTCCGGGACGGCCACTACACTGGAACTACTAACTATTAGATAACCTGCTCCCTAGCCAGTTACAATCATGCCCAAAGCAACAGACACCCTGGCAGATCCAAAGATGTTGCCCACGGCAGTCGGCACTGTGGCAAAATACATGCCGTTCGAGGCACCGTTGATGACTGCAAAAAAATGCCAACGGGATTAAGGTGGTGGAAGCTGGCCATAGTGTAAGCATGCTGACGGCGCTGAGAATTAATGAGATAATGAGCGTGTTCAGAGGCCCTAAAGTATCTAAACAGAAGCCACCGAGAATACAGCCGACGGCTGATGAGAAATTGTAACCAGACAAGAGAGCAGCACCAGTGCTTGACGGCAGCTTAATCGAACTGCTATAAAATGGTAGGAAGAAGGCTGGTACAAGAAGTGGGAACCTTGTAATGGCTCCTGCAACGAAGATCAAAACGAATTTCAGGTCCTTGAATAATCGCCACTCAATAAAGCTAACTTTTGGGAGAGTTGTGCGCTCTTTCATGATCCAGGCGGCAGGAAGCCCGGTGACCAAAGTCATGATTCCTACAATCCTATATGCCCATTGAACGCCAAATTCTTGGATTAAGGCATCCAGAACATAGCTGAGGACAGCTGCCCCCAGACCGCCACCAGCGGAGACAATCCCGTTAGCAAGACCACGCTTCCGGCTGAAATATTGCGCTGGGATGGTAGAGGTCACCATAAAGCACAAACTCATACCCAGGCCGACACCAACGCCGCGTATAATAAACTGCCCAGCCACACTATGTGTGCAAAATCCACTCGTCAATTGGGCGACTCCAAGGAGGACGATTCCGAGTATGGCGCTCAAGCGGATACCCAGCCAACGGATAACGCGGGCATTGACGATGGCCAAGACAGCCATCATAGTAGGAGACAGAGATCCAATGAAGGATAAAGTGGCTGCTGATGCTAGCTTCTGCTCAAGAAGAGCATTTTGTATGACACCCTAGGTATAGTTGCCATTGCCAGTGAACCGGAAACAGACAATGGCGGAAGCGAAGATAACGACCCATGCATAGCCACCATCCGGCACATCATTGTCGGCAGCGCGGGTAGCTTCCAGTACCGGATCTATATCTGATAGTTCCCCATCAGAAGCGTCATGACGGTGTGTGTCGCGCTGCTGAATCTCGCTTTGCGGGAGCGGCTGAAGCTGGATGGAAGTTGTTACCGAACTCTCTAGATCGTGGTCCCTACTGAGGGAAGTGATTTGCGTAGTTCGAGACATTGAATGCTCCGACTCGATCGTGGCCACTAAAACTGCATTGGACCCTTGAATCACTGCCAATGGTGTTGATATGAAAACATATTTATATAATGTTCATTGTATTCCCTATACGGAGTACAGTTGACGACGCCTTTGCTTGCGCCTTGCCTTTGACATGAGTCGAGATTTTCGATCGATTAGGGCGTTCTGTGGAACCATTCGATGCTGTGTTATTCCATGGTGGATCTCAAACTAAGAATGAGAAGAAGCTTATCAATCCTGCGATTCCGGTCAGCGTGTCCAATATACGCTCAATGATTCTGGTCGCTCGGGAGAGACGATATATGGTGCTCCTAGACGAACCAAGTCTTTCCACTGCAACTCTCGCCTAATCAATTGTCTTGGACGGCGAAAATCCGTCAGTTCTTGAAAGCCTTAGGAAAAGCTCAACTTTGTTTACTGGGCATGCTGACTAACATCTCATCCTCCAGCTTCGTTACCGTTTGACTTCTTCACAAGATGGTCAAAATTCTCACAGATGACTCTTTTATTTCCCTTAAGTGACATTTTTTCTTTACATCTCCTGTTACGTCCATATCATTGGCGACTCATTATATCACCGCTGTTAAATTCTCGTGCAACACAATACCTTAAGGAAGCATTGTAGTTATCAGACTATCCACAAATGCTGCAATGAGCTCACTTGCTTTCATAATCTATCATCGGTTGAAAGTATCAGCCGCACTAAACTTGTGGGGCTTCAGTATTACTGTGATAACTCAGAACTATAGTGTCGACTACCAGGCATGCAGTTCGGAGTGGTAGAGGAACTCCTGCCGGGGTGTTACACCGTTCGCCATAGGCTGGCTGAATGCCCCTTCGAGGCACTAACAATGCGGCTAATAATCGCATTTGCCGAGATCTAGTCTTCTCCGCTATGTCATGAACAGGCCTTTGGAATGTATGGAGCCCAATGGGCCCCGAAAAGACGGCAGTTACACCATTAAAGAAGGCTATGACTAGATTTGCATCTACCGCTGTGATAGTGGGTAGATGAGCCACGTTGACAGGTTACTAGTTCAATATGCGTAAATTCTCCCAAGCGGTTACGACAACTTTGCAATTATGCATCCAATTGATCTTCCTGGACGGAGACGAGTCTGAGTTCATGAATTTATTGTTCATCTTGACCTTGTGTTGACTTGCTTAGACATGTGCTGTCTCATCCTGTAACCGTTTATCTACTATCTTGTATTTCTTCCTGTATCCCGTTGCAAAATTTTCAAATCAACCCCTACAACTTTCGGAGTTATCGCATATTTCTTTCGTCACTTGCGTCGGGTTCGGGGCCGAGAATGTCATAGGACTTGACATCTATCTGGGCACACGTGGAGTAATCCACTAAAGCAGAGTGAGATCGGCGAATCGGCAACGGAATAATACACAGACCTACAGTAGTTTGTATTCATACAAGGGCAATGCGCCGTAATCGCCGATCGAGAAGTAGGGCGAAGAACAACCCTGTTGGTTTGTCTTACACCGCCCACATGGTCGCGGCCCGCCGCGGCCCGCGCGGCGATATAAGATGCGCGATACCACAGAGTTGCAACTCCAACGAGATCAGCCCCTTGAATTAACTGTGTAAACACATGGATTTGAACGATCATTATCTGTCTATCGGGACATCTCTGCCAAATCAACGCTAGCGCGCGGACATTTCGGCAAACCTCATTATCATTTGGAAGCATCGCGGCGTGATCACCGAGTGGCCGGGACCAATATTGGCAGGATTCAGCTGTAAGATGGGTGAATTGTGTCAGCGCTAGAATATGAAATTTCTCTATATTTTCCGCGAAGAAGAGGAAAACTTATATAGTCACGGTGCCCTGTAATTTGTATATCGTGAAAAACTTCCACTCCATCGCCACCTAGTCCTGTGTCACGTTGCTGAAGAGGCACATACTAGTAGTTATGGACTACACCAAGAACCTCAGTGACTCGTCGCCGGAGACCCAAAGTACCATTTCCGGCCACAACTCCAAAGAGCAGTCACCATCCGATAATGACAGCTCGCTCCGGGGTCTGGAGAAGAGCCCATTAGAATCGACGGAAGAGATTGTCACAGACGTCCGAAAGGCTAAAGGTGTCTCGACCTGGAAGGTACCAATAATGCAACTCTAAAACTGAATTTGACAGAAGCGCTAACATCTCGGGCTTGTCCTTCCTCATATAGTGGGTATTGACTCTGATAACCGTATACGTAACCGGTGCTCTATATGGACTTGATACGACCGTTGCCGCAGATGTTCAAGGAACTGTTCTTGAACAATTCGGTGAACCGGAAAAACTGGCCTGGATTGGAGTTGGATTTCCATTGGGTAGTGTTGCCGTTATCTTGTCAATGTAAGAGAACTTTATCACATCTGATTGTTGTCGATAAACTAACATCTTGCAGGGGGAAAGCATACGGCATTTTCGATGTGAAATGGCTATTCTTTGCAACAGCTGTGATGTTTGAAGTCGGTAGTGCCATTTGCGGCGCTGCACCCAATATGAATGTTAGTTATTGAATAATCTCAGCAGCCTTTTATTCAATCTGCTGACAACAGCATAGGCACTCATCATTGGAAGAGTTATTGCTGGTGCCGGAGGAGCTGGCATATACCTGGGGTAAGTAATGGAGTTCCCAATATTTTTCGCTTTGCTATGCTAAAAACTTCTGCAGAGGATTAAATATCTTGTCTTTATTGTCTTCCCCACGCGAACGTCCTCTATATATTGCAGGAACAGGAGTGTCTTGGGGTGTTGGGACTATTCTTGGCCCAATCATTGGAGGGGCCTTTGCGGAGAGCTCTGCCACCTGGCGCTGGGTAAGATTTTGAACCACCTTGTTTATTAAAATCGCTTCTAACACTTCAAAAGGCATTCTACATTAATTTGGTTATTTTCGCTGTGACCTGTCCCGTTTACATATTCGCCATCCCGTCGCTGGACCCCCAACCGACTCTCAAGCTTTTCCAGAGGCTGGCTGCAGTAGACTGGCTTGGAACTGTTCTCAATGCTGCAATTTATGCTGTCTGGGTTTTGGCCCTCACCTTTGGCGGCGCTGAGTGGGCTTGGAGTGATGGCCGAACAATTGCTTGCTTTGTTACTTGCGGCGTTCTAATCATACTCTTTGGACTGCAGCAGCGCTTCAAGGTATTCACTACTAAAGCACAGCGCATCTTTCCGGCAGGCTTCCTGTTATCACGATCATTGGTATTGCAACATTTCGCTACTGCCTGTACAACAACAACAATCTTTGCGCCAGTGTACTACATCCCACTCTTTTTCCAATTCACGAGGGATGATGGCGCTATTTCAGCGGCTGTACGACTGCTTCCTTTTATCTGTGTCACGATCTTCTGCATCATGTTTAACGGCACGCTTATGCCAAAATTTGGATACTACCAACCGTGGTATATCTTTGGAGGAGTAATGATTACTATCGGCGGAGCTTTGATGTTTACAGTCGATTCTACTACCTCGGCATCTCGAGTATACGGATACAGCGTCATCTTGGCCATAGGAACAGGCGTGGCGAACCAGGCCGCATACTCTGTTACCCCCGTAAAGGTGGCCATGGATCCGCGCTTCGGACCCCAAATGATTCCTGACGCTATTGGCTTCATTAACATGGCGCAAATCGGAGCCGCTGTCCACGCTCTGGCTATCTCTGGAACCGTATTTCAGAACCTTGCGTTCCAATATCTCCAGAGCGCTCTGGCAGGATACGGATATACGGATGCCCAGCTGCATGGTGCCATTGCAGGTACTCAAAGTCAGCTTCTTGCCCAAGCTACCGACTCTGTCAGGGCCCTTGCTCTGGAGGCTATTGTCAAGGCAATGAGCCGAGTATACATCCTCGTAATTGTTGCTGGTGGAGTTCTCTTACTTTCATCCCTTGGAATGAAGACCGAAAAGCTCTTCATGGAGATGTCAGCCGGAGGTGCTTAAAGCCACCTTTGGCCCAAGACAGTAGGGAATACGGCCCTTGGTCGGTGAGAATAAGAAGGATTGGTTCTCTTCGATCATTAGATTAATGTTTTTGAGTACGTTTAGCTCCGTTCGCCAGTCTTAGAATTGGCATATATCCCACCCTCTTCATACGGAGTATGAGCTCGGCCATTAGCGTTAGCTTGGTCCCACCACGGTCACAAATACATGATAATATGGCTTTGCTCTCAAATCTCTCTCTACTGGAAACGTTTAATCGAGTGTTCGCGAGCGGCGTCAGTGATATCATTGACAATGTCATGAGACCTACAGTATGGGTCATCATTACATGTACTGATCATGTCAAAGCCAAAAGACGGAGTGCATACGGATCGACAATTTTCTTAACTTTCAGATGTGATCAAAGCTTCATTGCTACTCTCTTTTCTCGGTCTCACACGAGTTCAATACTCTGCCTATCTGATTCCTTAAAGTGCCTCTCCAAGTAGCCAGTTGAACTCAAGATGTCTATTTTTTCATCCATGGAGGTATAAATCCTACCAGTCCCAAGCCGTTGATACCGTGGGGGGTTATCTGTGATCATTCTTAAAACAAGGTAGCTGTCCCGGAATGACCTTGCGACGCCGGTAGTGTCATTTCGAAATATAGTTTGCTCGAGATGAGCTAGTTTAACTACATGTTTCGATCCCACAGGTAATTGGTATTCAATCTTGGGATAATCGTGCCATATGAAGCTTCCCTGAACTTCAACCTTCACACCTGAAAAGGTATTACCTTCAGCAAACGGAACGGAAAGTATCCCATCCTGAGTGATTGTTGAGATTACCAATTTGGAGAACTGGAGTGTCGATGTAAAAGGTAGACCGCTCCACTTCTCTTCCCATTCTTCAATTCGAAGAGATTGGGTTGTGCTTCCAAGATATGTAATATCATCGAATGATACTCCTGGATTGCCGCATGGTAAAAGACATAACCAAGACCAAGATGGGAAGTTGTTTCTTGGGGGCGCGTCCTTAAAGTGGCCACCCGAAATCGACCACTGCAGATCAGCATACAGCGTTTCTTTCCACAGTCCAAGCATAGGCGTGTGCCCAGTTTTTGATTGGTAATAGTTAATTAAGCCTGCAGCTGCGGCTGAGACATCAGAGGGATATGAAAGCTCTCGAGTCACGTATGACTTTAGCCACACTTGCCATATTGAGAAAGCTTTCTGCTTCTTTGTAAAGTCGAAAATTTCCGATGTTGAATAAGCGTAAGTCAAAGCTGGAATCCCACCGCTTGAAGACCAGGCTCCGTCTTCGGATTCAAAAAGGTGCCGGCATTGCCACATCATTTGATCGGTTGTGAAGTATACCGTCCGAGGAGCAAGCGCTACTTCTTGGAGTACCCAACCCCGTGCAAAGTACGGAGAAGATGAACGAGATAAAAGTTTTCGAGACTCTTCTTTTAGTGTCGTAGGCCTGATCATGAATTCCTCGTAAAATTCACCCGCTGAGCCCACTGCGACTGGGCTCGATAGGTTGTGACGGACTACAGTGGTAGTTGTATGCCTGGAGATATGAAGAGAAGATAAATCAATTATACCTCCATGAGCATCATGTGCCGCAGACGCAGCGAGATTGATATAGCTTTGGCGGTATATATCTGCCATTTTTGCTGCTTCCATTTCCCAGTCTCCATGGTCGTCTTGGATGATGCAAAGGGAATCGATCCATAAGTATCGAAGACCAAGCTTAACAGAAATGAAGACGGCGTCTCTAAAGTTGAGATTCAAATTTGCTACCGGAATTCCCATATAGTGATTGTTTAAATTGGCTGACGTGGTTTTCAGTGGCGGCTCGGCTGTTGGGGGTCCCCAGCAGTGACTAAGAGTAGAATAGCGAACGTCTATCTCAACAGAAGTAGAGGTTTCGATTAATCGGACTACCTTCGAATTCTCGACATCGGAAAGATCTAAAAGCCTTTGAGGTCTCACAGTTGGCTTTTCAATACATCGGGTATGATGACAGTCGCATTCCGATATCCATTCTGACACAGCTTTCAGACGAGAGTCGAACGATGGTACTTTTTCTCGCCATAGTATTCTATTTTTAATACCTAGAACTTTATTTTAGTATTTTATTCGCTTATTCAACCACCAATCTTTGTATCTGAACTGACTTTCAGGATGTGCAAGATAGTATACTGGGTCTCGAGGGCCTGCACTTGGAAATGGAAGATCTTCTATCCAAGTGACGTTTATTAAGCGTCGTTCGGACCCCCCGCCGACCTCTGCAAATATTCTGTATGACACTGGAGTAGGTTCTCGCCCATCATAACGAGGCTTCCCATCTAGAACATTCCGAAAAACATATTGGCAAAGCGGACACTGGGCCGCTGAAACCTCCAAAGCTTCAAAACTTGGTTTGTAGGGTATCTCAAATCCGTCATCACATGATAAATCTGGGGTCTTGGTCCAGATAATGAAGCTCTGGCAAGGTGGACAGAGGATGTGATTTTGCGCATCGGCGGCCATAGCGGGCCATTTGCTAGCTTTGTTAGAGAGGTTTCTGTTCTGTGAATCTGAGGAACTATTACGATCCGGCCAAAGCCTTATTAGTTGCTCTCAAATTGTGCTGAACAGAGAGCAATGCAAGGAAGAATATTGTTCCCTCCACGTGGCCCCTATGAGTCATTTTCTCGCTTACCACTTGCCTGCTATTGGTCTGAAAACAACCGCTTTTTAACACAGCTTCATGAACTTCGATCATAAACTTTTAATATTCTACAATGGGACTACGTTCGTTTGCCGGCAACTCTCTGGCCAATGCAATGTAGGTGACATTCAAGTAGTCCTGGTACACTTGGGGCTTCCCCGCTTCCATTTGCTCAAGTACCAGGATGCGTACGGCCAGACTACCTCGAGCGTTATTATCGATGGAGTACAGACCATATCCGCTCTAACCTTCTCTATTTTTTGTGTCAAGCTTCAACGTTTCAGGCTATGCGATGATTTATTCTACTAATTTCTATAATTCAGTCATTATACCATAGACATCGAAAGAATCCCAGCATAAATCGTGTTAGACTAAGCAAGATGTACGCCCCACGGGGATGGGGTTCAACCTCCGTCTTAATACGATAGTTTCTACAAAGCAATGTAGTTTTGCGTTGTCTGGCGGACCACTGCGGTTCAGATAGGAATATGTTACTGTGCAAATAGGAAGACTCAAAAGCATTTATAGCGTTGCCCTCAATTAATTCTAGCTTTAATCTGCAAAGTATTATAAACGCCATGTGGGTGGTGTTCTCTGATGACGCCGCATCTGACCTCTTCTTTGACATTTGTTTTAGTTCTGGCATCGTTGGCACATTTGTAAATATTCTTCATCCCCACGTTTACGCGTGCGTTCCATTCAACCTCATCGCAATTTCGTCTCTCAAGCCCGGCTCATTGGCATCCCTTGTTTTTGCCCACTTCTTCAGCATGGGAAAATCTCGGCACAGGTGGCGGTTCTCAAAGTCAGGCATCAACCTGTGCTTATTTTCCGACCATATAATGGGGATTGGTGTGAGATTGCCATGGCACATCATTGATTGCCTTATAGTATCGATGCAGTGGTCGATGTGGGTCATCAGGGAGTCGCTTTTCATCTCAGGGTAGTGGTCGATATAAATCATCTTTCGGTGCATATTGAGGCAGTGAAGGTCGTGGAATACTTCAAACCTGTTGCAGATTGATTGGTCAGCGGTCTGTCTTCTTAACCAGTGACAAATGCAAGAGAACTTACTCAACCTCATAAAGACCAAATTGAGGGATCAGATATTCATCTGGTCCCAAATCTTTAACTTCGTCTTTTGTAGCAAAGAGATCTTGAGCTTTAATAATTGTTAGCAAGATATATCTAGAATATGTTACATTAGGCGCCTAACTTACGAGATGTGATGCTTTCCCATGCCTTGTCCATCTCTTCGGTGGGCGTGCCAACCCAGTCAAGCTCATTTTCATTACGCGTTCTTACCAGATCACCAGTTTCATTATACACCAGTCCACTGCTGAACTTAACGTATCGTGTCTTGATCGCATCTCTTGCTCCCTCTAAAGAACTCGGATCAGCTTCAAATTGACTGTTAGTGAATGACATGATACATACTCCACTCAAATATGGAAAGGTCTCTTGTGCTAACAAGAGCCTTTCTAGAGTGCCATTCTATGGCCACCAAGGCAATTACCACAACAAATAAGCAGGCGGTAGAAATCATCCACGGCAAAGGCTTATTGTACCACTTTGTCTTCTCTCGTTGATAGTGCGTTCCTTCTCCGTCACCGGCAAGCGGCCATGATTCCTCATCGACCTCTGTATGGCTATCGCTATCACTAAGGGAGGAATACTTAGGCTTCTCTTCCATATTGTGAGAGTTGCGAGTATATGTCGTCCACCCGCAACCGAATAGTGACAAAAGATGATGGAAATGTTTTTAACGGGTTTTCAAGAGAAGTTGTCAACGAGAAGAAATGCTCCGTCTATGAAAGTTTATCTCCTAATAAAGAAAACAAGATTACTAACAGAACATGTAAGCAATGGCTATCATTCCTATACAGCAAACGCTTACAATATTCCCACAGCAGACCGCTAAGACATAGCTGATAAGAAGAGGGCGTTTGGGGATGAAGAAGCATTTGGAACTGGCCGACGAACAATACATGTACACAGAGATCTTCATTGGCTGCGTGGCCTCTGGTGATACGTTGATGAAGTCTGGTGAGCATCATGATCGGATCGCTGGCCAGCGAGATATGATTGTTTTTTAAAATGGAAGATGCTGGTATTTGGGACGAGGTGTCTTGTGTTCTTGTAAAGGGAATTTTCGATTATGGCGAGAGCCACAAGAACAAGGTGTGGCAGCCATTTGCCGCTGCTCCGGCGGCATCTGTACTGAAGGCAGTCTTTGGACGATACACCCTGACCGAGTCATCATCTTCTCACCTAGGGGTTGCTGTTCTTAATTCGCATGTCTGATACGGAGTAGCATAATAGTTGATTTTGAGTTATGAGATGAGTTATATACTAATATTATAAATTGCGTATACACAACAGGTCCTGTCTCTGATGTCAAATGGGTACACGTGCGGGTGACGAAATAATTCAACTTATAACGCAACAACTACAGAGGATGAACTCACTAGGCAACTAACAGGTCCATTTTTCAGCGTTACAGATAAGAAATGGTAGGGATGATGGTTGTTACAGTAAGCCTGCATTGAAAGAAGAGATTGAATAAGACATCGGAGTTTGGCCTTAACTTCCGACGCCGAATTGCTACACAACACCAGTATAAATAGATAGAAACAAATTCTGCGCTGAGATTCACCATAAAGATTGTTTTGTATTCTCAGATCTCCCAATAGATCACACATTACAGTTATTTTGCTACTGCTTGGATCTCATGAATCTATTAAATGTCTCCTAAGGCAATCTCTTTTCACTTTTAAGCTATGTGGATCATATCCACTCAGATTGCTATTACACTATGAATACTACGGCAGACGGAAAGGATACTACGGTATTAAGTACGTCAGCCCATTGACGCCATGTCGTTACGGTTTGACAGAAGTCTCCACGCTAGAACCCGGGTGGCTTTCACCTTGAAAACACTGTTTATCGTTTTACCTACCAGCCTCATATGTTACCTTATAACGAAGGACAGTGTTGTTTAACCAGGTGAAGAATCAAGATAGTTGGTCTTAAAACACCAACTACTGTTTCTGCTTTCTTTGTTGAACCATGCAATTCCAAAAAAATCGGCTTTGACAAATTTACTTACTTAGCGCCGAGTTCTCTCGTATTCCAATCCTGCCAAGGGGATGTTTTTGAAGGTGTTTACATGGATGTTGACAGGGGTGCCACTGCCAATCCTCGGCTTTAGCACAAGTCAGCAGGATTGGCAGTAGCACAAGCCAGCAAAGCCGTAGATATTTTAAAAGACCGTGATACCCTTCTGCTTGGTAACCCTGAGTCAACCTTGTGTCAGACATTTTGAAGAGACCGTTCCAATGCATTTCTCAAAGCAGGCGGCAGTGGTTATTCTAGGTATTTTCCCTCAATGTCAATCTGGAAAACAGCGACGGGTGCCACAGCGTATTGACCGCGTTCAGGTTTGACTAGAGCCAGCAATGCAATTCAGGCCACCATCCTCGCCGATAGCAATCGAGATGGCAAAGTAGATTTGACAGACCAGACTGATGCCGACAAAACTTTATGGACCGAAGAATATGGCGCTCTCTTCCTAGCCAACATTGGAGATACGGATGGCCGATGCTCGGCCAATGTCACGTCTTCAACGCTTGATGGAGAATTGTCGATGTGTAACGACGCTTCTGACAATATTCTCCGCAATTCCAAGTACATTGCTCCGCTTCTCACGCTGCCAATCCAGAATCTCAGTGATAATGCTGTCGGCAGCATTGGCATCTCAGGAGAGAATGCAGCCGATAATGTGCGCATCTTCTACAAGGCTGGCGAAGACTGGGTGTATGTGACGGAAAACACCACCTTCGCCGCGCAAGAACTCAGAGTAGGACTGGAACTAGGCATCGACGGCCGTACGACGCGGTACCCGCAAGTTTGGGACGGCCGTGTTCAAGTTCTTTTCAACGTCACTGACGGATCAGAATCGGGCAGCGACTTGGTTGCACTGCGGGTTGCTCCTGTATTGACTCATCATCACCTTCAGCATGCTCAACAAGTCTTCACTAATAACTATCCGGGCATAGGTCTTCCACAAGAAAAATTCGTCGAGGCACTGAAAGGTCCTGTCGCTCAGGCCGGCATTGAGACGCCTATTTTCGCGTTCACTAAGGATCCTGATATTTGGGTACAAGATTTCTTTGAGCCGGGCTATTCCAGCATCCCCGGGCCCGACGGACCTGTGGTGTTGCGCATAAATATCAGATCTGGACAGGAGTTCCGCTCTGCCGGCCGACAAATCTTCACAGACTTGCGATCCGACTCCGTTGGCGCAATCCAGTATCTGTGGCGTGGAGGTACTACTGATTCTATGGGGAATCTGGAAACAATCCCGCCGCACAGCTTCAACAATAAAACATATGCTGCCGGCCGTATCATAATGGGCCAGCAAGACTCGGAAGATCCATGGATCATGGCGTTTCTTAGGGCGCAGGAGACACAGGACCCCGTTATTACTGACCATGATTGGCTTCTGGTCGGGCATACCGACGAGTACATGCAGTTCCTCCCGGCCAACAATTCGCGAGGCTGGATTGTTATGCTTGCCGATCCACTCGCCGGTATCCAGCTTCTGAAAGATGCGCAAGCGGCTGGACATGGTGGTGTTACGGCCGTGTCACGACTTCAAGATGCCTCTGATCCCAAGCAGAGTTCTCAGTATTGTCTGCCCAAGCTCACCATCGATCAGGTCCTGCAACTTGCCAACCTGACAGGGCTCAATACCTACGCCGCGGAGTACATCCAGAAGAATATTGAAATCGTTAAAAGCGCTGTTGGTCTCACCGATGAAGAGATTCTTCGCGTTCCCGGCATCTACTATAACGAGACATTTCCCTGCACAGTCAATGGGGCTCAACCTCAGCGGCTCAACAGCGTCTCCGCATTCGGGGGAGTACAGGCGTCGAAACCTCACTCGATTATCGAAGCTATCAATCCCAATGGACAGTTGGAGAAAAGACAGACTCCGATACGTTTTACAGGCCCCCGTCTCACTGCGATGTACCCAGGCGCTATCAATGGTGTCGTGCTGAGCGATTCTCAGATTCTGGCACCCGCTCAATGGGGCCCAATTATTGATGGAAAAGACATATTTGCGACAGCAGTCCAGGATTCATATTCAAAGATAAACTTTAACGTTACGTTTATCGATGATTGGTATGATCATCACGAGCTGGACGGCGAAGTTCACTGTGGAACGAATGTCTACCGCGACGCGTCAGCTCCTTGGTGGTGAAGCCTTTAGACGGTTGGGTCAACACTAAATTTAGATTCATATGTGGAATATGGATAGTGTAATAGTCGTCTATTATATTTAACTATATTAATTGATGTAATTTCAACAATCTTGGATGCTGCCTTTTATGCTAGCCATATCCTTGATCAATAAATCCGCTCAATGTGTAACATCTCGCCTGCAAATAGAAAATTTCATTAACAAGAATCTTCAATAACAACAAAGCTTGGAGTATGCCATTTCTCGTTTCCCTAGCTGGGTTGAAGCTCGTGATGTGCACCTTTCTTCATCCATCCACTCCTCTTTAAGCAGTGCGTTTGAAACTCGCTCGAGCAAGAGCATACGCAAATTTTGCCGCTGCGAGCCAACTTCCAGGCTTCCACCAGTCCAAACCGGCCCCTAATCGCGCTACCTTTACCATAATTCGCGGAGGGAAATCTGGCGGTAACTTCTGTGCAAGCGTCATCCCCTGGTCTCGTTTTGCGCTTACACCGTCCCGTTTTGCAGAGCCAAGTAAAACTACTAGTTCTTTCAAATTCGGCTCAGTACAATAAGCTGGCTGTCAAGGTTGCTGTCGCCACGAATCTGCTAGCTGGCCTGCGTTGAATGCGTCGAATCCCATCGCTTCTACCAATTCCATCACAACTGCCACAGACTTGTTGTCATCTCCTGAGACGGGAAGTGCTACTCTCTTGGAAGAACCCTTTGGTTTCGCGCTGGAAGCAATGTTGAGAGCAACGATATTATTCAATGCCTTGACAACTGGGAATGAGAAGGTTTTCGATATCCAAACACTCTCTGCCATGCCTTCGTCTAACGGCCGGATGTTTCCATCGCGCGTGGGATAATAATTGCAGGCATCAATCAAGATTGTGCCGGGCCGCAAAGATGTTCGTAAAAGCGGCTGTAAGGGTGGAATACCACTCATCGGTACAGCAAGAATAACGACATCCGCTTCAGATACTGCGCGCTTGGTGTCCATTGCTTTGGCACCCGTTGTTCTCTCCACGTTACGAAGACTATCAGGACCTCTTGAATTGCTAATGCTGACAGAGTTGCCAGCATGTATAAGCTGTGTTGCTAAGGCAGTCCCGACCACGCCAGCGCCAATAATGGCGATTTGGCGTGGTATGGTTGCTTTTGGAGGTTCGCCGGTTGCTGCCATATTTTCAAGTACTGTAAATGTTTTTCAGCTGAGTGATAATTGTCAAAGATGCAAGCTAAATGTGTAAGATATTTTGGGATGGAATTGGAAAGCTGCGAAAGGTTTTTGTAAATTAAATTTATATCGAAACATGCCGTAAAGTAAGCAATTAGCTGAACTCCTGGCAGTGGAGTTTCTAACTCTCCGCAAGACGTCTTTGATAGCGCTCCGCGCCAGTCTTCTCCGCAACACTCTCCGCAACGCTCCTTTATGAGACTTCTCAGCACAACTCTCCGCAAAGCTTCTTTGCCATGGTCTTCACAATAATCTCCGCAATGCTCTCTGTACGCCATTAACACGATTTTCCGCAACGCTTATTTCTAACTTAGCTATTATAATTGTTTATTAAGTTATCAGGGTATAATGAACCGCATTGTTCGTGTTACGTTCCATGTGTGTTAGATTCATCTGTTCAAAATGGGAAGAGCATAAGCTATGAGGAACAAGTCACCAATTAACGGCGGCATAAAACCTTCAAGCATTTACAACATTCTATTCGTAGCTTAGTGCCGTGGTTATTCTCGCTTTTTGTCAATCACTGTGACGACCATAGAGGTTACGTAGTCGCTAGAAATTAATAAGATGGACAACTAAGAAGAAGAACCTAACTAATTTTGAAGCCAGGCTTTCAGTGTCTGAAACACAGTTTTGCAAGTAAAGGGCTGTCTCTCTTTTCTGCCCAAGTTTGGAGATAAATAGAGCTCCATAGTGTACACCAAGCTGGATAAATCCTGAGTAATAGCTTCTCTGATTGTAGCCCCGGGATAACGTATACTTTGATTTAAATGACATTTCATCGCTGCAAAGGCAATTCGGCATACGGTGCTTGTAATGGTACGGATCAATAGAGTGTTTAGTCTAGAAACGGCATGGAATTCGCTGTCCTCTATCAACCGTTTCCCCCCCCCCCCCCCCCAATATTATTCTGGTTTTTACCAGCATAGCATATGTATGTGTACTTATTGATGTGTCAAAGACTTCATAAGAATACTACCTTGTTACCACTACGGTGAGCCCTTGCCACCGATCAAGTAAGAAATGGGTATTTAGAAACTGGCTGTGTCCTGGATAGTGGGAGGTGTGTTGAATTGTGTTTGAAGCAATAAAGAAATCTGTGAATACAGCTCCCCACACCTTGACTTAATGGCCAGTATCTTGATAATATCTCCCTGTGACTTAGTCTTTCATTCATTGGTCGTCCAAGTCCAGTAATTTTATGATTGCTAGTCTCACCAAGTTTCACAAATCATAGAGACCTGAACAATTCGTCCGACAGCTCCCGTGTTGTGTTCATTGGCTTGGCCCAAACTTGGTGGAGCCTATTAACATAAGGTAAGCATCAAATGCGCATGGGCGCCTAATAGATCCACGGGGTTGTACACTCACGGGATAGCAGCTTAGTCAGCAACACCCGCTATAACAGGCGCTGTAATTTCCTTCTAGCTACATATACCTATCTCTCTGGGCTGCTGCTTTTATCCCTTAATATACAAGCTTTTGCCCGCCTTCTATGGCCTTTTCTATGGCATTTACTACAGGTAGGTATTACTAATAGCTCCTTTTCTAGCTGATATTCCAGCTCCTTTTCTAGCTGGTCTTCTAGCTCTTTTTCCAGCTGGTCTTCCGGCTGCTGGTCTTCCGGCTGCTGGTCTTCCGGCTGCTGGTCTTCCGGCTGGTCTTCCAGCTGCTGTAGCTGTTTTGCTGGCTTAATTAGATGGTTATGATAAGAAAAGCGAGCTTCTGATCGATGTTGTATAACCCAAAGCCTAGCCCAATCTTCTTTAACGCTTATTGAAAATTGGCAGCCTTTGCGAAACTGATTACAGGCGTACATAAGTTTTAAACGGCCGGTTTTTCTAAGTGTAGATCTTCGAATAATCCACTTATAGCTACCAGCTACAGTATAAATAGCTAAATCAAGCTCTAGCTCTTCTTTTAATTAATAGTAGTATTCAAGAGGAAGAGAGATTGCTGCATCTGCAGTTGTAAGAAAGTTGGTTGTTGTATTTATTATAGGTTATGTTAGGTATGTTGTGTTGTAAAGAAAATAGCGGTCAGCTAGAAGGAAATTACAGCGCCTATTATAGCGGGTGTTGCTGACTAAGCTGCTATCCCGTGAGTGTACAACCCCGTGGACCTATTGGGCGCCATGCGCATGTTGCATTAGTGTCCATTTTCCAGGTCCCAAGTAATGAATAACCCTACCGTAGCAACCACTCAAGGCACAGGAGGCCATTTTTAAGGCAGCGATCGCAGCTTCATGCCGCGTAGCTGCTGAGTCTTCAACACTGTCTGTGTCTCTCTTGGCCTATCCGCAGGTTCTATCTGTGCATTGCTCTCAGTCTTCAAGTTATGTCTTTATGTTATCATTCACACAATATGTACTAGCATTACATGAACCCACGCCACGATTAATACTCATTACGGTGTTCGGCTTTGATTGCAACTCGGTTGGCTGTAAACCCCGCTTGGAATAATGCGACTGCTTGATTGCGACAACGACCAATTTCGGTTGATAAAGGCGCCAGCTGGTGCCATACCCAGATATGCCATTCTATCTCATACATGGGACTTAGATTCCCAAGAGGTCACTTTTAGAGACCTGGTCGACGGCACTGGGATTGAGAAGACTGGTTACGACAAGATCCGGTTCTGTGCGGCACAAGCGAGACGTGATAGCCTACGATACATATGGGTAGATACCTGCTGTATCGACAAGGCAAATAATACTGAGCTTGCAGAGGCAATCAACTCCATGTATCGTTGGTATCAGAACGCAGCTCGATGCTATGCTTATTTATCGGATGTTATAGACTTTGAGACAAATAGTGATAGCCAGCAGTCTCAGTCTATATGGGAGTCGGCTTTTCGGAGAAGTAAATGGTTTACTCGAGGCTGGACGCTGCAAGAGCTTCTAGCACCAGCCTCGGTCGAGTTCTTCACAAAGAATGGCCTACGGCTTGGTGACAAAAGGACTCTTGAGCGACAAATTCACGAAATAACAAATATTGGGGTTCAGGCGCTCCGAGGAAACAACCTTTCAATGTATAGCGTTGAGGAACGGTTCACATGGGCTGAGACACGACAGACCACTCTTGAAGAAGATTGGGCGTATTGCCTTCTTGGTATATTCGGTATATTTATGCCGTTAATATATGGCGAAGGGAAGATAAATGCAGTTCGTCGGCTCAAAAAAGAGATTACCGATGCCAAGAGCCACGACGATGGCCCTAGTAGCCAAACAAGTATGTCACCCTCCACTCCCGTTTATATAATTCTTAGTAATTTAATAGAATACAGCTGAGAACTGTACTTGGATCGTACCGTTTGAACGGAATCCCTCTTTCACCAGCCGCGAGTCTGATCTAAAAAGGCATCGCCACATGCTTTTCCCAGGGCAGCATACTGCGAAAGTCGCAATCTCTGGACTTGGTGGAGTCGGCAAGACGCAGCTCGCTCTTGAACTGGTCTATCGAATCAAGGATGACCATAAAAATTGCTCAGTCATATGGATTCCAGCAACCAGCAAGGAAAGTTTAGGACAAGCATATCGCAATGCCGCCGCGAAGTTGGGTATTTCCGGATATGATGACGCAAAAGCAGACGTAAAAAGGCTTGTACAAAACCACCTGAGCAGTGAGAGCGCAGGCCAGTGGCTTTTGGTGTTTGATAATGCTGACGAAATCGGCATGTGGGTTGACCAGCCTTTACAGGAATCTAGTCGCCTGATTGACTATATGCCAAAAAGCGTCCACGGGTCCATCATCTTCACAACGCGCGACAAGAAAGCGGCAGTTAGGCTCGCGGGTCGGAACGTGGTAGAATTATCTGCCATGAACGAAGAGGATGGCAAAGAGCTTCTTGAGAAATGCCTAGTTGATCAGGAACCTGTTAGTCAACAAGATGTGGCAGCCCTTCTCGTCCAGCTCATGTACCTCCCGCTAGCCATTGTCCAAGCAGCGGTATATATAAATACCAACGGAATTAGCTTGGGTGACTATCTATCGCTGCTGGAAGAGCAAGAAGAAGATGTTATTGATCTTCTTAGCGAGGATTTTGAAGACGACGGTCGTTATGGCGACGTGAAGAATCCCATAGCCACTACTTGGCTTATCTCCTTTGAGCAAATCCGTCACCGGGATCCTCTTGCAGCAGACTATCTATCTTTTATGGCATGCGTAGATGCGAAAGACATACCGCAGTCGCTTCTACCACCAGGTCAGTCGCGGAAACAAGAGATGGAAGCGATGGGGACGCTGCAAGGATACTCATTCATAGCTAAGCGGTCTGTCGACTCAGCTGTGACTGTCCATCGATTGGTGCACTTGGCAATGAGAAATTGGCTTCGGAAGGAAGGGCTACTGTCTCATTGGGCTGGCAAAACTATCGCAATATTGGCAAAGAAAATGGGAAGCATCGACTACGACAAAAGAACGTGGAGGTCGTGTATGCCGCACGCGCATTACGTTCTCGGGTCGCCGCTGATTAGCGAAGATAACAAAGGCAAACTTGATCTTTTACGAAAATATGCAAAATGCCTGTATTATGACGGGAGGTATCAGGAAGCGGAAAGTGTATTGGAGCGAGTGATGGAGAATCTCAGGATGAATCTTGGGGACAATCACCCTGAGGCTCTACGCAACATGAGTAACCTAGCATCAACCTACCGGAGACAGGGTCGATGGAAGGAGGCTGAAAAGCTAGACCTACAGGCGGTGGAGGGCCTTACGAAGAAATTTGGGGTTGATCATCCCGATACACTGATTAGCATGGGCAACCTAGCATTAACATATCGGAAGCAAAGCTTGTTGGAAAAAGCTGCAAAGCTGCAAGAGCAAGTGATGGAGGGCCTCAAGACGAAACTTGGAGCGGATCACCAAGACACACTAATTAGCATGATCAACCTAGCATCGACACATAAGATCCAAGGCCGGTATGATGAAGCCGAAAGGCTGGAATTGCGGGCGATCGAAGGTTTCAAGACGCAGCTCGGGATTGATCATCCTGATACTCTGATTGGCATGAATAACCTTGCGATAACATACAGAAGACAAAACCGGTGGGAAGAGGCTGAGAAGCTACAGCTACAGCTGGTTGAGATTTGTAAAAAGAAACTTGGAACCAATCACCCTGATACGCTACATTACATGAGAAAACTCGCGGTTCTTTGGAAAGATAGGAATCGTCAAGAAGATGCTCTGGGGTTAATGCAGACTTGCTATGATCTGCAGCAAACGATATTAGGCCCAAGTCATCCAAGAACTTTAGCCACGCAATCAACTCTAAGAGCATGGCAAAAAGTAAATAAATAACCATGCATTATTCTTCAATTGCGCCTCATAAGTAAGATTGAGCCGAACATACTATATCTTATCAAAGATTGGATGCGTCATTGTATTCCGCATCCGTGCTGATGCTCAAAAACTTCCTTCAGCTGTTTTATTCTCCTAGCACTCGTGCCATACGCTCTTCACTTGGTACCGACGCCCACTTCGGTATGTTACCAACCTCTAAGATTAGATCCTCCTGTTCAAATGCCCCTCTCACCATATCGGTTCCTGGCGTACTTGTGAACAAAACTTTCATAACAGCTGGTACAGTTAGGTCATTGCTTAGATTGACCATCTTCAAAAATACTGGTGCGCTTCTCTCCCAATGTTCTTCTCGCTCGAACAACGCTACACCATCGACGATGCAGAATAGTGTCATTGTACTAGGTAATTCTTTGACAAGCCAGTCAAATAGGTTAAGCAATTCGTTATAGTCGTTCTGCTGCAAGCTTGCCATATTGAAGCTGCTCGATAATGACCTCGTGTCAAATGTATGTTGACGTAATAGCTGATCTATAATGCTAGCGAGCATAGAATGGCCTCCAACATGCTCACCAGCCTCGCTTGGGTCAATGTGTCTCCCGCAGAACCACAATACAGACAGCATGCGCTGTTTGGTTCGTAGGCCATGTGTTATGGTACTGCAAAATAGAGATAGAGGTGAGATACCTGCGATCTTCTTTGGTGGCTGGAAATCCCAGTGAACCATCAATTTTGCCGAGTTCGGAGATACTATCCAATTGCGGAATACCTGTGAATGGACTATTTGTTCGGCCTGTGAAATTTCTTTCGTAGACAGTAAAGTCTTCCTGTCATGAATGAAAGAGACATCAATGAGATCAGCGTCTGGGATCTTCATCATCCAACGTAGAGCATCTTGGTTAAGATACCATGTATAGGTTGGTGTTGGCCTATGAGGTGGTGGAAGCCATATATTATTCTGTATCGGCGAGATGCTGCGCAAATTTTCATTCTGAATAGTAAGAGTTGTGATTGTTTGCAAGGAATGCTCAAGTCTCACTGCGTGTGATGCGGTGTCATTACTCTGAGAAACAATAGTTTAAATAAGAAATGACGTAGCTCACTATGCATTCGTTGAATCTCGTTATCTTTTTCCCGTGCTTCTTTCTTCTGCTTCTCATGGTCTATGAGCAGTGACTGAACAATATTAAGCAAATCCGCCTGGCCTTGTAGTACTTGCTGTTGGCCTTTCTCCATGATTTGGGAATCTTGAGCGACGCCTAGCTGTCAGATAGACTCTCGAAAAGGGAATTACAAATAATAATACGTACGTCGATCGAATTTATGCATTTGTGATTTTTCGGCTTCTTCTAATAATGCTTTGCTTTTGGCTTTGATGGTTGTCAAGCTCTTCAGTAGATCTGTTTCGTAGCTGGCTCCCATACCCATGGCTTTAACACCACGCACAACTTCTCACGCGGGACTAAAAGTCAATTCTATAATTACCTTTATTATACGGGGCATGAAACTTACAGCGATTACTAATGAAGAAACCGATGGTCTGCTCAATTGCGAGAAGTATGGTAACGGTGAGATCGAGTGATGCGTTTGAGATATGGTGATCCTCCGGAAATGTAACGAGAAAGAACTCTATGTCGTAAATCTTTGGGATGATATCGTTGAATTCTTCGAGAACTTGCTGGCGGACGTTTGCAGCAGTTTTCATGGCCTATATCAATACGCATCAATGACAAGTTCCACTGATTACTGGTTATACGTTGGACACTAGATCTTACATCCAAGAAAATGTTCACAGCGCCCAAGACAGGCGTTGAATAAGGGCTACCAGGGTCCATGTTCGAAGCGATCTTTAGGGCCTGCGCAACAGGCGCAATGTTCTCGCTACTCTTGCGCAACATTCCTGCCACCTTGTTCGACTGCTCATATTTGGCTTTTGCATTTTCAAGTGCATTATAGACGGCATTCCAATCACTTTTGCCTTGCCGAATGCTGTATTCTGACTTCGAACGTCCACTGGGCTCTTGCGATGTTGATATGAGTCTATTCAGCGCGGCGGGGAAGAGATCATTCCAACACTTCAACGCCTCAATATTTGTCCAATTTGGTCTCGTAGACGAAATGCCGTAGTCTAATTGTTTGGAAGAATTACTCAGAGAGATAGCGCCGCCGCTTTCCGTGGAAACTGTTACTTGAGTATTCGGAACATACTTCCCGTCCTCTACATCATAGTGTGATGTAGAATTCACAAAGGCGGGGTGGTATTTTGGCAGTCGATTGTCGATGAAATCAACAGCTGCTGGCCGAGAGGTACCATCTGATGATGGGTCATTATTCGGCATGCCTTGGGCTTTTGGGTGTTGTTGTTTTAGCATGGCTGAGTGAATTTGAGATCACAACAGTATTGTTCGAGCATTCAGGTAACATATGATGCTTTTGTTCATGATATCTCAACGTGACGTATGGAGAATTGATCCAGTCCTAACCAGTAATAGCTTTCTTGTTTTGATCAGCTATCTATAGGAAGACATTAGGTGTGTATATGCCTATCTATGTAACACCGCCGAGAAAACGCCTCGTACCATATTGTCGTCAATCAAATGAACCAAGCAAGGCAAATGAGCGGCAGGATCGCCAGCCTAAATGCGAACGGACGACACAAGTTGTCCACGTGTACTTCTTAAACTCGAAGGATTCATTTGGAATCCCACATGTATGCAGCTAATGTTGCATTTGGGTGCCTCCTCTGGGGGCGAAGTTACTCCATGGGGAGATCATTGAAGCACGGCCTGCTGCCTGCTATCCACATTACGGACGAACTGCTCGTTGGTTGGACCAAATGAAATGGCCTCATATATTTATAGTGCATCCATGTCAGATATCGGATCCCTACTGCATGCATAATGAGGCTCTGGGAACGCAGCTCGAAGTAGGTGCGCATCGCCTCCGCAGTTAATGCCGAAATACCGATGCCCCGTATTACGTCTATTGACACTATTGTTGATGCTTTAATAGTAGTTGCAATCCATTGGCTGGAAACTATTTTGCTCTTCTCTGAACCAAAGAAGACTTGTTACCTTTATTTCTCAGCGGTAGAAGAAGCTCTATTGATACTATAATCACGTTGTGACCAATATGAGGGAAAATCCCCAACCTCAGCCACCCTCTTTTTTGGGTGTAGATGCTCAGGATGGCATCGACGACGCACCACGTTTTTCTCTCGATTCAAAAGCAGATTTGGCAGCACCTATACCCCAAACTTCTACAAACTCCACTAGTGAGATTGAAGCTCTCAAGTTGCGGATTGCTGAGCTTGAGATGCGACCCCAGAATGATGCGCCAACGCCGTCCTTAAGCCAAAACCCGACAGATGCAGGAGCTAAACAAGGAAGCAATCAGCCAAAAGTAATGGCCAACTTGGAGCGATATAAGCGAATGGAGGAATGCCTCTATCTTCATCGGAAAGAATGGGAATCGGACGGTGGACCAGCGACTTGGAGCATGAACGAATTTAGCGATAGGCCCGAATGGAGGGACCAAGTTGGCCAGTATGGACCGTGGAGGTATCTGTGGGAAATTAAGTCCGACAAGAAATACGAAAGACCAGATCCCTTCGATCGCTATCACGTCTGTGAAGCAGGCCACGACAAGCAGAATAAAACTGAGTATGACGAGTATGATCGAACGATTGATTACGGGTATCGTCGAGAGAGGCTTCGTAAAAACTTTGAGTGGGATCTGGACCGTCTATTCTTGGCGGAAGAAATGGAGCGTCGACGGCAGGGTAGTGTAATGCATAAACCAAAAGCATCGGACGTCTCGAACCAGAAAATGCAGCAGTCTCATGGCCACGATACCGACGCTATAGATGAGGCCAGCCTCATATTTTATGCTGAGCCAGAAATAAAGCGTCTAGACTGGTCTGGATTCAAGCCACTGGCAAATTCGCTGGAGAAGGACGCACATGCTATTGACGTTCTCGTCGGGGAGCCTATCATTGAAGATAGTAGTCTCAATCAATCTCTAAATTGGTTTGACTATCAGCCCCGGCAACATCAGAAGCCAGACTGGCTCAGAGACGGTAAATTCGCGCAAGACGTCGCGGCCGGACTGATACAACTGCCAGAGAGAATACGGATCAATTCCACCATTTTGAGGAAGGCCATGGCCAAGATTCTTGGATCGGATGGGCAGTCATTAGATGATACCGGGGAAGGGTCTGTATCGGTCATCTTTACAAGGCCGTTCAAAGCTATTACATATTGCGAGCCTACACTTCGTCAGTGGCATGCTGAGCTGGAAAAGAAGCATAATAAGGTATCAACTTCCACCAAAGAAGAGACGGTCATTAGCGACACATCTCTTTCCACACAACAAACTGTCCAAGAGACTGCTGTACCATCAATTTCGGCCAGCGATGAGCACCTTGGGAAAGAGTTGGCTCCAGAGTCCTTGATAGACAAGCTCAATACAGCATCGCCAGACGAGGCCAAGCAGCAGAAAGAAGAAGATCAAAAAGAAGGGAACGCACAGAGCGACGCAGATTCGCTGAAAGCACTAGGCCATTTACAGTGCATACTCAATTTCATCGATTCAGACATATTAGCCAGGAAATCCGCCCTCGATGGAGTTCAAAACCACAAAGCCTTCTTCTCCGACCTCTGGCATCTTTTCCGACCAGGTACAGAAGTAATCAGAAGCAATGGTAAACAGGCTTACAGGGTCATAAGAACCACTAGCTCGGCCCATCGGTTTGTCAACACCAGATCTTGGTGGGATAATATTGCTACGCAGAAACGAAGCACATCTTTCCTCCTTGATTGTGTGTATATCGATTTTGATGGCACTAATCTGGGACCGGTATATGTACAATTTTCCATCAAAGTCTTTGAGGGAGAGAAAGAAGTAACCTCATTCGAAGTCTATCCGCTTCGTTTTCATCGAACAAAACGATCAGACTTTAGTGACTCGGAATGGGACCAGGTCCAGGAACTTCCGAGTGACGAAAGGTTTCGCCGAAAGCTCATCAATCGGGGTGCAAAGTTGATGAGCGTGCTTCCGATGAAACACATGTACTATTCTGGTCTAAATCTAGAAACGCGAGACGAGGTTGAGAGTCAGGTTGTCATCGACTTTGACATCCCCGCATCGATAGACGCCCCAGATGATCCAAACAAGCCAGTCCCTCGAGACAGACCGAAATGGAAACCAGAAATACGCAGCGTTATTACGAAACTCACAGAATCATCAGATAAAGGGTCCAAGGGAGATCTAGGACAAAAGACTTGTCACGGACCGTGCTGCTACGGAGAATTTGTATACGACGACACGTTTATCGATCAGAAGGAGGCGACCGAATACATCGAAAGCCTCGTGCCGAAAACGCGCGCTATCGACGATCACTCCTCGGTGGCAATTTCACCACGGCCCTTGAAAGAGGTGCAAGCGGATACAAGCGGCGTGGGCTCCATTTCAAACGATGAGCTTGTTATTATGACTCATAGAGTATTTGGTTTTGTTCTTCGAAGTCGAAAATGGGGTATGTGGCTTAATGGAATGCTCAATAAGGTTATTGATCTGACAATGGCGAATTTAGCAAAATTGGATCTCTCCTATATTACCGATGTTCACTCTTCAATCCCTATCGAGATAGCAGACAACTCGGCAGTGGAACCAAATACCGATGAGACAGAACCGAGCACTGCCCTTGACCGCCTTGTCCTCGAAGAAGGACATCGGAATATGATTGTGTCGCTTATCTCGCAGCATTTTCGTGAAAAGGCATCGTCGAGATCACAGAAAGAGGAATTTGACATTGTGAAGGGAAAAGGTGAATACCTATCTGAATCAATTCACAGTTTGGGAGATCTATTACTTACACCCAAGTAGGAAAGGGACTTATTCTACTCCTCCACGGCGCCCCTGGAGTAGGAAAAACATCTACAGCCGGTTCGTAACCTCAATTTGTTTTCAGACTCGAGATATGTACTGACAATTGGCACTCATCAGAGGGCGTGGCGGAGCTGTTTCAGAAACCACTGCTACAAATCACCTGTGGTAAGAACACTTGTTGCCAGGTTTGGGCGAACTTCTTCAATGATGTTGACTTGCTTTTTCTATTAAATAGGTGACCTTGGATCAACAGCACGAGAAGTTGAAGAGGCCTTGGAGACGAACTTCGCAATGGCAAGCAAGTGGGGATGTATCTTGCTACTTGATGAAGCGGACATCTTCCTTGCAGAGAGGACTAGAGAAGACTATGTAAGAAATGGACTTGTAGCCGGTGAGTTTGTCATCCGCAGCCAATATCTTTAGGGTGAGATACCTAACCATTAATATCAGTCTTTCTTCGAACTCTAGAGTACTACAACGGTATTCTGTTCTTGACGACGAACCGTGTCGGCGATTTTGACGAGGCCTTCACATCACGAATACACGTCAGCCTGTATTACCCCGAGCTTGACCACAAGAAGACAATCCAAGTGTTCAAGCTGAATCTGGAAATGATCGAAAAGCGCATAGCCCAGAAGGGAAAGACGATTCAGTTAGACAAGACAGACATCTGCATGTTCGCGGGCGAGCACTTTATGAAGCACGAGCACGCGCGCTGGAATGGCCGACAGATCCGCAATGCCTGCCAAACAGCGCTGGCGCTGGCTGAGTTTGAGGCTCAAGGGAACAACCACAAGGCTGTTCAGATACCTAATGCTGCCATAAAGCTCGAAGTGCGACACTTTAGTGTGGTACAAGAAGCGTACCTTGAGTTTGCCAAGTACATGAACGATCTATATGGTACAAATGCTGCTAGGAGGGCAAAGGAAGCGAGACTCCGAGCTTTGTGGGAGCTTGAACGCAACATCAACCTAATGGACAAATCTTCATTCATGCTTGGGGCACAAAATCAGCCACAAGCAAGTTCTCAACGGTATCCACCATCTCAGCAAGGATTCCGCCCATCCAATTTTCAGCAGCAGCAAAGTTTCCCGCAACAATCACAGCATCATGGGTTTCCGCCAAATCAGTTTTACGAGCAACAACCTCCGTCGCACCAGAATCCCAACATGGTTATGCCTCAACCGATCCATTCCAATCACCCTCAGATTCATGTTCAAGAGGAATTGCCGGGAAGGCGATCATGGGACTCCCAATCTGGGAAGCCTTTTGGAGCTAGTGAGGATGAGAATAGATCCAGAGAACTTCCTCGGTCAACCCCGATACCATACCAGCAGCAGCAACAGGGTAGTCAGAACTGGGTGCAGCAGAGCGTTCAAAGCATGTATGAGGGTTCTGGACATCAGGATGGCTTCGAGCGGTCAGACGGCGATTATTCGTTGGGTACTAGGAGGTAGGCCCTTGTCAGACTCTACTGGATAGCAAATATATATATATAGCTCAAACCTCGTTGGTAAACCCCTGGCTTCACGTACTACCAGGTAGTAGACGCTACTATAGATATCTTCATATCTAATAGTACAGCTACTACCTCATCTATGAAACGTACTTAAAGTACCTAGTAGTGTTAAGGTTTTCATAGTATACGGGTACTACTTACCCATATACCTAGGCAGGTCTACAGGAAGCTCATACCTTCAAGCCTTAAAGTGGAGGCACAGATAAAGTTCTAAAGCATTGGTGGGTCAGAGAGGATCAATCTTGCACCGCAAATGCCCGACCTAAAGGAACTGCTATATAAGCGTGCAATCTTCTCCCCAACCCATCTTTTGCAAACATTATCCATCACCATTTTCAAATTCTTGCTAGCAACCCATTTGTCTTATAGACCAGAAGTCTATACAGCTTCTGCATCGAACATCATATATCCCACTTCTGTGCTAAAATGGCTTCCCCGCCAACCATCGTTGACCCCCTTACGGGCCACACCCACACTATTATCCTGTTGCACGGCCGTGATAGTGAAGCAGGGGAATTTGCCACCGAGTTTTTCGAATGCGAGGCCACAGGAACAGAGCAGACGCTGCCGAATCTATTCCCTACAGTCCGATGGGTATTCCCACAAGCCAATTTGCTTCATTCCGAGCGCTTCGGGATCAAAATGTCCCAATGGTTCGATATGTGGAGTGTGGAGGATCAACAGGAGCGCACCGAGCTGCAAGTCCCCGGTTTACGATCGAGTGTCCGTCGAATTGTTGAATTGATCAGACAGGAGGAGCTGCTTGTGCCAAGAAACAAAGTATTTCTGGGTGGAATCAGTCAAGGCTTTGCAACGTAAGACCAACTTTTCCATCCAACCCGCAGAGTCTTATTGACAAATCTTTCTCTCTCAGTGCTTTAGCCGCATTCTTCGCCGATGGCAAAGGAGGTTTCGCTGGTCTATGCGGGTTTTCCAGTTGGCTACCGCTTGCCAATCAAGCCTCATCGGAGATCCAGCTCGTCCACAAAGAAGCTGATCAAAAGCTAGCTGCCATGCAGCGATTATATCTTGGTGACGATACACAGCAGATGTCCTTTTCATCACAACAGTTGAAGTCGACGCCGATCCTTCTCGAGCATTGCCGTGACGATGACATTATCAGTGTTCAAAGCGGTTTACTTCTGCGCGACTTCATTGAGAATCTAGGTCTCAGCGTAGTAGTGTTCTATGAATATGAAAGCGGAGGTCACTGGTTCAATGAGCCGCAGGGCGTGGACGACTTTGTGGTGTTCTTGCGAAGAGATATCAAGTCAGACCACACAGACCAAGGGGCCACCAATCTACGTGACCACAGCAACTCGGATCAATGCGAAGAGTGAAAAACAATGCAGCAGCGTCGCGACAAGGTTTTCTGTTTTGGTTCTGGTTCAAATGCATAGCGAATACCGTGAGATACAATAAGTTTGACTTTGTTAGATACTTTGGTGCGCTGTGCTTAAAGTCGTAGAGTGAACGCTATATCCGCATCTTCGTAACAAAGTGACGTGAATAGAACCGACAGAACGATTGGGTAGCAAAAGTGTATCCAGTAGATGCTGTACCAATCTCTTATTATGGCTTGCGCCTACCAACCAACATAAAATGGGGTTCAATTGTAACTTCTTCAACGATATAGCAAGCCGACTAGAGCATCCCAAGAACTCTCCTCGTCTTCAACTTGAGCGTAGTCCCCAGTAGCAAGCAGACTTGCTTTGACCTTTACAGAGGCCTCTCGAAGACTCAGTGCATCTTCTTCTCTGCCCATGCGCTCCAAAACTTGTGACAAACGCCATTGGATTCTCGCCGACTCGCCCGAGTTTCCTCTATGCTGCTCATTCATCCTTGAAATAACTAGTGATTTTTCAAAGTGTTGCAACGCAAGTTCATTTTCTCCTTGGAGCATAGCGATCCATCCCAGCCGGTACTGTGCAGCCATCACACTTGCGTGCGTAGGTTTGCCTGCGGATACCAGATCGTGAGCTTTTGTGGCGAGCGAGTATGCTGTTTCAAGATTACCACGCCATGCTTCAATCTTGGCACGCTCATATTGAGTTCTAGATGGGTTGATAGATCGCATGCGTCAGCAGTTATTAGTATAAGAACCCCAGACAGGGAGCGAACTCACTCTCCATCATAGTGACTGTTGGGCCCATGGATCTTCTTCTGGTAGCCCTCCGCGTCATCAAAGTCACGCAAGGCGTCTTCAAAACGGCCCAATTGCGCGTTTGCGCGTCCTCTATTTCGCAAGAAGCGGTCAATGTTAAACTGTTGGTAGCAGCTCAGCTCAGGTACAGTCTTAGCCATCAAAACCGCCTCGTCAAGATAGGTTATTGCATCTGAAGCCTCGAAGACAGAGACTCTTGTGTAACCCATATTGCTCCAGGCATTAGCAACATCGTTGCTCGTACTCGAGGAATATTTAACAACGATGTCGAATTCCAAGGACGCAGAACGCTTAGCAAGAATGCTGCGACCAGTTCTCTCATAAAGCCCTAATAAACTTCGGTGGACTTTGGCAGCCAATGCGGAACCATTCTCTGCGGTCTCTAAAAGAGACAAGAGGGAGCGCTCGGCATCCAAAAAATGCTGAATCTCAATCATATACCTAGACCCTAGTCAATGAGACATAATGCCACCGATTTTTATTACCAAAAACACACACCAAATGTCATTAATTATGAGCTCAGTATATAGTTTCTGGTCATCATTTTCCAGTGGCTCTGTGAGCTTCAAGGCAGCCACCTTGTCTCTTAGAGCCTGGATGTGATGATGAAGTGCAGCGCAGCGATTCCATTGGGAATAAAAATGATTTGCTCCGTCGTTCTTGGGGAAGTAAGCTCGCAATAATACTAAAATATTATGAATGGATATTTTGCGAGCTGCTGTCGACATGTCCAGAAAGTATGCATGCTGTAAGAGACGGTGGACGGACATCAAGCCGGTCTCGGGGTTGATTCTGACAAGTGACGCGTCAAGTAGTTCACTCTTAGCATCTTCAACCCTGTGAAGCTATTATTAGCACGTAATGCAATGCCTCGTGGACGTGGAATAACCACCTGTCAACATCTTCTAACATGTCTAGCCCAGTTGTCATGCTCGTTCCTCTTGGTTGGAAGACATATTGTGGAATAGATTCAGGGCTCAAGATGCAAATCAAACTCATTAGTATCGTCGCATCTTCACTCAGATTATGAAAAGCTATACGCCAAATGTTGTCAAGATCGTGTGGGTACCAGTAGCCATCCCGTCCTTTAGACTGCTTCGATCGTGTGTATCCTGTTTTCGGCTCGCGCCGCAAATACGGAATAAAATCCTGGACAGATCTGAAACGGCGAGAGTTTTTAATTTGTTTTGCCGTAATGTCAATGGCTAATGCCAGGCCAAGCTCACAGGAAACCTCCCTTGCTGCCTGGACTTCTGCCTCTGTTGCTTCAAATTGTTCGGTGATTCGGAGGATCATTTCTGTACTCTCTGACACTGTGAAAGGCGGGACTTCAAGAGGTCGTGCGATGACTCCTGTACCTGCAAGAATTTCACTGCGACAAGTTATAAGGATCCTACCTTGGCCAAAAGTTGGCCAGTAGCTCTGTAAGTCGACCTGGCTTTCCACGTTGTCAAATACAAGAAGCCACGGCACATCTGTTCGTTGGAGCCACTGCAAGACCAAGTGTTGGTTTTTCTCTGGGGTATTGGTCTCGGAAAACTCCTTGAATTGAAGGTGTCTGGCCACATCGCTATAGGATTTTGCCCTTTCGGCGTTTGTTTCGCTTGAGATCCAGATAATGACATTGAATCCTTCCGACCAGAGCCTATTCGCGTACTCTAATGCAATCTGTGTTTTGCCAATACCAGCAGCTCCCCAGAGAGCTATTGAAGTAGGACGGATTGGCTGTTTGCGGAAAGATTGTTCAATCCTATCTAAGATGTCTTCTCGGCCAAAGAATTCGGGATTCCGTATAAAGGGTATAGTGTGATAGCGCGTGGAGGCAGGTAAGGGCGATAAGTTTGCGAAATGCATGTCATATAGCCGCACAAGCTCGGCATTCGATTTCATAGCTGAAACGAAGCTTCTATCATCCGTCTTCTCAAAATTATCTTCGCTGTCAAGAATCTGCCGACATCGTTCAGCAAATTGTGACACAGGCTTTCCATTCTCGGGAGCATTACGTATTCCGAAGTTTCCTGGTTTTCATCGTCAGCATCGGTCCTAAAGATAATCGGGCAAACTTATGAGAAAGCGCTGACTTTAGATCCTACCATGTTAGCGGGTATTTGTCGATGAACTGACGGCACTGATATATATTGAGACTGATCGGAAGACGTCCACGACACGCTCAAGCAAAAAACCTATAAACCGATGTGACTGGCGTCCTGATATTGCATGTATCAGGCTACAGAGGCGATCAAGGTCATTCATACGGCCATTGGGATCTATAGAGGGAGAAACACGTACATGTAGCCTGCATGAGGCACAGATGAACCCCTCACGGATACAAAAATTAACCTGCAGCTTTGGTGGTCAAAGCCTCAGTTTAGGAATGCTGCGACACCCAACAATTCTGCAGATGTGCTCGACGGGGTTTCCTTTCCAACAGGCATCGGCTCTGCATGAACCATGGAAAGTTTGTAGAGTCCGTTGGCGCCCTAGAGCTCTACCAAGCCTGATGTGCTTTAAGGTGGCAATGCATCAGTTCATAGACCACCGTTATCTTTATGATAGCTCGGCCTATGTGTAACTTTTGCCCGGATTACTCTTCATGTACCTAGATGAGCATCCATAACAGCGAGCAATCTTAGCGGAAGTGTAGAAACGAAGGGAAATTCACGAATGCTCACTGTCTTCATTCTGGCCACTGCTCGGGGCAGGATGGCTCCCAAGCTGAGCAGGTTAATTTGCCACGTCGCAGATTTAGCTATGCTGTTAATCTCTTCTGTCGGCATTACTTGAGTTGCTTCGTAAAAAGAACAACGATTGGTCAAGTTCTGGGGCCTCGTTTTGGGTAATCGATTCGGACAAGAAAGTCACCAGGTATGCGGAATCACACGTAGGAACGACCAGTTCCAGACGACGGGAAATCTATGGCTCCATTATTCCTTTACTCTTGTCTAGGAGCTTCTAAGATCTATCGTCAGGTTCGAAAAATTTCTTTCCCCACCATCTAAAGTGATGCTTGAACCCCTCCTGGCTGATTTCCTCTACATCTGCCGGTTCCAGCTTCACTTCAGTAGCAATGATGTACTCCTTGAGGTGAGACTGATTAGACGTTGTAGTGATAGGAATAATATTCTGTTCAATGCACCATCTCAGCAATACCGCAGATTCTGGCATCCTATACTTTCCTGCGAGTGATGGAAGAAGCTCGTCAAGTGGCGAGGGATCCTCGAGTGGCACTCCTTTGCCCACAGTGATTGGCGCCAGACTTTTGAAGGACGATACCTCAATGCCATGTTCGCGCATCCAAGGCAAAAAGTTATTGGCGCGTTGGAGATAGGGATGGAATTCTAGCTGATTGATAACCGGTTTAATAGTGCATGTCTCGAGAAGGGCTTCGATGTGATGCCTTTGGAAGTTGGAAATGCCAATAGACTTGGCTTTTTCTTGCGCTTTGACGGCTTCAAGTCCCTTCCATGCTGCTTGTATACCTTCGTTGGAACCGATTACGTACGGGTTGTGCAAAAGGTATCTGCTAGTTCGTAAGTAAGATATGCTCTGTACCGGGTGAGAAGTCTTACAAATCCACATATTCCAACCCAAGTTTCTCAAGGCTGGCGTCCAGAGCCGCTGGAATATTCTCCCATCCATCTTGAACCTTAGTAGTGACGAAGAGCTTCTCTCGTGGAATGCCGCTTTGCTGTATTGCCAGACCAACTTCTCGTTCGGTTCCGTATGAGTCTGCGGTATCGATATGGACGTAACCCTGCGCAAGGGCTGCTTTTAAGAGTTCAACGAGCTGCGGACTCAGAGGATCTTCTGGGTTGTCCTTGTACCAAGTGGTCCCAGTGCCGAATCCAAGCTGAAAGGATTATTTTAGCGTCACTTACGGACATGGCCTGGTGGACAAGTTGTATCTACCATGGGAATAGCAGTGCCATCCCTGAGCGGAAGCGTGGGGATCTGCATCGTCCGAGTAACCAGAGGTCGAAAATATGTCGAGTTCAAAGTTGAAGCCGGCAAAGGAATGGACGAAGGAATCAAGGCACCCAGAGACCTCGCACTTGAGAAGAGGGACCATCGATTCATAAAGTGGACATCACGGACCGTGCTCATGTTGGGCTGTGCCACAATCTGATTCACCTCGTGCCTATTGCTGTTGCTATCCAAGCACGGCCCAGCATAAATTCACAGTAGGACTTCTATTTTTGATCAAACTCGTCTATGACGCTCACCGGCGTAACAAACTTTCCAAGGGGTTCATACTCTAGATGTGGTATGCCCAGGCCCTTCGGTCCCCCGATATCAATACCCCTCTGAGTGCCGGTCCATTTGTCGCTAGCTGTTATCCCAAGAACGACAACAAGCAAGCCATATCTATATTCCGGTGCTGTGGCCAATTAGTCTACGTCCAATGATAATTCAGCAGATACTTGAGATACTTACTTCCGATGGCCTCGCCACTCTGAGCATCAATCACAGCTATTAAATCCGGAACAATAGCCAGAACGTCTTCCTGCTTCTCTGTTCGTAATACATCCTTTAACGATGCCATTCTGACGGCTGCGATGTTTTCGTTCTTGAAGGGGATCTTGATAAAACCCTTGAACTGCGTCTGGTTCTCTTGTGTGGGATCGTCACGCTCAACGATATCGGCTCCTTCGATGATACACTCTCCATAAACGTGCCCCATACGGAGCGTTCGTTCAACGCCCACTATCTTGCCCTTCCAGATGACCTTGGCTGCTTGAGGCCCTCCACATTCATGGATAATTGTCTCCGCAACATTGTCGACCCGGTTGGTCAATCGGGCTCTGCTTACGGCCCTCCCAATCCTCCAAGAGAGAGATATGGTATGCTGGACAACCCACCTCTTCATCTCGGCGCCTGTCACAGGAGAGTCTGCACAGCCAGTCTGCGAGCCCATTTGGCTCAACCCGGCACGTAGTACGCGCTCTACCTGCAGATCAGACGTCGCTTTTGGTATAATTACCACGTTCCCGTTTCCATCAGCCATAGCTACGGGGGACCAGACCGGACATCTCTCGTTAAAGACGACGGGTGTTGTCTGACTCTTTTCGGGATAAGCTCTGCCCATCCAATCGCCATCGATACAGGGAATGTCCATATTAAGGCTTGCTCCGAGAATCATTCCTTGTAATCCGTTTCCTCCGCCAATCTCCAGCGCAATCATATGAGTTGGGCGCTTCTCACAGATCTTGTAAAGCTCAGTTTGAGCCTCCATCATCTCATCGCCTGATATTTTCTCAATACTAACGGTCGGACTGCCCATTCCACCGCCACAGCCCACCGAAGCATCATCCGGCAGATCGTAGGGGTTGACAACCCGAACCACGGCGCCGGCCCGAAGCAACTGACGAAGGCCTATCATTTGGGCATATGGAGATCCTCCACCTCCGCTGCCGAGAATATAGCATCCAGTGGAGATCCAGCCCAAGTCTGTTTCATTGATGAACCAGACTCGCTCTCGGACGTCAGGCCGATATGCGAGTAGGTCGGCTTCACTCTGAAACTCAGACGTTACTTTTTCGGTCTTTGCCTTGGCTGTTTTTTCGTATGCACTCATCTCCAAATCGTCCACATATTGGCTAGTAGCGGGTACAGTGGCCAAGTCTGTCCTAGAGTAGTCAAAATCGCCGGCGGCACGAACAATGAACCTTGATCTGTTGGCGATGTACTGCAATTAATGTGAGCCCCAAGCCTGCTAACGAGTGACTTTTTACTCGAATCATAACTTGCAATAAAATAGAAGAGAGTGAGAATGCAAAACTTACCTGTAGGGGAATTGTTTCAATCTCGGCGATCGTAACGGAATCCGACAAAGCACCAGCAGCCACGGCTTTCTCAACCGCCTCAGCAGAGATTTCCTCCAACAATTGTGCCGTAGTCTTTGACTCTGTCGATTTCACCGTATCAATAACGGCGCTTACACGAGCAGTCGCTGCCCCGATGGCGTTGGCAACCTCGGCAAACTTGGGCTTGATAACCTTGCTTGCGCCCTCCAGTACATCGGGTGCAATAATCGCCCCGCCTCCAACAAGGAGTACAGGAACATCACCAGGAGAGGTCTTCATCATGTCGATTACCTTCTCTAGCTTATGTTTGACAATGGACTTGAATCTTACCATCTCTTCATTTGTCAGAGCCCCGTCTACCAAGTCTCGATTGCCAACGGCCATGGTCGGATCGGATAACACTGTGCAGTCTGTCGTCGTGAGAACTTGACCACCGAATGCCACGGCTTCCTTCGTTAACTTGTAGCCAACACTATCGGGGCCAATAGTCATGGAATCGCCCTTGCGAACAATAGAACCACCGCCCAGCGCGATGCTCTTGACGTCGGGACACGAAAAGTTCATTCGAACTCCCGCTAGGTCGCTATATGCCGCCTGCTGTCTCGGGAATCCGTTTGCTAACAAGAGACCAACATCTGAAGTTGTACCACCGATGTCAACAACCATGATAGCCTCGTTGAACCCTTCTCCGACAAGAAAAGCTGCTCCTCTCATACTATTTGTCGGACCGCTAGAGAAGGTTCTGATTGGGAGGCGGGCGGCCATCTCTCCAGAGAGAAGCGTCTCGTCATTCTGTGTGATAAAGACCGAGCATTCGAGACCAAGTTTCTTCACCGGCTCTTGGAAAGATCGGATTGTCTTCCTTGCAAAGCTCAGAATTGACGCATTAAGAACTGCCGCGTTCTCTCGCTCCAGGAAACCGAGGTTCGCAACTTCATTAGAGCACACCAAGTCGCAACCAGGGATCTCATCTCTGATGATCTTGGCTGCACGCTCTTCTTGTCGCTCAACGGTGTCAATAGGGCTGAAGACACCGTTCACAACAATGCTCTTAATCCCACGATCCTTGATCTCCTTACAGTAGGATCTTAGCTCGGCCTCATCAATGTCACTGATCAAGGATCCATCAACTTCGAGGCCACCTTTGGCGAAAGCGTAGTAGCCGAGGATAAGTTCGCGCATATCATCCGGCCAATCTACACACGGGGGCGCGTGTTTCCCGAATGGCCCTGATAGACGGATGACAGCTACTTTCGATAGCCGGTTGGCATCCCGTTCCATAACAGCGTTGACAAAGTGTGTTGTTCCAATTATCACGCTGGCAACATCGCCTGGACTGATTTTGGCCGTAGTAAACATTGTGGTGATGGCATCGCTAATGCCGTCACTAGGGTTCGTGGTTGTTGCTGCTTTGTGCCATGCCATAATGCCTTTATCAGGCTCTGATACTCTTGAAGGGTCGATCACAACTCCGTCAGTGTTCGTGCCACCAACATCAACGCCAACGCGGAGACGCTTGGAAGATGAGATAGATCCCATCCTGAGGTATGAATGAGTAATGGAGAGTGGTAGGAGATGCGTCTAAGGAAGCTGACTTATCCATAGATGATGATGGGAGGAGAGTAGTTCCTGTATCTCGTCCTGTATTGCCTCGAGACTTATGGGCAACATGATATCAACTATTCGCACAAAGCGGTATTTCTCGACCCTTCGCTTTCCGGCCTCGGGGACTGCGACGGAGCTAGATGAACATGAAGTGAAATGGTTTCGGCATAGTCAATCTAAATGCCGTCGTAGAGTTCCACTTTCGATGGCGCTTTAATGCGCTGTACGAATCTCCTCAACTCCTCTACGGGATAGATCCACTCACCTAAAGAGTACATGTCGATAGAGAATATGCCTTTTGTGGTGTTAGCTTTGAGGCTTGGTGTGCCAAGCAGAGATAGTAGGTTCACCGATCATATGGCTCTATAAGTGGCATCACAAGTTAGGAAGGCCGTGGCGACCAAGGTGGGAGATGCTAAATTAATTATCAAAGGGCAATCCATATTAAAGCTTCCCGACTTGTATCCACCCCCGCAATTCGGGTGTTGATATTCTAACTCGACGAAGTAACGCTCCCTTGGCTGATAGCATAGCGCATAGCACTAAGGCTGCTGGATCATATATGTCCGGCAATTTCTTGCTCAATAGCAGATGATTCCGACTTGGCTCCTTAAAAGTAAGATATACGTCAACTCTACCAAGGGTAGTCTTTCAACAACACTTGACTCATGCCTGCGCCTTCACCTTGACTTGAGAGTGATAAGCTCTGGTCTAGGAACTCGGCGTCTTTTGTTAAGACCTCAGAATCGGAGGCTACCGCCTGTTTAGGCGCTAAATCGTCCAGCCGGGGTTAGTTTCTGCGACAGTCTAAATTAGCAATCAAAGTAAACAGACATAGATGATGTGTTCATGTAAATGTCGGCATGACCTTTCGCCTTGATTCATTTGCCGAAACAACCCTTTGCTTATCTGAGAACATACTCGTATGATCAAAGTCATATGAGCGGCATCCAATAGCGTGAACTAATTTCTCCTAAAATATAGTTCTTTCAGCAATCTTCGCCGACTTAATGTTCATACCACATGAGACCTGATCGGTTCGCCGACGGAATTGACATGTTGATACGAGCTCTAATTCTTTACTTAACTTGTAAAAATGGCCTCTTATTAAGCCGATAATACCCTGGTTAACATATAATACTACGTGTAACAATACCACCCTATAATCTAGAGATAAGTACTTCCCCGGATTCTAGCTACCCCGCAAGATAGACACATTGATGAGATATCGCAATAGTATCTCTTTTGTCTCGCGTCTGGCTATCATCCGTCTAGCTATCATCCATCTAGTAATACGTGGGATAAGGCCCGTCCTTATCTACATGTACATACCCCTCTTAATCTCCGATAATCGGGTACCACCACCTTCTTGTATAACAAGTCTAGGAATCATCAGTTTGATAACTCTTCCTTTCACTCAATATCACACCCTGCCAGTCCAAAATCATGGCAGGTAGCTTGAAGCGTCGCCTAAAATCTTTGAATGAGAGAGTTCGCCTTCATGGAGACGAAAGTCAACATGAGCAAACCGACTCGTGGAGTAACCGCGATCTCATTCCTTTGCCTCCCCACCGCCGCACCTGGGGTAAGATTGTCTGTTCCCATCACAATGTCTACGGCTCTTGCAATTATTATGTATCTTCTAACAACATACAGAGTGGATTCATTACTTTGGGTACGGATCTTATTTGAGTATTGCCACCTGGCAGACACCCAATACGTTCTTGAGTAAGTTGACCATCCCTACGCTTAGATGCGGCGAGAGCTGACTGGATCAATTCATTATGTAGCACAAGGACTTTCGGTTGGCCAGTCCATGCTTGTTATCGTCATCGGTGCCCTGTTAATCCTTCTTTTCATGGTTGTGATTGCTTGGTGCGGGCTTAAAGTAAGTTTCCAGTCTATTCCAACCATAAATGTATTATTGTATCGCAAGAGCTAACATGAGTCCCTTCTAATAGTACCATGTCGGGTTTACGGTGCAGAGTCGGTTCTCGTGGGGTCTAAGAGCGTCGTATATTGCATTGCTTCAACGGATTCTTCTCAATTTCATCTGGTCAGCTGTGCAGTGCTGGACTGGCGGCAAGCTGGCCGCGGTTTGCATTACGGCTATATGGCCTTCGTTCGCCACCATGGCCAACTTTTTGCCCGCAAGCATGCCCGCGACCGGATACGAATTCATTGGCTTTATTGTCTTCTGGGTTCTCTCTTCTCCGTTCTTGCTCATTGCTCCCGAGAAGTATAAGCTTCTATTTCAGCTGACGTCCTTGTATTGTGGTCTTGGCATGCTGTCCATGATGATCTGGGCGCTTGCCACTGCTAAAGGAGCCGGTACCCTCTGGACAACCGGACAGACAATTCCGACAACGTCTTCCTGGAACTCCAGTTGGTTGATCATGATGGGCATAAACCAGATGATAGGGAATTTTGCTGCAGGCCTAACAAATTCGAGCGACTTTTCCCGATATTCTCGAAGCTGGAAGCACTACGTTGGCGGGTCATTTCTCTCCGGTGTCGTGGTAGGAGTGCTGGTTTGTTTCTGTGGCCTGGTGACCACCAGCGCTGCCCAAAAGATCTACGGCGATATTTACTGGAATCCGCCTGATCTTTTGATGGTCATGATGGACAGCGGCCGTGGATCTTCTAAAAGCCGAGCGGGCGTGTTCTTTCTCTCTTTTGGCTTTGCTTTAACGTCCATGTTCCAGAATGTTTGTGGAAACTTAATTGCAGGAGGCATCGATCTTGCTGGTTTGTTCCCAAACTATATCAACATTCGTCGCGGTGCCATCATGACGTTTGTGGCTATCTGGGTTGTGCAGCCATGGCAGCTGATCAACACCGCTTCGGCATTCATCAATGTTTTGAGTTCTTTCTCAGTCTTCCTTTCACCCATTATGGGCATTATGGCCACCGACTTCTTCTTGCTCCGCCATCGTAAGATCCAGGTCAGCCATTTGTATAGACCGTATGATTCCTCATATTGGTTCTGGCACGGCATCAACTGGAGGGCCATCCCAGCTTGGCTTTGTGGATGGGCGCCGACGATTGGCGGCCTAGTTGTCACGTCCAATGGGACAAAAAATGCGCCCAGGGCATTGTACCAGCTGTTCTACATGGCTTTCCTGATCGGTAGGTATTCTCTTCGACGCAAGAAAAGTATAATATGCTAACTCTTCGCGACACAGGGTTCTTCATCAGTTCAACCATCTTTTACATACTAAACAAACTCTTCCCGGTCGAAGGCTATGGTAAACAAGACGAGGTGGACGTATACGGGGCCTTCACAGCCTCTGAAGCTGCCAAACTAGGGATTGTCTCAATTACAGATGCTATTGAGGGTAAAGAGACAAGCGAAGAAAAGAACCAACCCCTGGAATCCAGTGAAAAGATAGACTAGGACATTATATGCTGTTGTTTTTTATTTTCTTCAATATCCATTTATAGGCCACACGAACGATGCGTGGCGGAATTCTGTCCAATATATTTAAGCATTCACCTCAATCTAGAACAACTAGGTGGATGACATCTTGTTAACATGCCATTTTCTTAAAACCCCGCTGCTTCAAGACAAAAGATGAGGGTCATTCTTAACAGCAGCAGCAACACAATAGAATCGTGTCCAAGTTCTTTAGTCCACTAAAACGCTAAACATTGAACGTTCCTCAGCCTTCGTCGCATCCCGTCGATCATGGCTTTTCATACCTAGGTAATTCCTTTATTGCGATCAATCGAAATTTGCCTGTGTTTTAGCATTTCATTTTAAATCAACACCCAAATGGCCTTTGCTCTCGTACTTGCATCACAGCTTGTAATATGGATATCATGCGGATTGAAGAGTTCCCTGTTTCCAAGCCAACACCCGCGGTTATTCTTCTTAAGCGCACTAACAATGAATTCAGAGCAAATCTTCCCCAACGCTCGGGGTACCACCAGACCAATTGGCGACTTTTACCTGCGTCCAGGCATAATTTCCCGCCTCCAGCATCGACATCTAGCACAACATGGCGACAATTCATATCGTGCGACACGGACAAGCTCTGCACAAGTAAGCATCAAAGACACGCAAAGAATCTCATAAAGCAGTCGAATTCTAATTGACACAACCCATTCAGCGTTGATCGGGGTCACCCCCATCGAGATCCCCCTCTGACTGAAGTCGGATCTCAACAAGCCAGTACCGTCTGCCTGCCAGCTCAGCCTGACCTTATAATCGTGTCTCCAATGACTCGTACCATTCAAACAGCTCTTATTATTTTCGACCAATATCTCAGCAGCTCTTCCACCAATGTCGAGCTCCAGGTCTGGCCGGAACTGCGCGAAACCCACGATGAGGCCATTTGCAATAAAGGGGTGTCGCGCGCCGAAATTGCAACCAAATTCGCACAGTTCGACTTCTCCTCCTGTCACGAAGAGTGGGATTACCCGCCTCATAGTTCCGAAGGCGCTGTCGTGCGTGCTGAGACAGTTCGGAGGCGCCTCAAAGAACTATCTCGTTCTTACAAAAACATCTTCTTGGTGACGCATCGTGGCTTTATTGCGTTCTTGGTTAAGGGCGAGAGGTTTGATGTTTGCGGTATGAGCACCTTGCTGCCTAACTTGTCCTTCTAAATGCACCTAGCCCCTAACAGGCTCTACGTCTGGGCGATTCATGGCTAATCAGTACCTTCTTCTATGTTACAGAGTGCCGTTCATATAGATTTGCTGCTGGGGACGAAGTCAATGATCACAGGCACGGTGTCAACTGTGACTCAGGTGAAAAGCAAGACTTTGGCCCAAGTTTATTATTGCCCATTGTTCCGCCATCTCAGGACGACGGAAATTGCAACGAGGAAAAGATCTGAGTCATAGCTATAGAGTTCAAATACACCACGAGCTGCGGGAAGAAAACGACCGATGATTAATGTAATTGCAAGATAACAGCCCACCCGGTGTATATATTGAGACGATAGACCACGCATTGAGTTATGTTATACTACCATACAGAACGACTTACGCAGCAACTGCAGTCTTCTTTTCTTCCCTCGCTGCCGCTGCTGCCCTTAAACCGGCTCTTACTCTTTGAAAAACATCTCTCGGAACCGGCTTACAGTGATGAGTCCTTGCATCCCAGATAGGTCGTCCGAGATTGATGTCTGCGCCATTCTCAAGCAGCAATTGCACGATTTTATGTTGCCTCAGCTCCATGGCAACATGTATCACCCTGCCGCACTCAAACTTAATGCTCTCCTTCCGGTCCATCTTCAATCCATGCCAATCTAGGCCATGATAGCCGACGTTGGCATCAGCGCCATACGAGAGCAAGATCCTCACCATGTCCTCGTTTCCATATATGACAGCACGGAACAGTGGATGAATAAACTCCTCTGGTTCTCCAACGGGAAAGTCGCAGCATATGGTGTCCGCGAAGGGATCTAGTTCTTCCGGCGGCCGCCGATCCGTTTCTTCGAATTCGCACCTCACGCCGTTTTCAAGCAAAAGTTTGGCCATAGGCCCATCATTCTGATCAACAGCCAGGCTCAAAGCCATCGTGGATATAACCCGACGCGACTTTTCCAATAAAACCTCTGCGATCCGCTGGTTGCCCGTTCTCACGGCGGCTATCAATGCATATTTATCCTCGAGATCACAAGTCCCATAATTCGCATCAGCGCCGTTTTCAAGGAATAACCTCACTAAAGCAAGATTTTCACGCTGCGTAGCCCATAATAAAGGAGTTTCACGGAACTTATCCATGATTCGGACGTTCAAGTTTACTCCATATTCCAGTAGTTGTGAGATGGCATTATCGTATCCAGCTTGCAATGCTGCCTTGAGGGCGGCGAGCTTCTGTCGTTGATCAGGAACAATGACATAGGCCTCATCCGACTGTTCAACATCATCAGGCATGATAGATCCCACAATCTGAGAAAGGATGGGCCAATTCTCTTCTGTAGCGCGATTGTAAAAATGGAATCCTTGGGGATGAGAGTCTTCCCATACGAGGTCCCAATTATTGTCCACCTGGACGGGCTTTTGAAGGGCTTTAGTAGCCTGGGTATCGCTCCTATGCTCTGGATACAGTCGGGTGAGGCTAAAAGGGAGCAACGGCGGGGAGGGCGGCGGTCCAAGTGATTCAGGCACTCCATGATGTTCAAGGTAAGAATTGGAATAGTTTGGTTTAAAAGAGGGTTGATATTTGCGTTGGATGAGTGTTTGCCAATCAATTCCCTCGAAGAACGGGTGAGCTTTAACCTCAGAAGCGCCTCCCTTTGCTCCCAGCCGTTGCTTGGGATTGCGACAGAGCAACTTTGTTATAATATCCTGAGCTGCCTGCGGTAAAGACTCAGGCACTTGAATGGTCTGATTGAGGATCTTGTCGGCAATCTTTTTGGGGTCCTCATCGTAGAAAAGAGGAAATCCTGTTAACATTTCGAATAGAAAAATGCCCAATGTCCACCAATCTGCCATCCGATATCCGCCCTGGCCAAGTAGTAATTCTGGTGCAGGGTATTCTGGTAGTCCATGCTGCCTCCTAGGCCTCCCATGGCTGATTTCCGAGATAAAAAGACCGAAACCACAAAGCGCAATATGGCCCATGCCGTCCAGTAGAACGCTTCTAGGCTTTAACCAGGCAAAGATGTGGTGTTTATCATGCAAATACTCCAACGCACAGAGAATCTCAGCAATATAGAATCGAGATCTGTCGACGTCAAAATATTGCTGCTCCAAGAGGTGATTAAAAAGGTGCCCTCCCATGGCGGATGGAGAGTTGAGTTGTAACCGCTCCTCTAGTTGGAAGTAAAATGCAGTCGGGTATATGAAAGGATGGTCAATGCGACAAGGCAATCCGCCTGATACTTGGGATAGAGAAAGCTTGTCGTTTTCAAACTGTTTCCCAGCATACATTACCTCAAATTTGCCCTTTGTATTCTGAGTGATGTATCCGGAGTGCCTCCACCCTACATCATAAGACCGACCGTCAAATTGTACCTCTTTCAATGTCTTATTCTCCATGGATTTGTAGTCATAACTAATGCGAATCATACCAATTCCATCTTCAATCGGTAGCCACTTTGGCGTAGACTCTCCTAATGCATTAAAGGGGCGTACTCGCGCTAATCCGAGAAACACGTCTTGCCTGAGTTTAGAACCAGTTGGATGATAGAGGGAAATGATTAGCTCGGTATTTTGTGTAACATAGAATTTGCATTTGCCATAGTCCCCTTTCCACGAGGGGTTTTCCGTGGTTCCCCAGTAACAGTTGATGGGTATCTGGCACTTGTCATACTCAACAAGCGCTTGGGGAAATTTGCAGTGTATGCAGGGAAATATATTCCCTTTGAACTCATTATGACTGTGTTCGGAGCCGTCAGAGTACTTTCTATAGCCATGTGGCTCTGAGTCAACAGTTCCTTTAGATAGGCCAACCGCTTCATGAAGAGTCACAGTTAAAATGCCAGGCAGGTCCGGCGTCGGATATGGCATTGTATTTGCAGTTACGAATTGCGTGTACTTTCAGCCATACTTTCAGCCATCTTTTCAACTCTCTGGCCCTGGGTGTATTATGTGACTGTGAAGATGGAAGGTCAGATGTGCTTCTTCTTCTCTTTTAATAACCTTTCCCAGCACATAATCATCAATACCGATGGAGATAGATATGGCCAGATAATTCGCGCAATTCTAATGTCGTCCTGTGATAGGTATTATTGTCAGTCATTGCCGTCATTGCCGGCAGACTCGAGAATCAGCATCGTAAGTGTAACAGTTCTGTTGGTGGCTTGCGTTTTCGCTTGAGAACCCCCGTCATCCCTCTAGTTTTGGATTGTCGAGAATGTACGATTCATCTTCTTGATTCGTTTGGAGACAGCTCGTTGACACAAGAACAAAGGCTGTTGGCTTGGCGTCCAGGAGTACGGAAGTACGGCACGACGCGCAGAATGATACAGGGGTCGAAACAACCTTACCGCCAACACAAATGAACAGAATAAACTAAAAAATATGCATCATTGGCCAGAAGCAGGCAACCGTTGACCCTTAAGCGAATGTACGAGTACGCATAAGGAAAATACAGGGGCCAACAGTTCACAGGCTTTCATCGCTGACCACGGTTTAATTACAACCCGGGCGATTTGGAAGTTCCGGCATACCCTGGCCATTGAATGATGCAGCAAGGAACCTGGTGTTTCCCTTTCTGTAAACTCGGACGAGAGGATGTTAGACAACAGTCTGTTCGGCGAATCTCGCTGTTTAGGACCTTAATCCACGGACCCGATTTTAGAATGCTACGTGCCGAAAACGTTGGCCGGCATGATCACTTTCCATCACAGTTGCTGCATGGAAGATGAATGGCCTGTTACGGCGTAGGGGCTAAGTCCATGTCGCATGCGAGAAGCCCCCTCTGTCGCCGTGTATTGACACGCCTCTATTATAGTACGATCTCATTGTGAGATAGCCGTGATAGTAGATGTTTAGCCATGGCAATGGGCAATGAGGAGGCAATTCTAATATTTAGGTAATACAGAATCTCTGTTAGGGGACAATACTCGACATACATGCCATGTAGCCCTAGAGAATTGATGCCGCCACTGATCAAGTTGAATCGACTTTGTCTCGTGTAATGATGTATAGCATCTTGCGACCAGCCACCAGAAGTTCCAAGAAGGTCAGCTACCAATCTCTATGTTGACTGAGGAACTCTGAGTGTGATTGCAAATAGGCGGCAAAATTTACGGGTGTATGTTTCAGCGGGACTTCGGTTGAACTTACCCTACGAGCACATCAGTGTTGTAGTTAGAACTCAGTTATGTAAACAGCTCAGTAACCGCCATCTGCGTTCGATTCGTAATTATGTAGAAGCAGTAACTCCTAGATTTATGTACATAACATCATAGATGGAAGAACCTAGTGAAGATTCCTGGGTATTATATACATCTCTTTGATTCCCCATTGTCCTCAAAGACATCGTTTGGTCTCTCTTGTACCATGTGAATACACATCAACCCACTTCAAGACTGCCCACGAGCATCCTTGACTTGAACCGTTCTTTCCGAACTGCTTTCGTCCCCAGTATTAATTGTAGATTCATGTTCCATCATCATGATGGTTGCCTCTTCCGCAACAGGACGATGTCTGATGCCCTTTGGGACGACAAACATGTCGCCAACCTGCATCATAACATCGTCCAGGCCTTCGAGCTCGATGGTCAACTTGCCAGCCAGGAGATAAAAGAGTTCGTCGGAATTTGGATGTGAGTGCCAGATGAACTCGCCATCTATTTTGGCAACTTTGACGTGGTGGTCGTTGATTGCTGCGACAAGGCGTGGGGACCACTTCTCAGTAAATGAGTTGAGGACTTTTGGGATGGATTCTGCTGTTGACATGGTTTCGAGTGCCGCGGATGACTTGATTTGGTCTTGAAAGATGAAGTTGAGATGGTTTGTAAATGATAGAAGGCGAGCCTACTTGGTTCATTTATATCATTTATACTACTCTTTCAACTGACATCGAGAGTCATGAGCATGTGTAAGTTGTCCATGGAAGATCTAGGAATGGAACGGCATTTCTCAGCGCGTGGGGCCAAGGGCGCGGGAGGATTCTAGCGCACGCCCTTGCATCGAGAGACTGACACAACTGTGGAGAGCGCCAAATAAAGATTCGATGCTTTTGCTATCTTTCACTCAGTAAAGTGAGTCTCGTTCAGTTGCATAGGCAAAACATTAAGCCGCCTATCAGTAACTGATGACGCAACCCGCATCGCGACAACCTCCTATTGGTGCGCAACCTTCAACTATGAGTTACAACTCGCCTTTAACAGCAAGATACTCAGACAAAGACACTCTTCATCTACGTTCAACATGTAATTTGTTTCGGCCAATGGCAGCGTCTCAGTTTCGGATTAGCTCCCCGCAGACCCCCGTCAAACTTGTTTCTCTGATAAAGTTTTGATTGATACTGGACATCTTCTCACGATGATGCAAGCAGTATGTCTTCTCCATGCTCCAGATCAGGCCAATTGGGTGATGGCTACATGCCGTATCGATTCCAAGTTAATTGCTAACTTGATGGCTCTACACAGCGCGGAATAGCTGGCCGCTCCGCCAGGAGATGCGCCACGCTTTTCGGCCGCACAACACCGCGATCTCTAGCATCACAGTTGTCAACATCGCCAATATGCCGTTCGTAACCCAGGAGACGTGCTAGTCGGAGGATTTAATTTTGGAACCGGCTCATCACGAGAGCACGGTAAGTGTTTCCGGGAAGAAATACTCTTGTCCAAATGACTTAACTAATTTGGTATCATTAGCTGCCGCCTCCATCCTCGCCAAGAAGATCCCGCTCGTCGTCTCCGGCTCTTTCGGCAACATTTTCGGCCGCAACAGCATCAACAACGCGCTCCTCACCGTTGAAGTGCCTCGCCTTATCCAGCGTCCTCGCGAGCGCTTCCCCAAGGGTGACGGTGCCGACACTCAGCTCACGCGACGTACGGGATGGAAGTTCCTGTGGGACGTACGCAGGAGCAAGGTCGTCGTCACCGAGGACAGCGGAGAGACGCGGAGCCAGAAGGTGGGCGAACTGCCGCCAAATGTACAAGAAATAATTAGCAGGGGAGGTTTGGAGGCCGGGATCAAGGGAGAGGTTGCAAAGTGATTTTTAGACGTGGCGGCGTATGAAGAAAGATACCTCAGCTTGGAAAGAAAAGAAATCTTTCAGATGTAAAATATACAACCCATTACCAACACAGTTCCATTAAGAAACCGTCGAGTATCAAGTCTAATCACCTCAAGCTCCCTTTCTAAGAAACATCCTCGCCAAGCCCGCAATTCTCCCAAGTTGGCCTATTCTATCACCCTCACTATTCTTCAAATCCTCCGCGGCACCGCTAAACGTCTTCCAAACCTCAATGTACTTATTCTTCGTGAGATGGCTGGTGCCAATCGATGTCAGCGCATGTTCCATCTGCTGCCGTTCTCTTATCTTTGTCAAGTCTTCTTTCGTTATAGCAACAGTGTGGTCACTCTGATTCGTCTCATTCGTATGCATGATGCCCAGTCTGACACACTCCATGACCAGCGCAGCCAGACCAGTCGCCAGCGCAGTTGCCACCGAGCTACCAGAATGAGCTTCGAATTTCTGGAATGTTTTATCTTGCACATCCTGGTAGTTGTGGTCAATCACAACCTCGTGGCCTGGGAAAATGAAGCTGAGCTCGTGTGCATCGCCAACCGTGTCGAGCATACTGCCTGTGGCTTTCGCAGCGCCGATTCTGAAACTTTTGGGGTTGCTTCCATGCGGATACATCAGGTCGGCAGACTTTCCCTGATCACTAGCAGCACAAAACATGAGGAGACCTTTTATGTTGAGGGCGTTGTTGATTGCGTGATCAAAGTCTGCCTTCTTAGTTGGTTCTGTCGGCGGCTTGATTGTCCAAGACATGGAAATGATCTGAGCACCTTGTTCCGCTGCATAGTTTATCGCCTATGCCTTTCATCAGAGGAATGTGTAACTAATTGTAATTATGTGAGTGAACTTACCTGTATCGCACTATCGGGGTTTATTTGAAGTTTCGTTGAGCCCTCAGTTGCAAAAGTCTGCAACTTGATAACGTGAATAATGGCGCTTGGACAAATGCGATGAATCAATCTAGCCATCAACGTTCCGTGACCAGATGGCGAGTCCCAGTATGGAGATACGCGCCATGTCGAGCCTTCTCGGTAGTGGTGGAAACTCTTGCCCGGGAATCCCATACCCTTCAGGTCTGGATGCATAATGTCTGTCCCGTCGTCTATCAAGGCGACCACCACAGGTGTTAGTGACGCATCAGTTGTCTTGTCTCTCAGGGCACGGATCTGTCTAAAATGAGAATTAAAGTGCTCCATGCATTGCATCCACTTGTGTGGATCAACGCCGCGTTCTTGGCTGTGATTGAGCTGCCCTTCTCTTGTAAGAATACCCATTCTGAGGTAGTTGTTAGCAGGAATTGGACCATTTATGATAGGCTGCTTATCAGATGACCAAGACTCGTGAACTCGTTTTACAAAGTCATTGAAGTTGCTGTTGACTCTTGCATCAGATTCGGAGCTCTATACGGAATCATATGTTAGTGATTGACTGTGTCTTCAAGAGCGTTGATCTGAATACCTCAACTTGGGTGACGCTTATTATCTCCAGCGTGGGAATCATAGCTAAGCCCTCCTTTTCTGACCATGCCCGTAAGGTGGTGTTTTTACCACTCCATTGGAGGTGAAGTTCCCGTAAACACTTCCCAACTCGAGTAAGTGATATAGGGTCAAGATCCAATCTTCGCCAGTCAAGTATCTCAACATTCTGCAAACAGTAAGTCCCTCAACATATAAATACATTACTACTCACTTACAAATGACTCCAATGCTTCTTCTATGGCTTCATCACTATGTGATGGAGTTTTCAAATCGTCCACAATAACCTAAAAGAATCGCTTAATAAAAGAATATTCGAAGGTTGGGTTTCAAACTCCATGGTATTCCTATACCTTGACAATTCGTTTCACTCCTTTCTGTTTCAGCCAGTTGAAAAAGAATATCAAGTCCTAAAGGAGTTAGTTTACTATAAGACAATACTGCTATATCAAAACTTACCGTCCTTGTCTTGCGCCTTGTAGTTGGACCATCATCATCCTCAATCAACTCGATTTGTGGAAACGCCACGTATTGAAGTACACTATCCAGCTTAAGATGGCCGAATTGTTTCTGAAATTCGTTCTTTCTCAGTTTCTTTGGTGGACCAAAGTCGAACCACAGCTCCTTATCTACTGAGCCGTTAGAGGCATGTCCCATGTAAAATAAACATCCACAGCAGAACCATCACGTACCTTGCTCGTCTTGTAGGCGCAGGCAGCGAGAAGCACGATCCGGCCTTTGGGTCCGAAGATATAGAAGCTTCAGCTGCTCGCTTATTAGCCTAGCAGCTTGCGCCCGCTCCTCTTCCTTTTGGAGAGCCGCCGCATTCATTGTGTTTTGTGTGGAATCGATTGGTGACCCCCGAAGTGGAGAGGACATCACTTGTGTATCCAAGTGTAACTTATGAACCCCGCGATCTCGAGACGTAGCTGTGATCGAATCTCTTCGCTTCATGGAATTAAGTGGCCCTTCTTTATCTCCAGACAGTGAAGATGGTCCCATTGCGCCAATTTCAAGCTTCGAAGGGGCCCTCTTTGGGTCCGATTTCGTATCAGATAGCTTGAGCTTGTCCCCTCTCGTTTCTCTCGCGGGCGTTTGGTCGAACCTTCTTTGCACCGCCTTCCTTGTACTTTCGTGGTACTGGTAAACTGAGTAAGTGCGATTATATGTCAAGATATCAACATCTAATGCTTGTGATCCTCGGATAAGCAATTCTTCGACAATGCCAACCTGTGTCTTACAGCACCTCTCATACTCTACAGCCAGATGTAAGGGTGTACGACCTCTATGATCAGTGATCTTGAACAACTCCTCCGGAACAAAACTGCAAATGCTTTTGACGATTTTCTCCCTCTGCTCTTCAGTACTAAAATCACAAGTCAAGGCCGTATGTAGGCAGGTAACTTCACGGTCATTATCGTGAGGTTTGCATTCATTCAGTAGCTCCGGTTTAATTCGCTCGCGTGTCTTTGACCCCACGTTGTTGCATACCGCATGACTGAATCTCTCGTTGCCTACATAGAGGGCAGTGGTGAGCGGCGTGCGGTTCGATTTGTCCATTCTGCCCATCAGATGCGGTAGCTTCACGATGGCTCGTGCCATGAGCCATTGCAAACTAATCGATGGCTTGGGATTGTGGTCGTAGGCCAGATAATGCAAAAGATTCTGACCCTCCCATGTCGTTTTATCCCACTCTGTCGCTCGCGCAAGCACAAACTGCGTCCGCTGTCTGTTCCTCTCAGCTTCATCAAAGCTTTGTATTGAGAATTTTCGTGCGTCATCAATATCTTGATCAAACCGCTGCCTGACATGGTCTACACCGAACCCGGATATTGTTGCTGGTGGGGGTAGGAATTCGTCTTCATTGTCCAGATCGTAATCATCTCCATCCTCCATAAGCCCGCTGGCCACGCGAGACGGTTTTTCCGGGCCTTGGAAGCTGGAGTCCATTCCCTGAGGATCTCTATTGAACTTAAATAGAGTGTATGGTAACAAGAGAAAATGGAGGTTGCAGGCAGATGGGGAATGAGGGTTTGTGGGTTTGTGGGAACAAAAGATGCCGCTCTTCTGCAGAACCTCGCTGATGAGACTTTAACCAAGGTAGAGAGGGGAGAACACACGTATACAGGGTCGTTGGATAAAATTAGACCCCTGTTCATGTATAGCGTGTTTGCTTACAGCATTTGGTCTTCAGACTTATTTTAGCAAATCACAACTCAACAGCGAGAACCGGATTTGGCAATATGGCAATATCAAAGCCTGAAACTTTTCTTTTCTTTCTATCATAATTAATTCTCGTCAAAATTTGAATAGAATTAGGGGCTTAGACGGTTTCCAGTCAAAGAGAGGTATCTTTTTCTCAAGCCTAGTTGTTGTACAACAGTTTCTCAAATCAATAGTGGCTCCAGACACCGTGCAAACTATTGTAATAGTACATAGAGGTACTATATTTGCGCAGACAGAGATATAATACACACATGTAAAACCTAAACCCATCGTCAAATATTGTCAACACCCCGCTTCATGGTTTGCATCCAGTATATTATTGAGGTTACGCATTGCAATATCGCTACCACAGAATGAGTGAGCTTCAGCAGAGAGATGACGACGAGCCTCTTCTGGCACTAGAGACACCGCTTCATGATATCGTCACTGGCGAAGATGACACATTTCGTACCGAAAACGCCTCCGTAAACGACTGGGAAAGGCGCAACGTGATTGAGCGTACGAGAGGCAACATTCACGTTCGTGTTGATTTGATGGAGGTTATTCACGGAACTTACGAGAACGACGCGGACGAGGCAACATTAATGGTATTCCGTTTCCGATTCGACCCACAGAAGCACTCCCGTCGAATAATAAGAGCCCGCATCAACGTCGAGTTCTTTGCCAACAATAAGAACGATACAGGCCCAACTGTTGACGCTATAGCTCCCGAAGAGAGATGGTCCGTGGTGCCGACTGTGGATAGTGAGTCCATCACACGCGGCGGAGAGTTGAATCTAGGAGCCTCCGGTGTGCCTTTTCTCGAAGCAGGAGGAGCACTCAAGTTTGAAAAAACAGTCAAAAGAGATGCCAGTGATGCCACCACGGTAACTGGAAGCATCAACTTGGGCACAGGAAAGAACTCGGGCGAATCAACTGTGGCTGTGTGGAATCTGCAAGAAAACAAGCGAAGACAAACTGGCGTTCCAGATTCAGTGAGAGTTGCAGTTCTCCTCCGCCGAGAAGACAGCAAACCTTTCAATGCCAAGGTGACTCTTGAGGCTGACGCTGATTTCGTTACGGGCTTGGAGAGGAAGTTTTCGAAAGTACCGCTTGACGATCCGGTTCTTTTTAATCCTACTCTTACCGGGGACAAGCCCAAGAAAGGCAGGAGTTATAACGTGCAGGACCTGAGTAGCTTCGACTTGTATTCATTATGTGACGTGAGAATGGGAGTGGAGGCTCAATTTGGTCAAAAAGCGTAATGAGTTGTTTCGCGATAACTGAAGTTGTGTGTTAGCCGGAAGAGCGTCTAAATAGAGATAAGGGAAGAGCATGCATACATCTAGCATCGGAGTTTATGTTGTCAAAGCTGGACCAACGGAATTAAGTTGTCAACTAAGAGAACCGGCTCGCGGGAGGCTTCGGCTACCGCAATTCTAGTACATAATTCTCAAGCCACATCTCAAAGAAAATTGAACCTGCCGCTCAATATGAGATCCAGCTGTTCTATAACTACTTGGTTACCTGGTCAATCGCCTCAAACCACTTCCTCGCTCGTGTTTTGGCCGTATTTCCGACAACTTACTGCAGAAGAATGTATGTCATGTACTCTGATATATCCAGTCCGTATACGCACTGTCTAATTACCCCTCAATTAGCTCGTCAACCCCGCATCGCATTGACACGACGATGTGCTGACGCTGATGCCTTTGCAACATTAGCAAGTACCATGTATGTATTATCGCCCTATACCCTACCTTAGGTATGCTAATAACAAAATGGAGGATATGCCGATTGACTCTGAATCAGCATAGAGTTTCCTTTCTACTTGAATGTTTACGTCATGTCCGCTTCTTCTCGGGACTCCTGAAGTCTGAGGCGGACAATCTCGCATTTTTGAGCAGCTATGGCTACCCCGGTCGCATCTGAAGCGGGCATTTCAGCAACACAGGCCGGAACCAGTGAAGAAAATGTCCTTGAGGATGCTGTTGCGGACGAGCCCAATGAAGTCACAGACGAAGCTAGATTCGAGTAAGTATTCATTGATAACCAGATTCTGTTTCCAGTTTCCAGTCGGCTTACGCTTTTGAAGCATAATCGGTGTTCATGGATTTCACGGGGATGAAAAAACATGGGAGGAGAAAATACGGGATGAGCCGGACCCCCCCAGCTCCCCAGACCAAACCCGGCTCAACAGACTGTTCTCCGACATAGCCCCCAAGGGAGGAAGGTTTATACCATTCAACTACGACCCGGATGAAGAGTCTATGGGGTGCTATACTCTACAGGGGAGTTACAGAATCGCTCATAAACTACTGGAAGTGGTTGCGAAAAGCCGAACGCCTGAAATAAGAGTTTGTTTAGCGACTTTGCCTTGAGGTGACATGTACATCAACTTACAGTCTCTTAGGATGCAAGGCGACCTATATACTTTGCCTGCCAAGATATTGGCGGTGTAATTGTCAAGACGGTAAAGTGATCCAAAGCTCAAGTGATGAGATGTGTATCGAAGTAGCTAACCATAGATGCCTTGGAAGGCCATCATTCTTGCCAGCTTGGATGAGTCTGCATATGCGGATATCTTGCATTGCATACGTGGTATTGTAAAAAAAAACTCCAACCCCATTGTATCAAATAACGCTTTCCCAGCTCTAACATCTATAGATATTCTTCGGCTACCCTCATCGATCACATACAATAGTTGATCTCGAAGAACAGCTTTTCTGGCTTCTCTCCTTAAACAATGATCGCCATCTCCAAAGCCAAAAAATGACGCTTGTGAGAAGCCTCGCTGAGACAATAAGCAAAGTCAACGATTCATTTATACATACAAAAATGCCAATCCAGGCACGGATCGTCAACATATTTTCCACTCATGATGATCCTACGAAAAGGGTGAGTTTTTTCAGAGCCTTTTTCTCTGGTGTGTTTTTATTCACAGTGAGATTAACTGGAACATACTAGATATTCGATAAATACACTGCCACTTTGGGCATTGCCTTTGAGTATCGGCTGCCGAGTGTTAAACCACATCTTCAGTTAGTTGATGTTGAGGAACTCGACTCATACGCTAAAAGTATTGAATCAGATGAAGACTGGCTCGGTACGTATGCCCACACTTTGTTTCATTCGACCCCATATCTAATTTGTCGAATCGGGGAAAAGACTTTACAGAATTGCACAATGCGAGCCTGCGTAAATCGCTACACCAAGCATCACCAATCTACCCTGCTTTGAATGATACCCCAATCGAATACAATCGCGAACTAGACATTTTATCCAAGTCCGACGACAATCACATCCTGCATATTCAGTGTACCTCAGACGCGGACAAGATAACCGAAAGCGTGAAGAGCTACCTCAGCGAAGCAAAGAGTGTCAAAGAAAACCTGTACTATTTCCGCTTCAGGAGTCGCGATGTCAGGTTCAACGAGATACCAGCAATGCTGTGGACATTTTTCGCTCAAGCTGTCTACACCCGCCCAAGAAATCCTACGATCAATAGCTATTTCCCCGAAGTTTGCGATGAATATCCTTATGAATATCGACGTCTTCTGCACATGTGGCACAACGTCGTAGTCAGAAGGAGTACGCTCACCTTCTTTGTCCCCCATTGGTTGACAAGCCACTCATGCACTGTTTAGATGATTCAAGCCGCCTTCTTGTATTAGGATGTTTCGACGAGTGCGACGATTCTGTGTTACTATTCCTATCCGAAATCCACCACGTCTTCACAACCATCGAGCACCGCCTGAGGATTGTCATCATTACGACAAAGGGGACAGCCAAAGACAGTCTTATCGTTGACACACTCTCTAAATTCCCCACAGAAAACATAACTCGCATAGACTATAACTTACCTACCTCCGAGCCCCTCCATGATGGATTCAATGTGTCCATGCTTCTCCAGCAGAGCCATTACTATGCGGTCAATGGCTTACGAGACAAGATAGAAGCCTTACTTTCCAGTTGCTCAAATGATGAATCATTGCGTCATCTGCTAATAGAATACTTCAAATCAACCCCAGATCCTTCAATATCCTTCACTCGTATCTTGGCCAGGAGTCAGACGCCCTCACCAGAGCTCATTTTTGCAACCATCCTAGAGAACATCCCTGAGAAATATCGCCTTTGGGCCCAAAAACTTTTATCTTGGATGCTTTCATCCTTCAGACGGCTGAGGGTATCTGAATTCTGCCGAATATCAGATCTGTGTCTTGGGGATAAGGTCGATGCATATACAGAAAGGTCTCCGATACGCGGGCACATCACCACTAGCATCCGCCAATTTGGAGGATTGTTGGTCATAGTTCACGACGAAGTACATTTCAGTCATGCTTCCATCCGTTACTGGCTGAAGTTTCCAGGTCTCAGTGAAGATCAATCGCTCATTACAAAGGGGTGGTATCAACAGACAGAACGAGATCGACACATGACTATTATGCAAACCTGTTTAGAGCATCTAAAAGACAACACTGATCAGTCCCAGGCCTGGGCTACCCAATTACCATACGCCACGGAGTTCTGGGTAAGCCATTACAAACAAGTCGATTCAATGAGGGATGTTTTGGACATCTTCGAGCATCAATCGTGGCTGGAGCGCTGGATAGATGCATATATGGCTTTACCTACCCCTTTCTTAAAACCATTCAAAAACTACAAGCCTCTCACCATAGCGGCACATTTTGGGTTCGAAGATATTGTCAAGTCTATTCTAGAAAAGAACGAATACGACTCTGAGACTCTAAATCTCGCATTAATCCAGGCTGCGAGGACGGCCCAGTTACCTATTTTTCGCCTTCTTATCGTCCGATACACGAACGGCCTGGATTTGAACAAAGCATATGTGCAAGCTACTTTACAAGCGGCCCTCCGTAGTGAGAGTCATGAGCTGTGCCATGAACTGCTCATTTATGTATATTTACCAGGCCAACGTGAGCTGCGCCAGCAACAACCTCCCGAGCAACGCTTAGAGACGAATGATGGTCTTGACATCAAGTACCCGGTTAATGATGTTCAAGAGACGACAAAGGAAGAGACAATACCACCGACGGCTAGCCCCCTATCATCTTGTTTGAAGTCTTGCCTACGCTTAGCTTGCGAACTAGATATGACTGATATCGTCGCCAAGCTGCTCTCCATAGGACCAGATAATGATACCACGATTCTAGAAACTACCTCAGATGACGAAGATTCACCACTACAGGTTGCGGTTCAGTACTCACGGCTTGAATCAGCCAAGCTACTAATTGCTGCTGGCACAAGCGTCGCTCCGAATAGCAATAGGGAAATAGCGGCGCCGCTGGAAGTTGCAGCTTCCCATGGATCTAGCGATATGACGAATCTTTTGTTGAGTTACGGAGCGCCAATCGATTCCAAGGGTTTGAACGAACACACACCTTTGCAAATGGCTTGTACGAGGGGAAATTTTGCAGCAGCCGAATCTTTGCTTCGCCATAGAGACTTCCGAGATTATATAACACCGGACCTGCCCTCTCAACCACTAATGATTGCTGTTCAACGGGGTCATCATAAGATCACGGAGGCGCTTCTTCGTCATGGGGCAGATCCAAATGCAGGGGAAGACGATGGCAGACCGGTTCTTTGGTGGGCAGTCATGAAAGAGAGGATCGACAATTGTCGCCTTCTGCTGGCGCATAAAGCAGACCCAAACTTGGTCCTCAAAGAGAGAGAAGGCACTCCATTAGTCATTGCAATCATGTTGGAGAACATGGAGCTAGTCAAGCTACTTGTCGAGAACGGTGCCGATGTGAATCAGAAAATAGACTATGAGCGCACACCAGGTCTGTTCCCGACGTCTTATGATGTGACATAACTATACTAATTGATAACAGTCTATATGGCTACATATAAAAACCATGTCGAGATAGTTCGTTACCTTCTTTCTCACAACGCAGATCCCAACATCACCTGGTCAAATGGCATCACTCCTCTCTGGCACGCAGCACGGCAGGGATATTCAGAAATCGTGCGATTGCTTATTGAAGCTAAAGCTGATATCCATGCCCGTAATGATGAGTATGGATGGACAGCATTGCACACTGTCTTTGATTCCACCGAGACTGTCCGTGTTCTTCTTGAGTACGGCGCGGACATTAACAAAATGGATAAGAGGGAGGCTACGCCTTTAGGCCTCGGGATAAACAGTAACCAAGTCAACGCCGTCAAAATGATGCTTAGCGAGTCAAAGATTGAGCCTAACTGGTCAATCCCTTCAACCCAGAGAGCGATACGGCGTGCAGTCCGTGATGGCTACACTGACATTGTGTCATCGGTGCTTGAGGCCGGAGCGAACGTCGATCTTGTGGATGATGATAACACTCAACTCGCGTTTTGGGCAATGTCACGTAATGACGACAATATGATCCGAACTCTCATCGAATTTGGAGCCGATCTAAGCCACAAGGATAAAGACGGAGACACAGCGCTTCATAATATACGAAAACAGACGCCTCTAGCATCAATCCGACGAGTGGTCAATGCCGGCGGCAAACTAGATGCCATGAACAACGATCTTGAGACACCTCTCATAAGCGCAATAAGGGCTTGCAATATGGAAGTCTTCAACTACTTCATGACAAAGACGATTGTTGTCGACACCCTCAACAACCCTTCCTTCAACAAAGAGGGTGCGCCCTTGCATTTCGCCTGTGCAAGAGGCACACTAGACATGGTAAAAGCATTGATCAAAAACGGTGCGGATGTCAACTATGCTTGCGCCTCAGCATACGGTACCCCATTGATAGCAGCTTCTAGACGATGGGGAGACGACAGCGATATACCAGCAGAGAGTATCATCAGACTACTTCTCGACGAAGGCGCTGATCCAAAGTTATCTGCAGGCCGTGTAGGATATCCAATTATTTCCGCCAGCATATCTTGCTCAAGCAAAGTCATCCAATTACTCCTCGACCACAAGGCTTCGACAGATGTCAAGGATCCTTTTGGCAGAAAAGCAGCTCATTTCGCCTGCCACAACACGCTCGAGGTCTTAAACTCCCTAAACCTTCCCGATTCAGATTTCGCAGCCAGAGATATAGTCGGCAGAGTCCCCCTCCACTACGCCGTGTTCAGAGGCCAACTCGACCTCGTCGAAGAAGTTTTAGCACGTTCTCAGAGAGTTGGTATCGATATCGACGTTGTCGACGACGATGGATGGACACCACTGCTCTGGGCAGCACGTGCGCCTCGTCTCTTGTTTTGTGAAAAGAAACTACAGCCTTCGCAATACGAAGCCACGGTAGCGTTTCTACTTAGCAAAGGAGCGAACCCCAGCATTCGTGGACTTGGATTATACAAGGAGTGGACTGTCTCTGAAGTTGCCTACTACCACCACGCTGACAGGTAAGTCTCGATTCCTTATATATATATATATATATATCCAACAGCTTTAGAAAAGATTTATTATTGACTCTTTCCGTTCAAAAGTATCGCCGACTTGGTTGCCGACAAAACCATTCCAAAGAACAAAAGACGCGGGCCAAAGAAGAGAGGCAAAAAAACCGAATGGTCGTTTTGCGCCTGCTGCTACGCCGAGATCGCGGGCGTTTATTTCAGAGGCCCAGGTCCATTAGGTATTGAGCTATGCTTCAAGTGCTACAGGTCGAAATCAGACATCGCTCCTCAAGACGAGTTTATAGATTGCGGCTATGACTGGGACGAGGAAGACGAGGAAGCAGACACTGCGTCCAAGGCTGCTCAATCGGCCAATGGAGAGATTCCCGTAAAGGATCAAGAAAATGTCGAGATTCAGTTTGACGACGAGGTTGTAGAGGAGGAAGATATGGAGCTTTGATTCTAGGGGTATCCGATGTAGACTTTAAAACAAGAAGGATTCAATTAGCAGGCAATAGTAGGAATGATTTGATTGGTAGAAAACCATCTGAATCTCACTATATATCAAGGGTGACAGTTGCTGAGCTGCATCAATGGCACACAGTCTGTAGATGATGCACTTGAGACTTGTGGCGGAAACAAGCAAGTTCATAAATAACGAATGCAACTTCGAATATTAGAGAATTGACGCGTCTTTCACGTCTAGATGATCTCTTTTGTTTCATGCCTGTCTCTATCCACCAAAAGCAACACTCAGAAACTCCGTGATCCCAACACAACCAACATCCTGCACATAAAATACAACTTGCATCACCCAAGTATATTACCTTCTACTCTAGGACTCAATCCTCGAATCAAGGAAATTCTCACCAAATCCATCACCAAAAACCACCAAAACGCACATCATCCCCCCCTCCCACATCCCGCCTCCCCCTTGTCCCAAAAAAAACCCACCCACCCACGAAATCTCCTTTTTCTTCCCTTCTTACCGCCCCTTCCACACATCAACAGACCATCATCTCACAAATAAAAAAAATCACACCACCCAAGTCTCGCCATTTCCCCAGATTTATTTAATTCCCCTACATATTCTTTTTTTCCTCCTTCGGAATGTTCCGGGGTGAACAAAAGAAAAAAAAGGTCATCCAAGATCTACAGACTGGCCTGCGCCAAATGCTGGTAAGAAAATCCATCGTAGATTAAATCCTTCCGCCTCGGCATGGATGAGCGTCCCGCCTCCGGCACTTTATTTTGGCTGCTGACCCCCGTTTCCAAAACAAGACAACATACTCCGTACAAGGCCTCCGTGTTATATACATTTGTTTCGTAATGCACTTATCGAACCATTATGATGACATCAAGGCATTATTGCCACATCAAGTCATTATCACGACATCAAAAATGTTATTGCAACGTCGAAATATTATCATAGCATGAAAAATAAATATGACAACATAACAAAACAGCATACGACTCAGAATGTCACAGCAAGAAGCAAGTACACATCAACCGAAATTACGAAACACGAAAAAAAAGACCTTGTAAAACATATACGCGTATTGCTCACTCTCACTCTCAAAGCCTATCATGCCCAAGTCATCCTCTTAATAAAATCTATCTGCAGTTTTCTCATTGGTATCTCTACAAAACAAAAAAAGCAAGAAATTCGCCAAGCACTATCCCGCTCCTCATGATCAAAGGCGGGATAAAACAATCCCAGTTTCGCAGTTCCAAAACCTGTTGACGATCCCGTTTCCCGTTTCCTAGGAGCCAATCGTAACACGCGCAATAACCCGAGAGGATGTCCTTCCTTTCCATCCGAGTAATATAATATGAAAAAAAGGAAAAGGGAAAAGAGAAAGAAAAGAAAAAGAAAAATTAGTTCCACCTTCTCCCACCGTTCTAGAATCGCACAGATCGTAATGCCTTGGTCGGAGTTTTTTTCAAAATTTAAAGATTAGAAAGAAGAAGAGGGACGAAGAAAATGCAGGAAAAAAATTTTGAATTGGGGCTTCACTGCTTTGACCTGGTCCGCATGCCCGTCATTGAGTATGAGCTCCTGACCGAGCTCGTAGTCGTAAGCATGGCGGGCGTAACTCCATCCTGCCTCTGCCGGTTGTCGAATTCCTTCAAAAACGCGTAGACGCTGCCCAGTGGCAAGTATTCGAGCAGCGGCCGCAGTTCGTCGGGGAACATGTCGGCGCCGTGGTCCTTGATCTCCTCGTTGACGCGGTTCAGTCGCAATATCTGCATCCAGGACACAATGTCGTCGCCCAACAAAAAGGCTGGGAAGCGCGCCTTGCCCATGTCGTCAAGGATCCACGCGTTGCGAAAGTAAGGTCGGTTAAGGAATTCAGAAATGGCCTTGTAGCTGGGCACCTCGCGGGGGTCCGTGATGCCCTCGGGTATGTTGCTCAGATGCGCAACAGGGCCCATCCACTGCAGCACAGGGGCATAGTCGTTAGGATGGGCCTCGCGGTCACCCGGCTCGCCAAAGGTGACGGGCATGCACTTGTCCCAGGCCTTGATAATCTCAATGGCGAGGTCAGACGTCGAGTCCTTGAGCCCCAACCAGCCCACCACCATCTTGGCGTGGCGGTATGCTCGCGCCATATGAGCCCTCCGCTCCGACTCCTCACGCGTGTCCCGGCCGTTGATGCATAGGAGGTCGAGCCATATCCGCAGAGGCGGTGTGCCTCCGCGCGGCGCGCCTTGCTCGGCGATCATGTGTCGCACGTTCTTGAGTAGAGACCGCAGCCATCCAGGGGCTTTCTTGGGCGGCGTGGGCAAAGGCGCTGGCATCGCAGCCGAGCCCTGGAGGTCGGTCATGGAGGCATCTGGCGTTGGTAGCGCCGCGGCCAGGAAGACGACTCGCATGTAACGCAGTGCCTGGGCGAGGTGGACAGGAATGGATATGGCGGCTCCATTGACGAAGATCGTCTCTGTGACGGTGATGTCGCCATACAGGGCCGAGAGGCCGATGAAGTCGGACGGGTCGCTTAGCCGCTCATGGACCAGGCGGCATACGACGCGTTCGTTAATGTCGTTGGTCGTCGCCGGCTGCAGCTCGAGCAGGCGAATCTCGTTCCCGGACCGGTCGAGCGGACGGTACCGAATAGACGTCGCGGCTTCGGGCGGGGCCATGATTGACATGCAATCAAGTCTTCAGATGTTTAGAAAGGTTACTTTGGCGCGGGAAGAGAAGGTCGGCAAGCCATTTTCAGGCAATCTCGATTGCAGCGGCACTTATATCAGCTATGGAAGGGGTCGTGTCATTTCCGCCGTAACATTGGGCTTGAACGTGAGCCCTTGCAGCCCTTCCCCATGCCGGGGGTCAGGCGTGCAGTCGCATTGTCAGGTCGTAAGGGTTTAAGAGCACCCGATGCCGCAATGGTAATTAGCAGCAGGCCAGGCAAAAGGGCACGATCCACCGCTAAGCTGAAGGCCCTGCGTCCTTCTCTCAGCTTCGCTCTGCCGTGATTGAGCCTGGGGGGACTCAGCTTAGGAGTCTGGGACTGGGATTCAAAGCTGGAGCTTCTTGTCTGGAGCTTCTTGTCTGGAGCTCGGGGCCCGACTGTACTTGTACCAACGATATACACGCGCACGACGCTTGTCCCCGTGTCATGTCCAACCACCAGCCTGACCAACAGCAGTACCGTACCGTACTCGGCAGCTTCGCTCGTGCTGGTCTCGGTATGGGTATGGGCTTTGTGCGGAGTACCAGCACGCCAATCCGCTTTGAGCATCCTGTCCCCAGCCAACCGATTAACCAATTGCCGCGAGGCGCGACAGAATGCGGCAATGCCATGTTGCCCTTGTCAACACCAATTGGTCAAGCTGCAGCCGTTGGCCTGGCATTTGTTGCTCGGCATATCCGGATCTGGCTCGCGTCGGGGCAGACTGCCAACATCAGGTAGTATTATTCTTCACGTCCAATAAGACATATAAACTTGACTCGTCGAAAGCCTTGCTAACTTGTACGGGTGAGTATTCGCAGAGAACTCAAGGCCCTTTCACATGGCAGGGAAGTGGCCTGGTTTGCTAGCCCGATATCGTATCGTTGCCAGGACCAAGTGGTGCTAGTCAATCATACGGGACAGGCCTTTGAGCAGGGTATCTCGTGCGGTCCATTACCTAAGTGTTATCAAGCGTCCCCGTGTTTTTTGTTCCCAGTCATAAATATTATGCAGCCCGTGGATACCGAATGGTTCTCGCAGCCCGTCGAGCTGGGCTCGGCAAGTGGTGGCCCCAGATTGCCGGCCTCGTGGTCCTGCCTTATCGCAAGCGTCCATTGCTAAATACAGAAGAAATCTGATGCAATGCAGAGGCAGACAATGTATCGTGCAGGCGAGGCGATCATCCAGCATGGAAGGCCTGTCACGCAGCCGGATGCTCCATCATCGATGTTACATTCGTGATTCAATCGACTCACCAAGCATGAACCACAACGCATAAACAGCCAGGCCTCAAGATCCTTTGCTCGTAAGACCATGGCCAGCCAAGGCAGCCTTTCGAGGTCAGGCGCAACATCGACAAACTCCAAACCCATGATACCACGCTGCTTTCTCACCGCTTCAAGGATTGCAGACAGCACATACATGCCACTATTCCAAAGTCAGCAAGTGTCCGCTGAAGCAAACATGGATAAACCAACGAACCTGATATCATTGTGGAGAAGAACCATCAATCGGCCTACAGGGGCCCCCTCGTGTTCTTGCGGGAGGAGAAAATCCTTTGTCTGATCCCAAGGTGAAGATTTCTCAGCGTAACTACGGAGTATACCACTCGTGGTACATACTACTACTAGGTAGCAACCCGTGTCATAGCTGACCGCGGTAGGGGCGGCCCGTTCAAGTCGTCAGTTCTCCCCTCGTCTTCCTGGGTCACCCTGGACTTGCTCCTCGTTTGGGTTTCATTCAGATCTATTTCGATTCACATCTGCCCAAAAGAGTCGTATAAGTTTGTAAACATCAGCTTACCGTCGCCCGCGGTTTTCAGCTGCCCAGGTCAATATTGGCTCTCTTCCCCTCCTCTTCCGCAAATGCATCCCAGAAATCCTGTTAGAATGTGACCTGTTATGCTGTTGGTTCACCCCCAAACTTTTAAGAGGCTCCATCGAAATGCAGCTGCGCCTTTTTGAGGAGGGCTGCAGCCGTTCATACCGCAGAGCCGACGCCCGCCAGATGGCCATATAAATGGAGGGAAGGATCCGATGCTCGAGCTGCTGTTGTACCATCAATCCAAACAAGTTGTTTTCCTCAGCATCGATCATCATGGCCTTTTCTTGGTGCCAATCCTTGTCTCACCAGAGCTACTGGAGCGAGTTTGACCTCAAAGGAGTTAAGATCAAGGTCAAGTCTCCAAAGAGCCATGCTTTCCAAGGCGCCTCGGATAAGATTCCCCCATATTTCTGGGTCAAGGGCTTCCGGAACCGGGTTAGGAGGCTCTTGGGCCGGAAGCTCAGAAAACACTCCTTCCCTGTCCACACTGGTTATTCAGAAGCAAGAAACTTGGTCGGCCATGGCACCGTGGCAGAGTTGGCAATGTTGTCGAACCAAGCCCGAGACTTTGTCGTCGAGGTGTTTGGAGACGTTGGAGATGCGGCAGACACCTCGTCCGTGAGCGAGAACCAGTCTTTGTCTTCTCTAGAATCAGGGCCCAGAGTAGTCCAGCTTAAGCTATCCACTGATCTGCAGAGCTGGAAAGATACCCAGCACGCAGCGGGCAACATCCTGCCACCCAAAGGCACCGGACTGAAGCAAGCCTCGACCCAAACGCTCAGCAAAATCGGAGCGGCTGACTGGCCCGATGCGTTGAAAACGAACAATGCGCTCTTCGGGTGCGGCATCGCCAGCTTGCTCATGGGCGCTGCCGATGCGACAACCATGTTTTCCAATTATGTGACCGACATGGTGTTCTATTATGAGCACGGGTACAATTACGTCTACCCGACGCTTGAGCCGCTGCTGCAGAAGGGCCTAGAGGATCCGCATGCCCTGCGCACCCCGGGAGGACGCGAACGACGTGACGCCGTCTCCCTGGGTAAGCAATATATCCAGGGTAAGATCGCGCTAGAGAACCAGCACAAGAAGAACTTGTCGTATCGGTCAGCGCGATTGGACCGACGCACAGCACAGATCGTCTCCCTGTCAGAAAGCAGCCTGCTGGGCATGGCAGCTGAGGCGATCGCACGTGGCTTTGACCCTGCTGCCGTCATGGCCGATCTGGTCTTCAGCTCGCCGGGCACTGATGTGGTCGACGTGGGATGCGATTTGGTCAACTCCGAGGTCATGAACTCGTTCCTCAACGTGACGGACATTACAGAAACAGGGGTCGTTGACGAGGAAGTGCTGCGCAAGATATACGACGCGTACGCCGCGACTGGCGCCAGGATGCTAACCCAGCGATGGCATGAGCCCGTAGCCAGGATGTGCGCCGCTCTGTACACATGGCATATCCAGAACGACCGCCACATGTTCTTCCGCCGCGCTCTCCTGGGCTGGCCCAAGGCCCGCAAGACGCCGGCTAAGCCTCAGTTCGAGGCGGATTTCGACGAGGCATTTGACAAGCAGTACCACACAACGGGCTTTAGCAGACCCCTTGATGCCAAGTACGCTTGCAACGGTGAAGACACTTGCGATCACGTCAACCACTTCCTCCATCGTCACCAAGACAAGCCGCTGCTCAAGGAGCTCTGGTGGCAGCTGGTCACCGGCCCGCTGGAGTATGTCCGGGGCGGCCAGGTCGACGAGGAGCGCGAGTATGACTTGGCCGAAGGTTCGCGGCTGGCCATGGCCGACCTCTTTTCACGCGGCCAAGTGCTGGAGATGGTCTGGATCATTGCACATGCAAACTTTCACGCCTGGCAGGTTAACAATTTGTTTGAGGCGGCCATGTTTGGCAGCATTCTGGACGGGGGCAAATTGGCTGGCAAGCTGGACAGGCAGGAGGAGAGTCAGGATTGAATGATTGATACCCAAGAAGCAGGCGGAGGTGAGGTGAAAGGACAAAACGTGACGAACGGTGATGTGAATTGACATGAAGTCGAGGGAGATCAAGATACCAGCGGGTCCGTGTCATGTGTCTCGGGGTACATGTACATGTACATGTATGCGGACGCAAATGGCGGGGTACCAGTACCACATGCATGGAGGAGCGTCTCATTTTGGTGCTCTTGGAAGCACTGTACGAACTTACACACGAAGTATATGTACTCGGTTAGGATGAAATGACTTATGGTAATGCAATAACATGATTAACTGCTATCAAAATTCTCTATACTGTGCCTCCAGTAGATGTAACTTGTGCCTTTCACAGCAATTATACTTGACAAATCTCGACGTTGCGTATAGGTTCCTTGATGAAACCGCCACGTTACGAACAGTGCAGCCAAAGGGAACACAAAAGCAAGAGCTATAGAACATAAAACAAAATGCGAATGAAAATGAGGAAATTTCATCAATTACTACGTACTTTTAGAACCACGAAGCGCTCTGATGCTCCTTTGCATCGCTAGTTGTCCTTGAAACTATTGCGACACGGAGGCATCTCCCTAACCTGGAATAAATTGCTTCTCCTGTTTGACGTAAAAGTGTGTAGACATTCGACCATCTTGTGGAGATTTATGCCTCCATGGAGGACGTGAAAAGATATTGTCCTTGAACTATCTATTAATGGCTAGTAGTTTCACATGGCGACACTATAAATTGCAGTGCTTCGCATTTTGAGCTGCCAATTGCACCTCTGCGGCAGTTTTGCTATACCATGACTTCATATGATTGTATGATTGTCTGCAAAGTCTGCATTAGGTATATAAACGAATTGGTGTTATTGACATAGACGAGAGATGTGAGAGTGTTGAAAACGGTGCATAGCAATGGCTCTCTCGGCAGCTCACCACTCCCAAGTACACATTATACGCATAAGTATACATGTATATTAGTATTCTCCTACAATTATATGTTACCTATGTCATGGAGGTGAAACCTCCTCTCAGCCTAACTTGTTACTACCCTATCTGCATTAGTAGCCATTATGGCCCAATTGCTAGGTCAATAAAGCATAGCGTACGGCCTCCCAAGTTGACTATGCGTAGCAATCGAACCAGATGAATCTACACTCTCATAGAGTGAACCCAGTTGCAATCAAAAAGATTTATAACATGAACAATTGCAAAGTTCCTGTGATACTCGACGATGAGAACCCTTGACGAAATCCTGGCAGGCAAGATCTCCTACCGGTAAGGTGTTTCAGCTTTTTGGGGCACATCACTCACATTCCGCAGAATAGCCTACATTGCTGGGTCCATTTCATTCATCGCGTGTCCTCACCAAGTCCCACTGTCTGTATCACAATTTGGTCAACTTCGTAATCCTCAGTCAAGCTCCCCACTACAGCCACTCTTCGTATTGATACGATTATGCAGACAGAGAGCATCAGCTCTTGTTGAACACCATCAAACAGCTCTTCTTTTTCACCAGCAAAAGGCTCTGCAATAGCTCTGAGTGATGGAGAGGCCATGCTTGTTCGCAATCACAAGACCTAGGCTGTCAGTAGCGTCTACAGTAGGCAGGAATGGTGATAGCTGCGACAATAATAATCCAGGTGCTCTCTTCATAGGCATACCCATACATTTTCTGGTAGCCATAGATGAGCTTCTTAGAAACATGACATATCATAGGCAAAAATGATGGATAGAAAACTGTATCTCCCTGCTAGCTGTATTCACGAGATTTGGTCCAACGGAAAATGTAGTGAAAGAGAGGAAGCACCAACCATACACAAGTTCATCAAACAGGTCTCGGAAAACAAACGCCGGAGTGGGCACACTAACATGCATGTCATTTTGGATGGAATGAGTTCCAGATGTTTGGCAACTAAATAGGGTACACGATGCATATACCCCAGTGTAACTCGAACATGATACGCATAATAAGCATAAAAAAGTGAGCTTATACCTAGCTATGAGGCGTGCATGTATCGTACAAAAGTCGTGTCACTCACTAGGTTACACGCAGTGATCCTATCTTGGAACATTGAGGGTTACATGTATGTAATCTCCAAAGATTTCGCCCGAACCAATATTGCGGCTGGTGGAACAAATTTGTTTAGTTTGACTGCAAAAGGCCGAAGTACTAAACAAATTACATGTATCCGCAGCCTCTCCGCGGAATAAGACGGATTGTGCGTAACCAATAAGTGGAATCACATGGCCGTATTCCGAGATGTCTCACATAGCTTGCTTACATGTGTCTTTTATGTTGTTTGACCTAGCCGATTATCCGACCAAAATTATGGCAGCAGTCGCCTGCATGTACTCAGCATCAAGAAAGACATGAGCACTCAGACAATGAAATACGGCAGTTGGAAAAGATAGAATGCAAAGGTCCATTCCGGCGACTTTGGCTGTGCAACGGGCCAAATTGCGTGCTTGCATGATTACATGTAGTAGAGCCCGTCTACCTCAGAGCAACGTGAGCGGTGGTTAAAAGAAGTTGGCCATATGCACGCATGGCCTGAATTACAGGTTGTTGAACGGATGTCTGTTGGAAATGCAGTCATTTGTGGGGAGTAGCAAGCCACGACACATACTCGTATATCAAAATGACCTGTAACATGACCACATACGGATCCGACCGGTTGATGGCCCAAGGAACCCCGGCTGATAAGTTGGCTTTGGGATAATCCGTGATCTGCACTGGAGATCTCCAGACAAGATTCTTGATGCATGGCTTGTCTCCATCCATTGCTTCTCACATGATGGATTGCAGCGCGGGGAAACGAGCAAGGCCAAGACAGATCAGCCTTTCCAGCTGCCTACAATGGCTGACTCGAGGGAATATTGCCCAGGCGGCAGATATTGCCTCTACAAAATACAAATTAAACCCCCAATTACAAGAATAAAAATAAAAGTCAAACAAGAGTATACGGGTGAACAGCCGAGCTGAACCAACACCAGCGGGCAGTTTGAGGACCCCGGGTCGGGACGGGTTCATGTTGGGGGCTAAAGGCATGTTATGTTGTCAGCAATCTAGATGAGAATAGCCGGCCGCCGTTTGCTAGGGGCTGAGAGATAAGCATAAAGAAGGATGGAAAAGCAAACAAAAGGGGCGGGGGGGCAATGTCCATGATCCCATCTCCGTAGTGGGAACTTGACCAATGCCGGATGCCGAAATACGCCAGGAAGCATTCAATTCATGTCCGCGGAGCATCCCGGGACGAATCACGGCGAATGGCTGGTGGGAGATGACAAGCCCATGTTGCTAGATAATATCCGGGAGTAACACGCATAACGTTGAAAGGGCTTAGCCCCCAACAAAGCAGCATATAAAAGACAGAACCATCGGGATGAAAAGGGAGGATGTAATTAAAAATAGCAAAAAGAGAGAAAAGAAAGGAAGAAAAGAAACGGGGCGGCTTGAAACTCGCCGCGCTGCCAAGAATGAAATGAGCCGTGCCGAGACTGTTGGAGTCGGATTGAACACTTGCAGGATGCGGATCTGAGTCGTCACGAGGCGGGTGAGACATTCAAGGCGAAAAAGGAGAGGCAGGAAAAAGGACAACGGCACGGTTCCGGCAAACCGGAGCCGGAGTGTCTCAGCCGTCAATTCCATTCCAAACCTGTGTCACGCCGTAAACAAAAACATTTGAAATCAGGCAGAAAAAGAAATACATGGGAACAGTGCGAAGGGAATAAATGGATGGAATCATCAATTCGTCCGACTCGCTCAAGCCCGGCCAAGACTCTGCTAAAAAAAAAATACGCCCAAACCATTGAAAGCCAACCGACAAAACTTCGAGGTGCGAGTTTTTGCTGGCTGCCAAACGCCGGCATTGGCAGGCGGTGGACGCTGCGCCCTAGCGGCCCCAAAGCGGTCTACGGCGCTGGCCTCAGCGCTGTTAGTGGCCGCGAGCGCTGTGGCAGCCCGCAGTCCCCACGGTCAGGTGCCCTGTGGCCACCCCACTGGCGCTGCGCATCAGCGCTGGACTGGGGACTTGCAGCGGTAGCTCCTTGGCGACGCGTTGGCCTCGTCAACGAAGTTTTCGACAAGTTGCTTCGGGGTCTGGATCAGGATTTTTGCTTCTTCCACGACCGGGGCTTTTTGTTCCTTTTTGCTCTTTTTTGTTCTTTTTTGTTCTTGGCAGTTGGAACAAGCCCGTGAACCACATCATCCGGCATCAAATCAATCCATTCCTACAATTTACAGCACCAGTCAACATCGACTCCCCGCCATCTATCCAGCATCGACAGCCTCAACCCAACCAACCCCATACAACCACCGCGAGAATATAGCGTCAAACTTCTTCTCGGCGCCCCTCCATCTTCGTCTCCCGGCCCACGAGCTTCTTCCGGGCCCATCGGCCTGTTGCAACGGAACCGACGCCTCCGATCCAGTGACGACACAGACACAGCCTCGCCCAGCAATTGCCCTTCTCCACACGCTGGCCATCTCGCTGCTTCTACTGCTGCTTCCAAGCCCTTGGCTCGGGTTTCGGGCCTAGCGTGGCAAAAGAAGTCCAATCTGCTCACTCCAGCCCAGTCCAGTCCAGTCCTATCCCATCCTTATCATCCTCGTCCTGTCTATACTCGTATCCACGTGCGAGCCCACTTCTTCTCTTGTTCCTTATCCTCTTCTGTTCTTTTGCCGTTCGTCTTCAATCTCGTGCTTCTTCTCTCCTCTCCTGCATGTCTCGCCATCGCGACTCTCCTGGCTCGGCTACCATTGACTGGGGAGTAACTTCAAGTTTGCAGTGCCAGCCCGTAGGCCGCTGCTTCTCCCGGCGTCAGCTTCCGTCAGAACCTCAACTTCAACCGGCGCCTTGAGCCAAGCAAAGACCCTGGACTGCCAATTGTGTTAGTTTGGGCACGCGAGGTTGGGCCTTGAAACGGAGCTAGGCAAAAAAGCAAAAAGCCGAGAAGCAACGGACGATTGCTGTTTGGAGAAGGGGGAAAAAAATAATTTTGTCGGCAAACCCGACACGAGGGTTGACGAGAAGGAGTCGGAAGAAGGAGGAGAAGAGAAGAGAAAGACTCATCATCAATAAGAGGAGGTTGCGAAAGAACCGGAGGAAACCCAGGACCTACCTAGGTTGAAAGACGAACAAGACACTTTCGAAAACAGCTGCTGCTGATCCCCGTCCACCTCGTCGCGATACCCCCAACCGACCGCCACCATGGCGTGGGACAACCTCGACATCACCAAGCCGCACTTGGTCTACATTATCCTCGGCGGCTTCACCTCGCTTTTCATGCTATGTTCTTCCATTATCAAGGAGCGCATGTACATTGGCGAGGCCACCATCGCCACCCTCTGCGGCGTCATCTTCGGACCCCATGCCGCCAACCTCATCGACCCGCGGTCCTGGGGCAGCGTTGATATCGTCACCGTCGAGTTCTCGCGCATCGTTCTCGTCGTCCAGTGTTTTGCCGTCGGGGTCGAATTGCCCAAGTTTTACATGGAGAAGCACTGGCGCTCCGTCGTCTTCCTGCTGGTGCCCGTCATGGCCGTTGGCTGGCTTCTGGTCAGCCTCTTCGTCTGGTGGATGATCCCGCCGCTTAACTGGCTCGAATCCCTCGTCGTCGCCGCCTGCGTCACCGCCACCGATCCCGTCCTGGCCTCGTCCGTGGTTGGCAAGGGTAAATTCGCCAAGCGCGTGCCCAAGCATCTGCGAGACTTGCTGTCGGCCGAGTCTGGCTGCAACGACGGCATGGCCTTTCCCTTCATCTACCTCTCGCTCTACCTGATCCAGTACAACCGCAACGCCGGCGACGTCAGCTTCCACTTTGTCGTCTATGTCATCCTCTACGAGTGCATCTTTGGCGCCTTCTACGGCTTCATGATCGGCTATATTGCGCGCCGCGGCATCCGCTACGCCGAGGAGCACGACATGATTGATCGTGAGAGTTTCCTCGTCTTCTACTTTGCCCTCTCGCTCTTCTGCGCCGGTTCGGGTAGTATCCTCGGCGTAGACGATCTCCTCGTGGGCTTTGCTGCCGGAGTCGGCTTCTCTAACGACGGCTGGTTCGGCGAAAAGACGGAGGAGTCGCACGTTTCCAACGTCATCGACTTGCTTCTCAATCTGGCCTACTTTGTCTACTTTGGCACCATCATCCCGTGGGAGCAGTACAACAACGGCTTCTTGGGCATGGAGGTTTGGCGTCTCGTTGTTATCGCCATCTTCGTCATCCTGTTCCGCCGCATTCCCATCATGATGATGCTCAAGCCGCTCATACCAGACATCAAAAACTGGCGCGAGGCCCTCTTTGCAGGCCATTTCGGCCCAATAGGCGTCGGCGCCATCTTCGTCGCCATTCTTGCGCGGGCTGAGCTGGAGCACGACGAGCCTGTGCCGTTATCGGACTTGCCAGCCGAGGGCACAGATCATTACAACCTGATTTACCTCGTGTGGCCAATAGTCACGTTCCTCGTCATCTCGTCCATTCTCGTCCACGGCTCCTCGATTGCCGTCTTCACGCTCGGCAAGCGCATCAATACCCTGACGCTAACCATGTCTTACACCGCCGCCCCCGAGGATGGACCGTCGTGGATGAACAGGCTGCCCAGGATCTCGTCCCAGTCTAGATCCCAGGCCCGAACGATGTCGGAGACATCCTTTGACGACTACAAGACGCCCGAGTTCCCCCCCGGCACGCTGCCCCCACCCGCGCAGTTTCTCCGTCGCCAGAGAGAAGAGGACAATGGCCGCTCGGGCAGCCGTCCGTCATCATTGGTGGCCAAGAAGAGAAAGCACAGAAAGTGGGACGACGGCATTGGGCCTGGCGGCCCCATCAGTCAATCGGCCATCTTCCCTAACCGCTCAACGCCGGTATCGCCCTCGCCCGAAAAGGAGACACCGCCAGAGACTGAAGTCAGAGACTCCACCCTGTCCGGCGACAGCCCTACAGATGTTGAGCTGGAGAAGCTAGACGACGCAGAGGAGGATCGTGGCCGCCGCCGCAGAGCTGACGAAAGCCAGAGCCCCCGGGCACCGCACGTCAACGTCTACGAGGAGGGCACCCACCTGGTCTTTGAAAACGACGATGGCGAGGTGGTCGATGCTCAACCAGCCCAGCGCAAGCCTGAAGAAGGCGGAAGAGAAGACGGAAAACGGCCCGCGCCCGCTCGGCAGATATCCAAGTCCGAGGCGGAGCGCTTCCATTGGACCGTCGACAACATCAAGCGTAAAATGACAGACGTGTACAGCTCCGAAGTGGAGAAGCGAAAAGAGAAGGACAAGTCAAGACGACGACATGAACCGGCCCGAGCCTATCAGTTCGGTAACGCTGTACGTCCCTCATTGATTCCCGTTGTGGCTTTGCATTGCCTTCTAACCTGACTGCTTATAGATTATCGTCGAAGACGAGGACGGAGAAGTCGTTAAGACCTATGAACTCCCCCCGCAGAAGCCCACTGGCCAGGAAAGTACCCTCATCAACAACAGTCTCAAGTACCTTGGATTGGGCGCCCTCGCACGCCAGCCCGAAAGGTCGGCCGCGTCTGCTGCCGAAGAAGGCAAGGCAGGCGAATCCTCTGCCGCCGGTGCAGCAGCTTCATCGTCGGCCAAACCCGTGTTCAAGCCCGGCTGGACGACCGGCTTTGGCGTTCTCGGCGGAGGCGGTGGCGAAGGCCGCAGGAAGAGCGTGGTCCACGAGGAGTCTGACGATGATAAGCAGATTCGCTTCACCATTGGAGGCGTGGGACGACGCATGACCAAGGAGGACTTTATCCGCGAGGTGCAAAAGCTCGATGTGGGCACGCGCAAGGAGGTCGTGGACCAGTCGTCCGCCTCCACCGCGCTCAAGGACCTTGCTCGGCAAGACCTGCCACTGAGGCGGCCGCAGGACATTCCCGAGATTGTCGAGCCGGAATCCAGCTCCGCCCCCAGCTCCACATCGGCCTCCACATCCGTCTCCCCCGCTCCCCGAGGCAGCTACCGAAACTCCGAGTCCGTGTCGCCGAGGCGGCAAGTTGAAGCGCCCCGAGGCCGCCCGGTCGACGCCCCTCTCCAGCCTTCAGAGCTGGAAGGCGAAACTGCCGTGGAGCGCAAGCGTCGCCTTGCTGCTTTGGGAGGACAACAGAGCGAGACGGAAGGCAGCGGGAGTGCAGCAGCCAGGCGACACAGGTCGGACAACAATAACAACAACAACAATAACAACAACAACCTCTCGACGGGCGAGACACCGGCTGAGCGAAGGCGGCGAGAAGCAGCCCTTGGCGTAGGCGGCGCGGCTGCCGCTGAGGACAGCGACTCTGACGACGAGGGCACGCCGCGAGTGCCGCCTGCACGGAGGGGAATTCGGTTCGCGGAGCAGCCCAACAGGCAAATGTGATGTACTCTTTCACTGTGCTTTTTTTCCTCGTCGCTTTGCGTGTTGGTTGAGAGTTGATTCGGGGGCTATATATATTTTCTTTTTATTAATTATGGTGTTATATCAAAGACTTGGGAAAACTCGTTTGCATAAGACGGTGCTTTTTTTTTTTGACGAAAAGAAGAAGGAGGAGGAAGCAGAAGAAACAAAAGGGGGAAAGCAGCGGGATACAGGCAGCGCGAATTTTTCTTTTGTTTTTTTTTTTTGTTTTTTTGTTTTCGTTTACACGGTTGCATAGCGTAATCTGCATGAAGATGTATGACGAACCAAAAAAGGGCTTTTTGTTTGTTTTTTTTTTTCTATTTCCTTTTGCTTTTTGATTCCGCTGGTTTAGGTTTGATGAGATGGGCATGTAAGGAATGGGATGTATGATATAAACACAACATATTGGGCCACGAATTTAAGATATCTATCTATTTATTATCTATTCGCATCATATTACCCTCGTTAATCTACTAAGCTGAAAGCCTTCGTTCGTTGCACCATGACGGGATTGTCATACACGACTTTCAACTTTGGGCAAAAGTGGTTCTTTACCCCTGACTAGTGCAGCCTCTCCAATTGAATTCGTCCAGCTAACAAAAGGACCATGTAATACAAAACCTCCATCCCACGCTCTCAATATATTAAACACTGCTAGTCTAGGTAACACACAACCAATGGGATATGAACCCAACCACCAAATACTAAGACAGACAAACCAATGGGATCATGGACTCAACCACAAACACCGACTCCCCCCTGTCCACATCGGCCAACGTCGTCGGCATCCTCACCTTTGTCGTCGCCATCGCAGCCGCGGCATACGCCCGCATCGCCTTTTTGCGCAACAGCTCCGACGAGTACTTTCGCGTCAAGACGTCACTATCGTGGTACAAGACTGAATCGACCTGGCTCGCAGACCTCTTGCGCACGCTGCAGGACACGCCGCAGCACGACGAGAAGAAGCGGCAGCACCAAATGTACGCGTTTGTCATGGACGACCTGCTCAACCTGGAGCAGCGGCTGCTGGAGCTCGTCACCGACATTGAAGTCAAGTCTGCGCTGAGGGGCACTTCGGAGTGGACGCTTCTGCCGCGGGGGTGGTCGGGCGGCAAGCCCTCGGTGGCGGTGTCGTGGATGGCGGTGCGGACAAAGGCGATGGAGCTGGTGAGGCAGCGGGAGGCGTTGACGGCACGAGTGCAGTTTCTCCAGATGAGCATGATTTCGGCGCGCATCGACGATCTCGAGGGGCGACTGAGACGGCACGAGAGAGAGAAGCCAAGGAGCGAAGATCCATGGGAGTCGTCAGAGTACGGAGAGTAAACGAGAAGAAGAAGAAGAAGAAGAAGAAGAGGAAGAAGAAAGACAATCGAGTTGGCTCTCTTATTTGACCGAGTATCCATTCAGCCAGACATACGCCCCCGTCACCAAGAGGCTCGGCACCGCCCACAGCAGGTCCAGCTCGACGACGGCCCACAGCCACAGACACCCGAGCGGGGGCGCGCGCTTCATGTTGTACAGGTAGCCCTTTGAGTTTGTGATGAAGACGAGGGCGCACCCGGCGACGCAGCTCATGGCGAAGAAGAGCATCTGGCGGAGGGTCCTCTGGAAGCGGCGGGGGAGGCCGGGGACGAGGGTCTGGTTTGGCTCGGAGGCGTGGAGCGTGTAGAAGAGGAAGAAGAAGACTGTGAATGGTGAGTGAGTGATTGGTCGATGTTAGGTAGAATAGACGAGAAAAAAAAAGAGGTTTTACCCAACCACGCCCGGCCAGCATTGACGGTGATTCGTTTCCATTTAATCTCCGTGCCGTACTGCTTCATCACCAAGACGTCAAACGTAAAGTGCAGCATCGCCAACGTCGTCGTGTACAGCAGCGCCTCGAGAAACCGCTCGGCTCCAGGCGATAGCTTGGCCTCTTCATCTTCATCGTCGTCGTCGCTTTCGTCTTTCCCGGCAAGTTGTCTCTCGCGGCGGGCGGCTTGTTCGAAGAGGGATCGTTCCGAGGCAATGTCCAGCAACGTCTTTTCGGTGGGCGCGGAGCGGTCCGGCTGGCGAAGCTTGATTTTCGGTTCCTTTCGGTTCTTGGCCATGGCTGAAACGTGTGAATAATTCGCGACGCAGGGGGGAAAAAAATAAAGAAAAAAAAAAGGCAAAACAATACAAGCAAAGACTGGTGGATGTTGGTGAGATTGGGGGAGGATTATCGAGTACGTGTCTCGTGAGAATTGACAAATGACAAATGACATCAGTTCTAGATCGACCGAGGCAGGTGTCGGCGGGCCAATCAGCGGGTGCAGCGAGACTCCGCAGCAGGTCGGATCGGGACCTGTCAGGTGCTTATCGATAATGCTCCAGCGCCCTGGATGCCCCTGAAGGCTGAAGGGTGTGGCGCTACAGATGCAGTATCTGTTAGTACTGGATTCAGATGAGATGAGATGATGAGGATGTTGGTTGAGACATTGGAGGGTGAGATTGGCTGATGACAGCAGTGACAGTGATGATAAGAAGAATGCTAGAGTAAGATGGAGTCGAAATAAAATAATGTCCAGTGGATTCGATAACCAGTCCCCGTCAAGCTCAAGCTCATCATCCCGCCATTCCATCTGCCGCAAGCCACACGAGTTCCCTCGGCATCTTCTTCAACAGCTTCCAGCTTCCAACCACCAACAGTCGCTCGCCCTCACCGCATCGTTGCCCCCGTGATGCCCTCCAACGATCCCTTGCAGCATCCCCAACTGGCGCGTTTCACCCTCCAGCCAATTGCCGCTAAACTCGATACCCAAAACTGCCCTTTTATACCACTGCTACCTTGACCTTGCAGCGTCAAATCAGCTGTTCGGCGCACTCGCTGCGGCCCGCCTTGCTGCTGCTCTCCCCCACTCCATCCCGCCTTTTTCCTCACGCACGCACTTGCGCCCTGCGAACCCACCTTGCCTCGTCCCCAACAAAAACACCACCGAGACGCATCACCACCACGCAAACTGCGATCAAGACAAGCATCAAGAACCAGCAATCAAGAATCAACAGCACAAACCACAGCATCCACCAGATCTCTACCGAGGCAAACCCCCGACCACGCCACGCTCCGCCACCCCGCCAGCCTCGTCTCGTCTCGTCTCGTCTCGTCTCGTCTCTTCTACTCGTCTCTTCTTTTTCCTCTTCTCGTCTCTTCTTTTCAATCCCGCAGCCATGCCAAACTCCCTCAGCCTTCCCTTCCGACTCCCCTTCAACCTGCCCTTCAAGCTGGACCTCGACTCCAAGGCCCTCTTCGTGCTGGCCGCGTCCCTCGTCGCCGCCGTGCCATGCATCTACATCTGCACCGCCAGCGCCGTGCGCAACCGCTTCCCGGAGCTGCTGGAGAAGCGCGTGTGCCTGCTGATTGCGCATCCCGATGACGAGGCCATGTTTTTCGCCCCGACGGTGCTGGCGCTGGCGCGGCCGGAGACGGGCAACCACGTCAAGATTTTGTGTTTGAGCGCAGGTACGACAAGACAAGCCGACGGATGGACAACGCGGACGAGACGAGGACAATCAAGATGAAGATGGAGAAACGGATAATAGGCGCAAAACCGGCTGACTTGCGGTTTCTAGGAAATGCCGAAGGCCTCGGCGATACCAGAAAGAAGGAGCTCGTCAAGAGCGGCCTGGCCCTGGGCCTGCGAGACGAGTCCGACGTCTTTGTCGTCGACAACCCGTAAGTCGCATCCATCCATCCCCTGCCATCGCAAGACAAACGACGACCAACACGATTGCGCCCCGCAGCAAGGACTTCCCCGACTCCATGACGACGCACTGGGACGAGACCAAGATCGCCAACCTGCTCACCAAGGCCTTTGCGCCGCAGTTGGCGCACCAACGAGCCGAAAACATGTCTCAGCCCACGGCCAACATCGACGCCCTCATCACCTTTGACGGCCACGGCGTGTCGTCTCACCCCAACCACATCTCGCTCTACCACGGCGCGCGGGGCTTCGCCAAGGCCCTCACGGAGGGCAAGCCCGAGTGGAAGAGCCCGGTCGACGTCTACACACTAAACACGGTCAACCTGCTGCGCAAGTACTCGGGCGGCCTGGACCTCTTCACCACCATCGCCTCGTCCTTGTTCACGCGCGACAAGGACCCCGAGCACCCCGAGACGCTCGTCTACACCAACAACATTGTCGGACCCGAGCCCAAGCTGGGCACCGCCTGGTCCGCCATGACCACCGCCCACAAGAGCCAGATGGTCTGGTTCCGCTACTTGTGGCTCGGTTTCAGCCGATACATGCTGGTCAACGACCTGCACCTGGAGAAGGTCGACCAAGATAACTAGGAAGAAACAGAATACAAAGAAAAAAACACATATAAACAAGTTCGATATACAAATATATACTTGCTCAACGAGAGCCGTGTGAGAAGGACAGCTGGATTTGGGACTGGGAAATGAAATAAACGGATCAAGATGGGAGGGGGGAGGCGTTGCATGAGCGGCGTTTTTCTTGGCAAGCCGGCTACCGTGTAAGGGGTGATGATTTGAAGAGCCTAGATGCATGTCAAGGGCCTTTTTACGTTTTTTTTTTATGATGACATGTATCTCTCTTTGTGCGTGTTTGTGCGTGGTGATTTGATTTGATCTTGGTTTTGATAGGTTTGGCTTATGACCATGTAGACAGACGCAGAGACGACGATGCTTGAAGGTGAGGCTAGATTGAAGACTAATGCACAACTCCTGCTTCAGTTCAGTTTTATTCTACGAGTGATGAAATAGGTATGGGAGCTCTATGCACTGCCGCTGTCGACTTTGTAAGCAGCTCGTTACAAATCGAGATGTCATACAAGTGTCTTGAGTGCCAAGTCAAACCGGCCACTTCTACACACAAAACATGCATCTAAAACGCTCCCTCGTGCTTTCTACACTCACTCACGCGCCTACCAGGTACACGATGCAAAGTCAACAGCTGCATCAGAGCAGAAGCAGTTGCTCCTACCCATCCAGGCAAGATAAACATGCATCCCGCTCAACCTGGAAAATACTTTGGAGTGTTGCATCTTTCACGACAGTCTGTAAACAAGGCTTCTCGCACAACCTTTTTTTTTGGAATTCCAGTTTCATTCTTGTTTTTTTCTAAAATACATCCATTGTTACCTCTTATAGTACCGCCTTGATATCACGTTGATGATGGATAGCTCAGTTGAAAAAGACTTGGAGTTGCGGCCGAAGGGAAAAGAGCTGGCAGAGGAACCAGAGGCATCGGGATCGGGATCAGCAATGGCATCAGAGGCATCAGGGTCGTCACAGCCATCTGAGTCAGGATCAGCAATGGCATCGAAGGTATCGGGTTCATCGTATGCATCAGGATCAAGATCAGCAATGACTTTCAAGGCATCGGGTTCATCGTATGCATCAGGTTCATCATATGCATCAGGATCATCGTATGCATCAGGATCATCACAACCATCAGGATCAGCAAATACGTCCCAGTCATCAAAGCCAGAGCAAGCAGAGCAATCAGCGTTGGAAGCCGCCAAGGCCGACAGAGCTGCAAGAAACGCCGCATACAGAAAGGACATTGCAGACAACTCAAAGGAACTCGCCAGACTCGCCAAAATAATCTCCAAGATGAAGCGATCACCGTCGCCGCCAGCCCCCCGTCCTCTCAGGAGGAAAAGGTCAAACACCGATCTGCTATGCGAACTCATTATATCACGGATCAAGTCGGGTGAATGCAAACCAGAGGACATAGTCGAGCTGCTTGTCGGCGGCGATGAGGAAGAAGGTGGCCAGCTCAGGCCCAGAAAGAAGAGCATGTACGACATTGGCAGCAGCTTGGTGAAAGGCAAAGGCAAAGGTTACGGCCTGGACATTGACATTGACAAGGGCAAAGGCAAAGGTTACGGCCTGGACATTGACATTGACAAGGGCAAAGGCAAAGAGAAAGAAGTAGAAAGGGATATTACTGAAATCATCTGTCCCGCAGGCGACATGCTCTTGGGGATTGACGGCTCCAACGTGGCATTCCAGGTCTATTCGCAGAGCCTCATGTGCGCATCGGAGACCTTTGAACAATTAGTCGAGGACATCATGCTCTCGTCCGGGGACAACGAGAAGATCCTCGTGCTCGACCCGGAAAAGGTCGACATTGTTCGCCTCGTCTGCCACATCCTCCACCTCCAGAACCACATGCTGCCGCAGTCGCTCATGCCGTGGACGCTCCTCGACATGGCGATTATGGTGAACAAATACGGTATGCAGAGGGCCGTCGTGCTCGCGGCGCGGCAGTGGCTGCTCAGCGGCAGAGACAACCACCAGTTCGTCTCAGATCCCACGCTGGCAACGGGGTGCTACATGGTGGCGGCGGCCTTGTTCTTTGACGATGCCATGTTTGAGAAGTGCGTCTGGGAGCTGATTTCCATTTGTACGGTGCCCTTTGGGAGACTCTGGGCATGGCCCGCTCTGAGGGAGCAAGTGTCTCCCAAAGCCGTCAGTGGGTGCCCCCTTTTGCTTCTCTCCTTTTTTTATACCAAGGCATCACGTTGAATCAATGCTGACAGCAATTCCTACTAGAACTGCTCACGCTCCTGAGGAACAAGGCACGAGCCAGGGTGTACCAGATACTCCTCGCCGAGACGGGACTGCGCTGCTACGCCGGTTGGGACACGACCCTCCAAGAACGGTACGAAGGGATCCTCGCCCGGTTCAAGCCAGTAACGACGGTTCACCTCCCCCTTGCGCAAGTGATTATTGAGTTGAAGAAGGCATTGATCCGAGAGTTGGGAGGGCCCAACTCGCCGATAGACTGCTTGGTGAGCATCTCAACGGACTTGGACATGATTTCGCAGACTGCTGGGATAAGCTTGGAAAAGTACACGGAGATTTTGACAAAGGAAGGGGATGCCGGGTTGGAGTATGTGACTCCTGATGATGGGGAAGCATCTGCTAAAGGTGAAGCATCTGCTAAAGGTGAAGCATCTGCTGAGAGTAGCTTGCCCACTGCGACCTTTGACTGAAGAGTTGGAGAAGAGAGGATACTGGTGGATATGCATGGAGAATGAGATACCCGCTGTGTATCCACGGGGTTATAGTGTTTAGGGAGATGCCAAGTGCCGGTTTGGAAGAGTTGAAGGGGCATTAGGATGGTAGTAGTCGGATAGAGGTGGAGAAGCTTGCTCGGGCATGGGTATCAGTATATTTTTCTATAGAAACACCAATTCTGTCTGTATTCGACTGGATAGTTGTGTCGTGAGTATCCAACATGGGGAGGAGCATAGAATTGCTTCAAGACACGGCGACGGTCACCATCCCCATCAGCCAGCATTGTGACAAACCCTTGAGCGACAAAATCTGCAAAAGGGGAATCTTGGAGAAAATTCTAATTCTGCTCTTCATGCAACGAGGACCTACAATATCGCCACGATGCAACATCTTCTCATGAGATGCCTCCTCAGCAGCCAACAACACAGTCGGCTACCCTCGGTGCATGAATGCAATGTCGTTTTTACAAGCATCATCAAAAAAAAATCATACTCGTATGTTTCAAATCCGAGTCCTATCACCCGATCCCCCTTTTTCCACTTCCAAGACCAAAAAAAAATGAGAAAACGGCCTGGGCGTATCCACCTATGTGGTTAAAAGAAGGCAAAAAAAATCATCACCACCATCCATCCAACGAACCAGAATCACACGTGCTGGAACACCCCCCCCCCCCCCCCCTGCAAACCGAAGCTTACCGCCCAGCTACTCGTTTGCCAACAAAAAAAGAAGGCAATATAATTCTTGCAAAATTTCATTCCACGAGATCCATATTTTTTCTTTCCGCCGTGGTATGTAGTACCTAGTAATTTATTACGAGAGAGAAGGGGGGCTCCATCTCGCCACTTTCAGCCCTTTCTCTTCCCGCTTCTGCTACGGTAGTACGAGTAAGCAAGGGGGATGTCCACTTCGGCAGTGGGAAGGGAAAATACGTGTAAGAGCGTAACCCTATTCTACAACAGCCGCTTTCAGCTACAGCTTGTTACTGGGTAGTTCAAAAATGCTGGCAAGGTATCCATCGTTGCTTGTGACTTGCAAGTTTCGGGGCGGAGACGGAAAAGTGGATGAACGGATCCCGGCTTGCGGGTCGTCGCCCGCTGGGTAGAGCTTTTTTTCCAATTGCATCTCTTCATGACTCTTTTTTTTTTTTTTGCGTTGGGCTTGTAGGGCTTTGAAGGACCTGAGAATGGTAAAGGGTGAAAAGGGGGTACGAGTGCAGCATGTTGCAAATGGGATGGATTGATGCTGGTAATTAGAGAGAATGCGTGTATCAGCCGCGAATTGCTCACGCGGCGAGTTACGTGTAAACAGTGACGAGCCTTGCGAATAGTAGTTTCATCTGCTTCGTCATGTCGCATCTGCAATTGTCTGTAGGCCATGTGTTGCGTATGTAATCGAAGCCTCTGGAACAACATGACCCGAAGCCGAAGCGACAGGAAACGCGGCGATGATTCCATCTCGGCTTCGGCCTTGCTTCGTCATCCACCAGCCTCACATCATCGTCGAAACCAGCCAACCAACGTTCCGTCACGCGCCACACGTTGCCGGTCATCATCATTCGCTTCATACCGAAACCAAGAGAAAGAAATAAAACAAAAAATCATCAATTAGAATCCAATAGTAGTACAAGTGAAAACCACACTCCCCTCCCCCTTGCCCATCTTCGGCCCGAGCGCCTTAACCCGCCTCTTACCGGCTCTCATCAACGTCGTATTTCATTCCCCTCCCGTACCTGAAAATCAAGGCTACGATCCAATTCTATTTGCTCCATCAAAAAAAAAAAAAAAATCTTTTCAGCCCACACTCCCCCTGCTGAGTCAGTGCCGAAAGCAACACCAGCACCAGCTGAGCCACAACATGCAGCTCCGTAGACTCACACATGATGACTGTTTCGACCCAATGATTCCACTCTAAACTCCTGGATTCCCACCCAAAACCTCCACTCCCTCAATCCAGGTTTTTCACGATGCCTCCAGTGAGTTTTTCTCTTCTTCTTCCCAAACCGGAGCTTCCCCTGCCTGGCTACGATCGGGTTGTGGGTCCCCGGCAGACCGAAGCCGAATGGATCGCTGGTGACGGATCCGCCGTCCGCAGGTGATGCGTAAATGACCAAGAACAGTTACAGTACAGAAAAACATGTTTTTTTGTTTTTTTTTAGAAATGGAAATCTTGTTTGTCATAGGGGGGGTGTACGCGGACACGGAATGGAAATTCACGGCATCGTGAACAAAGTACGTACCTGAGTTGAAATGGAGGCGAGGGATTGGTTTTGTATATAAGACGAGGCTTGGGCCGTGCTTTTGAACAAGAGGAATTCTCATCATCATCAGCTACAAAGACAACTCAGACACTCATCTACACACAAAAACATTCAAAAAGCTCCAGCTTTTCAAACAATCCTCCACAGTCCAACATTCTCTATACTTGAAAAACAACAAACAACAAAACGACCTTCAAAATGTTCGTCGGCGACCTCGTCCACTTCCGCGCTGCCCTCAGCAACGGCATCACCCACGAGATGATTCTCTGCCCCTCAACCGCCACCACGCCTGCCACCTCCGCCGCAAACACCCCAGACAACCGCTCCCTCGCCTCGGAGAAGAAGAAGAAGCGCTTCTCCTCCTTCTTCTCCCGCCCCCGCCCCGTTGTCAAGGCCGCCAACGTCGGCGCCGGCATGAAGCTGCCCATGAACATTGTCTAAACAACCAATCGACACTTGCCATGAACATTGTCTAAACAACCAATCGACACTTCCCATGAACACTGTCCAAACAAACACACATAATGGACACTCTTCACCAACAAGAGACTACATCAAACATTGTTTACCTGTGCTCCTGAACTGCGGAAAAAGGGGGGGTTTGGATATCGCTCAATCTATGCCCAGCACGATGGAATAAAAAACAAAACAAGCAACACAAAAAAAACACTCCTTTGAGACGACGACCAACGAACAAACAACACCCAAAAGTTTTTTGCTTTTTCGACTACTTTCTTTCTCTTTTGTTACTACACAAGGGTTTTTTTTGGGGGGGCATGGATTTCAGGCAGGCTGGGAGCACAAAAAGTTTTCATGAGTATTAGATTCTATACCCATTTGATTCGAGAAAACACGAAGGATACCCTTTTGTACAAAAAGGGGGAGGCGGAATGACACATATACACACACTACATTTTAATAATATATAATCTCATTCCCCAATTTTCTCTAGCTTTCTAACTGTGAAGTGATGCTTCAAGTAAATGACATGGCTTAAAAGATCCTTGGTAAAGACACTTCAGATGAATAGCATGGTGAGCTACCTATAAAAGACAACCAACCTTAGTAATGACAACTACATCTTTGCAAGTGACCAATCTGACAATTGTAGTCCAAAAGTGACGATGCAACCCCTGGCAACAATATTTTAGAAGTGAATAACATGGCCAACTACCTCTTATTCAAAAGCAAAAGATTCAATTCTATCATGATTCATTAATTGAGAAGCATTCACAAAAGTACATAACCCATAATGCCCATAGTCTATTCCAAAATATCCCTGGTATATCCCCCCCAAAAAAACGCCGTGATGCCATGCCCCCCCTAGAAATGCACGCTCTGCTTCTTCTTCATCTTCTTCCTCTTCTCCTCATCCGTCTTGCCTCCCCCGAAAAAGCTAATGGCACTCGCCCGCGCCCCCAACGGTCCCGAATAAGGACTCAGCTTGTTGCGCCCGTTCTGCTGCTGCTGCGTAGACGGGCCCGGCCCTACGCTGTTGGGCCGCGGCGGAGGCGGAGGCTGGAGATTGTTCACGACGGGCGGGCCATACCAGCCGCCGCCACCCAAAGCACCAGACATGGCCGCCGCCGACGCCGGTGCTCCAAAAGGCCGCTGCGGGAGCGGAGGAGACGCCTGTGCTGGCCGAGGGGCCGGCACGCCGTACTCTCGACGAAGCCGCTCGGTCTCGGCATCGATCTCGGCTTGCTTCCGCCGCCGCTGAGCTTCCTCCTCCTGCCGCAGCATCCTCCGCGTCTTCTCTTCTTCCTCCCGAGCGAGCCGCGCGCGGCGCTGTCGCTCTTCTTCGGCCACCATTGCCTGCAGCCTGCGCGTCTCGGCATCAATCTCGGCCTGCCTCGCGGCATTGCTAGCCGGAGAGGGCCTCGCCGGTGGCGTGTGTGCCGGCCCCGGTGATGGGGTCGTATCCGCCAATGCACCCGATACGAGCGTCGGGTCGTTTGGCGACGGTGCCAACGGCCGCGAGCCTCTTCTTCCTGCAGGAACCGCGCCGGAGATGTTGAATGGGTCCTGCTTGGGCGCAAAATGCAAGTCTCTGACGACGACGGCACTCAACAGCAGCACGATTTCGAGACCCTTCCGGTCCTCGACCTCTACTCGAGCCATGTTGGGCTCGTAGATGCACACGGCATCCCCTTGCTTCTGGCTACGATACATGGCCACCGTGATATCCGGCTCCTTGCTCTTCTTGCCGCCCACGCTCTTGCCCGACATGTAGCACGTCATGTCCCTGTTAAGCCGCCCGTCCCGCTTCCAGTGAAACATAATCTTGGGCGACTGATCCGCCACGTCGTTGCTCCCCGTCTCCTGGTCCAGCTTGCTAACGCTGGGCAGCTTAAACGTGCGCTCGGGAATCTCAAACCCCCACGAATCAGCGCGGTTCCACCCCCCGGCGTTGCGCTTGACGACGACGTTCTGGTCCGGGTTGTACAGCAGCACGGAGAAGGCGTCGGGCGTGATGGGCAAGACGGGCGGCGAGCCGTTTTGGTTGCGAATCTCGGCGGCCGAGAGCGTGGGTTGCTGGAGCTCGGGCTTCACCAGCACCTCGCCGTAGATGACGGACTGGTAGTGGGCGTCGAACAGGGCGACGGCATACTGGTTCGCCGAGGATGCCGGGGCAGGTCTTTGGAGGGTGTAAGCGCGCAGGGGATCCGAGCCGTTGTACGTGTAAAACAGAGTCGTCTGGAGGGCATCTTCGGCAGAAGCCTGCATGCGATACGTGGGGAAGCTGTCGTCAAGCATGGCGGATGTGTGTGTGTTTGAGAAGCTGGAATGGAAAATGCAAAGAAGGAAGAAAAGGAAGAAGAAAGCTTTCAAGCCGTGGCGAATATCAGCAGGTCATTGCATGTCGTTTCGAGTCTTGGCCAGAGGGGTCACGGGCTGGCGGCCATAAAGTGAGGCTGCCGCAGGCTGAGACAACAGCAATCTGAAGGATCAGGCGCAAGAGAAGGATCAGTCTCGCAGTAGTGCGTCGTCGTCTGTCTGCTGTCGCTATCGTGTAGAGCGCCTTGTGCAGGTAGATCCGAGGCTCAGGATAGAGGCAATGCTATCGTGTCGCGCAAGTGAAAGAAAGGAATTCGAAGCATCAGTTTAATGGACTGAACAGTCTGATTCAAGAGCTTGGCGCGCCTCCCCGCCAACGTCATTGCTGGATGCTGCTGCGCCACAGCCGCGCGAGCTGGCCCACAAGCGCCCCAGAAGAGTGGCTGTGTCAAGTGACTGACAAAGTTGCCAAGATGAGCGACAGCCGGGAATCGTGCCATTGTTGAAACATGGCGATTTTGATGCCGCTTACGGGTCGCTGAGAATCGCGGATCACTGCCGGTTTAGTGCAAAGAAGCCTCGTTAATTGATCAATTAATAGTATTTCTATTCGTAAGCCGTCCAGAACATCTCCGCAATTGTCCCTGTGTCTCGTCATTAGCTGACGACTGTATCATTCCCGTCCCTGAAAACCGCCTTGCATTGCCAAACCACTTAGACGCAGACAGCAATGCAATGGTATTACCAATAACCCAAAACACCTTACACTCCCATTCCATATCAAAGCTATCCCAATTACGTGCAATTTGCTCCCAAAAAGAAATCCGTGGTAACCAGATATCATCGTCAACGTCATCATCATCATCCAACACTCGTTTGTTCGTCAAGCATCGTATTAGTTAGTCGTGGCTCACATGGCTCTGGCTCTGGCTCTGGCTCTGGCTCTGGCTCTCATCTTCACCAACATCCCACGGCCTCCTCTGCGGCCAATTCTGGTTCACCCACGCCTCGTCCTCGAGAACAACCAGCCTCCGCCGGATATTGTCGTTCCGCCTCTGCAGCCGTGACCGCCGCTTCTTCCTGCAGCACGGCAGCCAGCAGCACAGCACGAAGCTCACAATAATGCCAATGGCCATTCCGATGAGGAATCCGTGCAGGATCTTGTCCCCGCTTGCGCCATCCGTAGCGATGTGCAAGAATCCAGGTGCGTCCGATGTGCTGGACGAAGCGGGAGATGATGCTGTGCTTGTAGTGACGCTGGCGATGTCGGTGGCAGTGGGCGTCGCACTGGAAACGGGTGTTGGACGAGGAGGTGAGTGTTTGGGATAGTCAGGGTCGGCCTCAGCCCCGAAACGTGGGATTACGACCATCTGTAGCCATCGTTGTCAGCTCATGTCCGGAGGAATCGCGACAATCGTGAGGAGCTGCGGCACCATACCCTGACGGCGATTATCAATATCAAGCAGGATCTATATCCTCTCCTCCATTCTAATCACTCAATGTAATACAGGCAAAGGCGTAGGTACGACGACGCCCAATGCAAAGGCCCAGAGCCAAGGTCACAACGAAAAACAAACAAACAAACAAACAAGGCGGTATTCTATTATCCTCGAGCTGCGTATAGCTTCGTTCCCAAAAGAGCAAGTCTTTGTCGAACAAGAAACGCCAAGATGTCGTAAAACAAAGAAAAAAGGAAACCAAAAATCCAAGGCACCAAACGAGTCTTTATTTAAACAAAAACGGCATCAAAATCCTCCTTGCCCAGCAATGACCCAACACGCACGCAACCCGAGCAAAACGAGCCCAGCCAGAGCCCGCCCATAGCTCCAGTCCCAAGTGTCACATCACCCTCTGACTAACACCAGAAACATACAAAGCCCAGCCCAGCCCAGCCCATACAAGAGCTATCGAGGAACCAGCTCCATCATAAGCACGTCGCAAACTTTGGTCCGCGCCGTCTCCATCCAGAGAGTCATTCTACCTCTTACTCTTACCCCAGGCTCAATCGGCGCCCAGACGCATCGGTCTGCCATTGGACGCCTTTTCAACGCCGGCGATGACTCAAGCGGGCAACCTCCACTAGCAAAAAGGATGGACAACTAACTTATTAGCCCTGCCACTTCGTTATACCACACACTCCAAGCCGAAGCCGAAGCCGCGTCGTCAGCGCCCGGACACCCAAAGATTCTCCATGGCCCTCTCGGGTGCGACAGCCGTGGGTGACACACGGCCTCAATGCAACGAGTGCCGAGATGCCTCCGGAATGAAAACACCTTCTTTCACTTATATCTGCATGTAATGAAATAACGGCTTCGACTATTCATCACAAAGCCGGAACGGAAACAAGTCATGATCTAAGCAACCCCCCAGACTCTCATCTGATCCCGATTTAAAATCACACGCAGACCTAGAACCATTGCTTTCTCCGTCCCTCATCCTCACTTCTCCGTACAATAGACTTCATCACATAAGCACGCAAAATCCCCTGGGCGCCCGCACCCCGAACCCATCTGGATCCCGTATTCAACACCGGCATATACGCCTCCATACGAAATACTACTCGTCAGTGGCAGAGCAGCGCAAGCCAGGCAACATCAGCAACGCCGCAAATCCTCTCGGGTATGCCAACAGCTCTGACGACGCCCAAATCCCATCCCACGGTCTACGTAAACATCCCGACCGCCTCCATCTCCTCACTAACACGACACGATTCCGTTCTATCGAACCTCTAGCCAGTCTCTCCACTAGCCCTCGAATTCAATGACTCTCCCTTCAACCAACCACCATCCCCGTGAAACCTCTCACTCTCTCCCTAATCTAGGCAAACAACGAGCAAAAACTCTATTCCGCCCTGTGTTTAGCCTGAATGCATGCACGCCACGCGCCACAACAGCATAGCATAGCATAGCTCCATGTTCTCTTTACATACAAACCATCTGACCTGTGGATTCATGTCTTTTCAGCCTCAGCCCCGAGCAATCTCCATTTCAGCATCAGTTTGCAGTCTCTTGATTGTGTGTTTACGCTTTCCAGCCTTCTACCGAATCGAGGTAGAGCCATTTCGCAGTACTTTGTCAATCCGGATCAAGTTCTTTATCGTGCATGTTAACCAGTCACGTTGATCCAGTCTACGAGATAAATCGACGCCAGCGAATTGTCAAATATCTACTCAACCTCCCCTCCAATCCTTCGAGCATGTCTGTCATTCAACTATCCCAATCCTACCTCAACCATCCAACTCTTTACATCAACACCCTCAATCCAACATACATCGTCGGCCACTCCTCATTCCATCACAAATCTATATATACACTACCAATCAAACCCATCCATCCAACATCGCTCATTAACTACAACAAAAAGAAAAGAAAGAAAAGAAAGAAGAAAAAACACTCAATATCGAGTATTACATAGATAGTTCTCGCTCTTTAATACTACATGCATCCCAGATACGCATCCATCCACATCCAACTCGAAAAAAAAACCAACAACAATAATGATAAAAAAAAAAAGTAATACACATCCTCCCCTCCCGTGAATTTTTGCCCAAAAAAGGTTGCCTTTACACCCAAAATTCCCCGCCGTGTTTGTTTGCCCTCCCTCCCTTCCTTCTCCCTTCCCCCCCTCCATGCGTGTGCACATTGTCCAACATATTCAAAAGAAATACATCTCACCCAAATATAAAAGGGTGAATAATCGTCCATGGCGAGAATCCAAATTCGAGAACCCTCAGTCCAAGCTTCCCATTATAGCAAGTCCTCATTTATTGGTACCCCCACGTCCGGTCCATAGCATCTCAAGCTCGTCCTTCGTCTCAAGAGTTCCCGGTCCGTAAAGCTTGATATCGCTTTACCAAATGGGCAGTAGTGAATCCACCTCGTTTGGCCTCTATGCATCAGCCCCGTTCCGACGGCTTGCAGCGTCAGGATAAGCTGCAGCAGAAACGCACGCTCGGCATACATCACCAGGGCATGTCGTTTTCTTCGTCTCCTTTTCCCCGTGGCCCGAATTTTCCTTTTCTGCCTTCCCTTTTGCCCACCAACTCCAATGCGCCCCCCCTCCAAGTATATGCCACAACGGCCCAACTCGCGGATAATGAAACAGGGGCTTCTCTGCCAGTGTCCCTGGGAAACACCTGTGAGTATGCCCATCAAACCAAAGCGTGCCTGATTCTCCTCTTCAGATGATGCCTCCCGGCGGATCGTAGCCCGTTGAAGCTCCTCTTGCCGGGTTCATGCTCATGCCGGGGAGGTCGCCGTCCACCTGGGCACTGTTTGTCTTGCGCAGCATAAACATGGGCTTCTTGCCTTCCTTATCCAGCTGCTTAAACAGAATCAGAGGCTTCTCGTCCATCCCAAGGCAGCGCTCCTGGTCGCCGTAGACAATGTACAGAGCGTACTGGTCCCAAGGTGCGTTGATCTGATACTTCTTAAGCGCAGCCGGCAACACCTTGTAGCACGGGTCGTCCATGCTTACTCGGAACGACTTGAAGATTTCGACCGAGTCCTTGGGGTTGGGCGTCTCGGGAACGGGCGTCTCGCGTCGTCGAATCGACCCGCCACCGGCCTTGTCCCGTGAATTGTAGCCGAGATCCGGCTCGATGAATGTCGACCGTACAGAAGGGGTCGAGTTGTAGCTTCGAGAGCCAAGAGTGGTGCCGCTCATGTGGTTCATTGGGGACGTCGGTGATGGCATGACGGGGGAGGGGTATCCGGTCGTGGAAACAGAGGGGGCGCCGTTCATGGCGGCCAGGTGCGTCGACGACATGACCGCCCTCTCCGCCGCGCTGGACGGGTCCAGCGTCTGTTCCGGCATGATCCGCTGGTCGTGCGTCGCTTGCGTCGGTGAGTTGCTCTTGGGCGTAGCTCCTATCAGGATTCGTCGCTGTGAGTACTGTCGCTTCACGCCTCGATCGCCGGGCTGGGCGCCGGGTGGCGTTGGCGCGGGCGGAGAGAGAGTGGCTTCGTATGCGTATGCTTGGCTGGGCCCAGAAACGTTTGGCAGCGGGTGCTGAACGTCCTTGACAAGCCGCAGCGCCGGCAGCATGTCCTCCCTGAGGCGCTTAAAGTCTTCGTTCATCCGCCGCAGGTCCTGCTCCAGCAGGCTCATCCGCTCGTCCCGCAACCGAAGCTGTTCCACTAGGTGTCTGATGTCTTTGAGCGTTGCTGTAGCGTATTGGGCTTCGGCATCGGCGGCTGCAAGTTGACGAGTCCAACAAAGTCAGTCATGGGCAATCTCATCGTCCAAAGGGCAAGATGGGGGGAGGCCTTACAGAGTGGTAGGTAGTGATCGCTCTCAATTGGGATATCTTGAGCCTTTTTGACGTCGTAGACGCTCTTGAGAATGGTTAGACGGTGGCCCACGCTGGCGATGCCCATGCTCTTGAGATCGTCATGCAGCAGGGCAACCAGGGCCTCTCCAACAATGTCGTTTTCTGTAACACCACAACGAATCAGTCAACCAATGTCCCTAAACAGAACCGAGACCACATCATCGCCATCATCATTGCCGCCGTGTCGTCATCACTGTAAATCACACCGTCGAACAACATACCCAGAAATGTATCGGCATACTGCGGCAGCCCGATGGCACTGATGAAATCCGCGCACTCCTCGGCCGTCCACTCGGTAATAATCGTCTCGGGCAGGCGGTCCATGCTGCTTCGATGGCCGTACGTGGTGGGCGTGTGCTCGGCCGACGTCGACAGCTCGGAGCCCATGGGCGACGTCTCGGAATCGCCCACGGGCGAGTGGTCGCCCAGGTGATGCTCGTACTCGTCGTCGGCGTCCGACTCGGCGTAGCCCGTGCCTCCTTCAAAGCTCATCATCGTGGGCGACGCCGCGGCTGCGCGAGGTCCGTGGCCAGTGTTTCTCAGCTCTATCTCTCTCCCCTCTTCAGGGCGCAGGTAGGTTTTCGTTTTCGTCCCCTATTTGACGCTGCTCCCTTTTGTCCACCGTCCCGTCGCCGCTACGACTTCTTTTCGATGGACGAGTTGCGTTGCGAGACGCCCTCTTTTTTTTTTCCTCTCTCTCTTCCCTTTGATATCTCCTTGCTTCGCTTCAGGGGACTTTTGAGGGCTGCGTAGAAATTGAGGCACCAGGTTCGAATGGGGGGGGAAACGAGGCGTGCGGAGGCGAGCAGAGCGCCAACGGGCGGCTAATGGATCGATACAAGGCGCTCCGAGTGGGTGGCCGCGGGCAGCAGGACAACAAGAGACCCCCAGTCCAGTCAGCAGCTGGAGGATGGCGGCGCAAAGGGTCGAACAAATAAATACTCGCAGAGCCTCGTCTTGGGTCTTGAGTCTTGGGTCGTCGCAAGCTGGGGGAGGAGGGGCAGGAAAGACGAAACTCGGAAACTCGCGTTGAACCCCCCAAGGCTCAGTTCGCAACAAGCCCAAGTGTCAAATCTCGGCCAATAAATGCCAGCCGACAGGCACAAGGCACAAGCACCAGCAAAGCACCAGCGCCAGCGCCAGCAAAGGCACCAAAGCACGGGCTGCGGGCTGCGGGTACCAGGTACGGCCACGGGGAGCCGCCACAGGTTCAGGGCCCGGCGCGCACACGGAGGCGCTACCAGTGTCAGTGCAGCCGCAAAGTACAGGTACCCCCCCGGGGCGAGGCATGTCCGTTACAAAACCCCGTTGGAAGAGCCCTGGAGCGAAGGCGCCAAGTCCACTAATGCGAAGGGCCATCGAGACATCGGACACCAGCACCAGAGGCGACAGGTTAGTAGGTACAAGCGCCGCACGCCAAGCCCTTGTCACTGCCCATAGCGCCGCCGCGGCCGAGGTACGGCAGCCCATTGTACCTTGCACTCGCGCCGGCCCAGCGACCGCTTCCATTACAGTACAAGCAGCCGTTTTAATTGCGCCAGGGCACGAACGCTGAGCGGCGCCTCTAGCCCGATGGGGATTGGCCTGGTACCATGCGAAGCTCCTGTCTTGTGGCTGAGCCACGGGCAAAGAATGGATTTGGATGTTTTGCTGCTGTTATTATTATCAAGGTGCATGCACATGACGTGCAGGTGTTGATACGAAGGATAGTAGCGTCCGTCTTTGAAGATATACTCGGTAGTATACGAGTAGTCCTTTTTTGGTTTTTCTATTTTTATCTCTTATCGTGAATGAATTTCTTTGATGGAGAGGTACCCAGCCTTGACAGACAAAGGAACCTTGGTCGGCAATTTGAACACCAAAATCACTAAACTCCACCAGCATGAGGTTGCATTTAACATCAATAGACGTCCAAGTCAGACCATTGTGAACAGCCCGGCCAGGGATTTAAGCTGCCTACCAGCCCTCAAAGTGCATCTATCAAATCAATAAATCACCGAGCAACTCGGCGTGGAGCAATTAGAGCCCATACTGTCCCTGAACCGCTGCAGGGTAACAAAAAACCATCAGCATTGCCAACCAGCATCAAACACCAACACGACTACAATCAACTCAATTGAGCATCCAGCACTTACACCAACTAAATCCCCAGCCAACAAACAATCCCCGTCAATTTTCATCTCATCTCCTCCGCAACCCAAAATCCATCTAAACGAGAGCCCGCCAACACACACATCAACAACCCCTACCTACCTACGCTCGCCTAAAAAAAAGAAAAAAAAGGCAAAAATCCAAACCTTGAACCCCCAAACAGCATCTCCCCATCCCTCTTTCAAAGGAAGGAAAAGGAAAAAAGCAAATCTCGCCTAACCCCGCGACCCATCACATAACATGCAAGGGGCAAGCCAAAAGCCAAAAGCCAAAAAGACCAAAAAAAGAAAAGAGAAAAAAAAACTCGCTTCCCCTTCCTCTCCCTTGCAGCAACATCCCATCCCATCATGTCTTACATTCGTAACCCAGACTCGTACATACACTAACAAGTTCCCCCCTAGAACATCCCGAGCCGTTCCGAAACGAAAAAAAAAAGAAGAAACAAGCAAAACTCGTCTATATCGTAAACCCCGTATCAATCTCTACTGCCTACCTAATTCGCAAACAAGAAACACCTCCCTCCATACCGCACACGCGTTTCATCCTCCAACCCGCCCCCCCTTGGCCATGAAACGCCAAAAACCCTCGTATATACCAAAACACTCAAGATTCATGTTTCCTCCCCCCCGCACCCGCACCCGCACCCGCGCGTTTCAAAGCCCGTCCATCGTTTGTTTTTTTTCTTTCTCTCTGCTGTACTCCGTGCTGTAAGCGGCATGGGGGCGTCTATTAATAGCGTTGCATTGCATTGCAGCTACAATTGATAGTATACTGGAGACGTTATGCCTGTGCTCGTACATGTTTTTATATAGAAGATACCTAGACAACAAGACATCGTGGACTACATCTCCGGGGCATCACAAATCACAAATGACACCACAGATAAGACGAGCCGTCGATTCTCCACATTCACCTTCATTAACCATCTTATACGCCTTCTGCACACTTTCATAGGTAGTATTTACAATTGTCAAGCCCACCCCATATAAAAAACACCTTATCCGCCCTATATATCCCGTAATCCCGCCCGAATATCCCCAACCCGTTGGCCGCTCGACTTAAAGCCGGCAGAGCCTGGGGGCAAGTCGTTTCCGAGCCCCGTCCCGGTATTAAAAATCGCCCTGCAGTCATGATCCCTGCAAGCTTCACATTCAATCATGGCCGCTTTTGTGTCGGGCATGGTCACATTAATTATGTAATAATACGGCTTCGCGCCAAACCAGAGCTGACCACAAGACTCTGGAGCATCGTAAGCTCAATTAGTCGAACGTTGGAGTAAAAAATAGTAATTGGGTCTTTTTTCCTTTGATATGTGATGAAACAAGGAAAAAAAAAGAGAGACGCCGTTTGTTCATCTCCCAAGAGCCGGACATAAGCTTCAAAAAAACACTTGCGCCTCAAACACCGAGCCGTGGTTTCCCCCCCCGTTCTATGTGTCTTTTCTTTGATGGGAGGGAGGGTTCAATATTGAGTTGCCCACAAATGTCATTGGCTGTAGAAAAAAGAAGAAAAAAAAGAACCAAAAGACAAAGCCGCTCACCGCAGAGGGAGCTTGCAGTCAACGACACCTCGTCGAATGACGTCCTCGACCTTCCATCGGGGAGCCTTGATGGGAGTGCCGGTGTTCTTCCTCCACTCGGCCTCGTCTTCTGGTGCGACGCCCTCAGGCAGAGGCTCCAAACCACCGGCAATGCCCGTGGAGTACTTGAGCTGGAGAAGGTCGGCAACCTCGTCACAGGCAATGAGCAGTCGGTCGAGGTCATCCTTGTTGTGGGCAGCAGAGACGCAGAAGCGAGCACGCGAGCTGATGAGGGGGGTGGCGGGATAGCCGACGACAACGACGGAGATTTTGCGGGCGAGCATCTGGCGACTGAAAGCAGGCATCTTTCCGGGGTTGTAAAGCAGGACGGGGATGATGGGTGAGTCGTCGTGACCAGTCACAATCATACCGAGACGCTTGAGTCCGAGACGAAGGTAGCGAGAGTTGAAGGCAATGCGCTTCAGGCGCTCATCGCCCTGGCCTGGGCAAATATCTCCGTTGATCAGCTTGAGGGAGGCAAGAATCTGCATGAGCACCGAGGGGGCAGGGGCTTCGCCAAAGATGGTGGACGCGTTGGTGGCACGGAGCTTGTCGATGATGTGCTTCTCCGCGGCAACGTAGCCTCCGTTGGCGCCGAAAGACTTGGTTAGAGTGCCCATGAGGATGTCGACTTCCGAGGTGTCAACGCCATAGTAGTCACAAACGCCGCGGCCGTGGGGTCCCAGGGCACCGATGGAGTGAGCCTCGTCAATGAACAGGTAAAACTTGTACTTGCGCTTCAGTTCCAGGATTCCGGGCAGGTTGACCATGGTGCCTTCCATCGAGTAGAGACCTTCGACGACCACGAGAATCTTCTTCCAGGGACGGTGAGTCCTTGGCTGGCCCTGGGAAATAGCCTCACGGAGAACACGCTCGAGGTCGCCCATGTCGTTGTGCTTGAACGACTGGATAACAGCACCAGAAAGACGAGCACCGATTCGGATAGAGGCATGGTTCAGCTCGTCAGATATGATCAGGCAGCCCTTGGACACAAGCGCAGGGAACGTGCTGGAGTTGGTGACGTAGCCCATGGAGAAGACCATGGCGTCGGGCTTTCCAACAAAGGACGCAATTTCCCGCTCAACTTCGAGGGCCAAATCAGAAGTGCCGCTGTCAGTTCGGGGGCTTGCAAAGGTGGCTCCGTACTTCTTGACGCATTCCTCGACGGCATCGGCACAGGGACCCTCAGACTGAGCAAAACCGAGATAGTTGTAGGAACTCATGTTTAGCGTCTCAGTGTAGGTGCCGGTGTAGCGGTAGGTGTAGTTGTAGTCGTCCGACTTGCGGTCCTTGAGGGTGATGAAGCGGCCGGGGACGCCGACAGTGGTGCGGGCGAAGCAGTCGTCCAGACGCGTCTTGAGGCGTCGGGTGTAGAAGCTGTCGAAATCATCATTGAGGGGGGCGAATCCATTGTGAATCTTGAGAGGCAGGTAGCGCTTGCGGTCGCCGAACCGCTTGCCAAAGAAATCACGAACGTGGCCAAACAGAATGAGAGCCAAGTAGCTCAGGTAGGTGGTCAGGAGATAGTAGTACGGAGGCTCGTCCTCAATCGGCCGCTCAAAGGGCTTGCCCGCGGCCTGACTGGTGTACAAGTGCTCGGGAGAGAGCAGCGGGCCAAATTGAGCCTCGACGCGTCGCCGGCGCTCCACCTCCTCGGCCGACTGAGGCTTGAACAGCGTCGTGGTCGGCTCGGTGGTGTTGGACTCACCCGTCGCCGTGGACAGCGAAATGGTGGGCAGCGACACCGTCGACGGCGAGATGGTGCTCATCTGGCTTTGATGCATGACGGCCTGGTCCTTGGACTTTGGGCTGGACGAGAAGAGCTGGCTCAGTCGGTTGGTCTTTGAGGTTGAGAGACGTCGTTCGCCAGTCTTTTCGGACACAGACATGGCAGACTGGCTGGAGGAGAAGGGATTTGCAAGCCGTCGCGGCATGATCTCCTCGAGGCTTTTGCAAACTCAAAAGAGAAGCCGGCTCGTGGACTTGGTCGCCTGGAGAGGGAGAAAAACGAGGCGGGTTAGCTTCAATGGCCAATGAGAGCAAAAAGCGAGCTAGGGCGAAGATGAATGCGTGATGGTGGATCGGGGGATCCGTGCAAAGGTTCTTGGGGTTTCCCTTTTGCTTTTTTTTTTCCTCCGCCCAGATTCCCAGGCGCCATGCTTCGCTAGAAGCTCAGGCCCTTCGGCAGCGGCTGCGACAAAACTCAAAAGCTCCGGCGCGATGCGGTGTGGCCACACTTTGCTGCTGGGCTTCACCGGGCGGCGCCACTAGGCTTCGAACCGCTGTCGGTCAAGCGTCTCGAGAGGAATCGAAACAAGCTTTCCAGCGAGGCCCGCGTTCATGCCAATTGCAGACGATTCTGCAGCCATGGATGGGCCAGCTGCTGGACGAGGCCTCAGGAGGAGGGGCTGGGAATGGGGGAAGAAGATGGGACTGAAGCCCCCCCAAGAGACGGATTGGACGCGAGGCTGAATTGGCGGGATTTTGAAACAAAACAGCAGCGTGAACCTACCAGTTAGAAAACCAAAGAAACAACACCGAGGATGGTGCTGCAGTGCTTCTCGCCTTGACACGACGCCTTCTTGAATCTGCTCAGGCCTCGCACTCGGCTCTGCAAGGTGGGCTGATTTGCGGCAGCAGCCCTGTGGCTCAACAAAAAATAATAATTATAATTAAATACCGCTGTCCCCAAGGCAATATCCCAGCTCAGTGGAGATGCAGCACAAGGACACCACGCGACAGACGAAATGACCACGATCGCAGGGCCGGGCAAAAGCAAAAGCAGGTTGAAGAAGACAGGTTTGGCTTGGGGGGAGTTTCGGCTGGGTAAGATGAATTGGCGAAAGGGGGTCTTTGACGAACCCACAAGGCCAATGAAATCCGCGACCTGGGAGCCACACGGGCAAGGGAGGGGGGAAAAGAACCGATAGAGAAGACGAGCCGCCAAGATGCAGCGGAAACAGCCCGTTGGAGCGCTTTTATTTTATTTTATTTTATTTCCCTCTCGCCGGAGCTCTCGCTTCTGTCTCTGTCTCTGTCACTGTCACTGTCACTCTCTCTAGCTCGCTTGGATTGGATTCCGATTCCCTTGCATTGACTTGATCTCTCCTCTCCTCTGCTGGGCTGGGCACAACCTGCGGCGCCTGCGGCCAGACCAACACCAAGAGGGACCAACGAGGAGCCAAGCCGGAATTCAGGAGCCCCAAGCGATCCGTCTCGACAAGGGCAAAAGTGGGCGTCTAGCTTGTCCACGGGCACTTAATTTGGGCCTCTGCAACTCTCTGCCGAGCGCGTGGATGGGCCCTACAGTACAGGTACGGATCGCCCGGGCTTACTGGTGCTACGACGAGCATTAGCTGGTAGACAGACGATGCGAATCTCGGCCGATGCGTCTTTGCAGCTGATGAGGTCATTCGAGCCGACATCCTCCAAGCGACCGACGACCGTTGCGATCCTCGCTTGCTTCCAGGATGGTTGGTTGCCCTGGGTGAAGCCGTGCCGTCTGAGTAGCTACTCGTGCTCATGCATGGACTATTGCCACCCAGAATGCTCTCTCTCGAAAGGAAGCATAGACAGACTACGAGTTAAAGAGATGAGTGGCTCGATGCTTCTCCGTTGTCGCAGTCCGGCAACGTCGCATTACAGCTTCAACGATCTGCAAGGGGGCAGCCGCGCGATGACATTTTGCCGCGATTTCTCTCGCCCGTGGGAGCAGCCCAAAAAGGGGGCGCTGACACCAAAGCAGAGCTGGCAGCGGCTGCGAGCTGAGAGCTGTTGGAGCACATACAGCACAGAAGCCGAGTTTCGTGATGCCAGCCAGAAAACTCTCCGAGGATGCCGGACGCAACAGCTGGTGGGCTGTACTTTGCACATCACATAGTACCTCAGGTATTCGAGCGACTTTGGCATCTCGACAACTTACTGACCTAGTAGTGACTGTCGCTCTGGATTCGCTTACAAGTTTCAATCCCAGCTTTGACTAGAAGCGCAAGGGACTCTTCCTACTTGTCTCGTCCCGCGTTGTAGCAATAGTGCTCCGTACTGTAGTATACAGACGGAACGAGTGCCAGCGAAGCATGCAGTGCGACCTTGAGTGACACACGGACTTGGTCCTCCGTACGTGTATTTCCCTCTGCTTTACGTGTAATTGGCTTGTCACCCACGCCAACAGCGTCAACCTTATGGGTCTTTGACTTTGTTCCATCACCTCATCCTGGTAATTTGTGCCCGAGGCAATAGATAACTGAGACTGAACGGAACGGGGAATCACGAACCACTATGAGAGAATCAGCCCACGCTTGAGCAATTTGGCCTCTCCGGAATATTGCCGAAAACAAGGCAGTGGAAAAGAGAGCATTGAAAAACAGAAAATTCTTCAAACCTCGACTTTCGCCTCGGCATCTGCAGTCCGCTAAATCAAGTCCCAGCCTAGTGCACATGCTAAAGCAGAAACCATTTGATCTTGCCTTCCTCTCTTATCTTTCCCCTAAATCCAACCAAACTTGACTAGTTGCACCAGCCACTCTTCGATCCTTAGTCATCTCTCTCGTTCTGCTCAGCCTCTGCTCCAGCCACAAATTCTCGGCTTCTAAAATCGCCTCGCAACCATTCCAAAATAGAACCGAGGGTGCCCGCGGGTTGCAACGGGCCACGATGGAGGGGGACCGCAAACGCAGCCGATTCGGCAGTTGGGCCAGAGATCCCCAACCGTTTTCCGGTCCCTGAAAGACTATTTGCTTATTCTTGGGGAAAATAAACAAGCAGAGACTCGGACCATCAATTGGCTTCGTCTCGTCGCTCCTTGTGCTTGATTCTCTGCTCTGTCTGGACACTGGCTGCGCGGATAACGACGTCGATTCTTGAAGACAAACGACAAGGACGCCATGGGGGAGTCCATCGACCGCGACAATGCCTTCGTAGGCGTCGCTCCCAAGGCAAAGGAGCTCTGGAGACACGCTGAGCCTGCCTCGACGCCCATGTGGCAGTTCCTCCAGACGGTCAACCAGAAGCACAACCTGCACCTCACCGGATACCCGGACCTGTACAAGTGGTCTGTCGACAATGTCGCCCAGTTCTGGGACGAGGTGTGGCAGTTTGTCGGCATCGTCTCATCCCAGCCATACTCGCAGGTTTGTTTGGTTTCCATCTTCAGCCTCGTGGAACGAAAGAGCTTGAATAGTTGACTGACCAAACCAGGTCCTGCCGGCTGATGCGCCCATGTTCCCTCGTCCCGACTTCTTCTCCGACTCTCGCCTCAACTTCGCCGAAAATCTCCTCTTCCCTCCCACAGACAAGCCTCTTGACCCTTCCTCCACTGCCGTAATCACCACCACCGAGCTCCCTGGCGACTTGCGATCAACCACCTGGGCTGAGCTGCGCGAGTCGGTCCGCCAATGCGCCAATGCTCTGCGTGCCCAAGGTTTGAAGCCCCACGACATCGTCGCGGGCTATGTATCCAACCATGTGGAAGCCGTGGTCGCCATGCTGGCGGCTGCTTCTCTCGGCGCGATATGGACGGGCATCAGCCCTGACAGCGGCGTTTCTGCCGTGTTGGACCGATTGAGCCAGATTGGACCTCGCATTCTGTTCGCCGACAACGGAACCGTGTACAATGGCAAGGAGTGGTCGAGCACATCCAAGACAACAGACATTGTCGCGGAGCTTAGCAAGTTGGGCCTGCAAAGGGTCATTGTCATCAACAACATCAAGGGCGATCTGGGCATCAAGGATATTGAGGCTCACGGTGTCGCGGCTGTTGAATACCAAAGCTTCCTATCCAGCGCCTCATCAGATGCTCTGACGTTTGAACAGCTGTCGCCATCGCATCCACTCTACATCCTCTACTCCAGCGGCACCACCGGTCTCCCCAAGGCCATCGTCCACACTGCTCTGGGAACACTCATCCAGCACAAGAAGGAGCACATGCTGCACTGCTCCTTGATCCCGTCTTCAAGCATGCTCTACTACACAACCACTTCCTGGATGATGTGGCATTGGAGCGTCGGAGCGCTTGCTGTCGGAGCCAAGCTGATTCTGTACTCGGGGTCACCATTCCGGCCCAACTCATACATGTCCATTCCCCGCGTGCTGTCAGACCTCAAGGTGACCCATTTCGGCACCTCAGCCGCCTACCTCACAGCATTAGAGGCCAATGGAGTCTATCCTGTTCGTGATTCCAGCATTGATTTATCACACCTCGAAGCCATATACTCTACAGCTTCACCACTGCCGCCGTCCACCTTTTCTTTCGTCTACGAAGCCTTCCCCAAGACCATTAATCTTGCCTCCATCACTGGCGGCACCGACATCATCTCTCTATTCGGCGCTCCCAGCCCTCTCCTCCCCGTTCGAGTCGGCGAGATTCAGTGTGCTGGCCTCGGAATGGCCATCAAGGCTGTTGATTCTGTCACTGGCGAGGACGTTCCCGCAGGAGAGCCCGGCGACTTGGTTTGCGTCAAGCCCTTCCCCTGCCAGCCTCTGACTTTCTTCGGTGCCAAAGGTGACGACAAGTACAAGGCGGCCTACTTTGAGCGTTTCGAGGACGTGTGCGGCGTCAAGGGGGCGGTGTGGCATCACGGCGACTTTGTCAAGATTCCTGACCCCAAGACGGGCGGCCTGCTCATGTTGGGTAGATCTGACGGTGTCTTGAAGCCGGCTGGCGTGAGATTCGGCTCGGCCGAGATTTACAACATCTTGATCCGATTCTTTGCATCCGAGGTTGAGGATGCCGTCTGTGTAGGACGCCGACGAGCAACGGACACGGACGAGACGGTTTGCCTGTTTGTTGTTCCGACACCTGGGCACGAGTTCAACGACGACTTGAGAAACAAGATTAAGCACAAGATCAAGAGCGAGCTCAGCCCGCGTCACGTCCCAGGCGTGGTGGAGGAGTGCGGAGGCGGCATTCCGAAGACGGGTAACGGTAAAAAGTAAGTTTCGGGAGCTGAGGACATGTATGGTTCATTTTCTAACATTGTCATAGAATCGAAGTTGCCGTGAAGCAGATTCTTTCGGGCATGAGCATCAAGACGAACGCCAGTGTAGCAAACCCCGAGGCTCTGGAGTGGTTCAAGGAATGGGCAAAGACGCATTAATGAGATTGGAGCGTGATGTGAGTTGGGTGCTGGTTTAAATCGTAGCATGATGGAGTAAAGAGATAGAGAGGACAAGTCCCTTCCGGGACCAGCTTTATAGTATACCAAGAAGAAGAGCTGGATGAACTAGAGCGCTGGATATGGAATTGGGGGTACAATGATGGATGATATAAAACACTCGAATTGAGGCCATCTCACAGACAGAGGCCACCTTGCCGAATGGCATATTTATTCTCTTTGAGAGACATCAATCGACTTTTGAACCGCGAGTCTCGGCAGATAGTAGATGCCGTCACACCTCATACCACACACATTCGAACATGAGTATGGCGGATCTTTTGAATCCTACATTAAAACACCCAAACTCTTCACAAGGGGGGCCCAATCAATTACATCACGCAGCAATCAAAAAGCCGCCCACTACCAGTAGCGTGAAAATACCCCTTGTACTCCGTATTGAAAAAGGCATCGTGCCATGATGAAAGTGAGGGAAAAAGTGAACGAACAGCACAGACAAACACGCAGGTACATGTGCTCACACACACGGGATGCCACCGTACCAAGCCGCGGCGCTTGTACGGATTGAAATGCGGCACTACTGCACTGCGACTCGCCGTTGATACTGTATGTACAGTACCGGGGGGGAGGCGAAAAGGTGGCATTGAGGATGGAGGCGGTCATCATCTCGTCTCGGACGTTGTTGGGTGTGTTTACGGGCAGGTACCTTTTATACGGTACAATATGGCACAGCATTACAGGTACTACTACGATGGGTTGTCTGTCTGTCTGTCTGTCTGTCTGTACGAGTATTTACCTACTTGTATGTGTGTATGTACTGTAGGTACTTGTAGGGATGGTTAGATGGGTGGCTAGTGTGGTGAGGGCCATCGAGATTCGCTGATGCGGACTGCTGGATTCGGGATAGGGAAACAATATACCGAGAGGGCGTGATTTGGGGGTTATGAGAGCGTGGAGGGACTGGACTTATTGCTTCATGGTATAGAGAAGCGTGAAGAATATTAAAGGTACCAGACACATTACAAATTGAAATCTCATGGCAACAATGGTAGATACGAGTACTAAGGTAATACAGGCCTAAGAATGGACGGCATTTTTCCATGTTGCAGATGTCGACAACTGATTGAAAGAAACAATCATCAAATGCACTGACCCCCAAGCCAGGAAAAAAAAAACGCACACGCAAGACAGCCATCCCGCAATACGCCCAGACACCACCAAGAAGGAAAAAAGGAAAAGAAGGAAAAAAAGAGGTGCGTTCCCGTGCTTTGGAACACAGTGCGGCCGTTGTTGGAGGGGAGAAAGCATTCAATGAAATTAGAGTATCCGCACGGCAATTCGGACAAGGGCCAAGAAGAGAAAGGCTTTGGCTTGGTTCTCTTGAACGAGGTGATTTTTTTGGCGTATCGTATCGGATGTGCTTTTTGCGTCTTTTTGGCTCAAGCAACGTGTAACAGGTATTCAATGATATCAATCTATACCGATGGCTCTACTTTTTGTAAATCTTGTGGGTTAGTACTACTATAGGTAGTAGCACAACTGTGAGCGTATCGTATATACAAGTCTACTGCAGCAACTCCTGCTTGGCGACAACTTCAGCTCTTGTCACCCTCTGTCTACTCGTTACTGCGCTGTATTAATTACTCGCAGGCTCCCCCCCAAGTCGAATGACTTCACCCCAGGCCGGGGTCCAGGATGAGTTGCGGATCGGCTAGTGCAGAGCAAAACGTCTTGGTCCTAGGCCGGGCCAGAGCTGCGAGTAGAAGGTGGGCTCCGGAGGCAGGGAAGCGGGTCGCCGTAAATTGCGTCCTTGGCCAGTTCTGGGCTAGCTATTCGCAGTAGCAGGTGGGATGTTTGGGATTCTGGGATTTGAGATGATGAGGATGGGGATGAGGAGAGACGAGGTGAGGGTGAGGGTGAGGGTGAGGGTGAGGGTGGTGGCGAGAGAGCGCGGGAGGGGAGGATGAGGATGAGGATGAGGATGAGGATGAGGACGAGGGAAGCCGTTTGCGTGCATAAAGGATCCAATCCAATGGGAAATGCGTCGACTTCAACCCGTACGATACGCTGCCCAGCAATATTACTCGCAATTCCCCGTATCATGGCCTCTGTCCAGCACAGGCTAATCTGCTCAGGGGGGGGGCGCCGAGCTGCAGGGTCACGGCCAGTGGCGTCAACCCGGGCCTAGAGGAACTACTGCGATGCGTTAATGCTGCGTTATCGAGAGGTGAGATGAGAAACCCGTTGGGTTGGCCGGTTCCTCGATTGCAGCAGATTGCCCGCTCTGGTTGGCCGGCAGCAAAAAAAGGAACCGCGGAAAGCTGCATCTCGGAATGTACGATGGAAAAAGGAAAAAGATTCAACCAGCACAGTGCTCTTCGTGTAGCCAAGCGTTTTTTGTTCCTTGCAAGGGAAGCATCCATCCGCAGTGACCCTGGTCCTCTCGCTCTGCTCGGTGCAGAAACGAAGAGGCAATGGAAGCCTGCAGCATGTTCTTTGGGAAAACGCGACTCCACCAGCCTCCTTGCCCCTGATGTTAAATCACCCAGGCATGAATGATTACGAGCAGGGCCTAAAAAGAGACGGAGAATCTGCATCTCGGGAAGGGCCTCGCCTGGGCAACACAGTGGCATTTCGGACTCGGCCGCCACTGTGCCGCGTTGGATTCATGAGCGCCGGTGTAGGTTGTTAGTGCTCAATGCCATCCATTGCTGCAGCTCGGCAGCTTGCGCGCGTCACGGTACTGTACAGCAGCGTTAGCAGCATTTTTCGCCGTTTGTCTGGACTGATGCTGTGATTGTCGTGATCAAATCACCAAATTGAATGCTTGGAATGTGCGGTGGGTGCGAGCTTGGAGGCTATACAGTACCTGGAATTAGCAGTACAGTAGGTACTACCTGACACCTCAACTGACTTTCAAGCCGCAGAAACGAGGCCGCCCATCTCATCCCATCCCGCCAGCCTGTAACTACTAGGTAGTAATTAACTCCAGCTCTTTTTCGCATTGACCCTGGGCTATTTCCCAGATACCAGAACCGCGGGCCATGACGCGCTTAGAAATAGATTGAAATGGAATGGAAATGGAAACGGAGACGCCCGGGCGGAAAGAAGAAAAAAGCCACACGGATGGAGTGACTGACTGGGTAATTTGGAGCCCAGCGCATCAGTCAGATTTGTGTCGGGTGTGTCTGAGCTGCATTGCACGGCGTTGCGCTGCGCTGCGTCGCTTCGGTACTTGCGCGGGCTGCGTCGCCAGAGGCGGAGAACAAGTACCTCCCAGACAGACACTCTCAAGAGGCGGACGCTAGGTACATTAGCATTTCCCCTTACAGCGTAAGTGCGGGCAGAGCGGAAGCACGCAAGGCCAATTCAACTTCGTACCTAGCCAAGCTGGACGGATATCTGTATGTACAATGCACGATCCAATGCTGCAGCTACTTAGGTACTAGTAGTACTCCTACCTAGGACATTACCTGTAAACACTGCAACTCCGTCGGGTCATGCAACAGCGATAGTTGCAGTAATGCTGCTGCTCGTACTAGGTCTTGAAAGTGCCTCGATTCTTGCACACTACGTGGATCCAATCTTCACTCAGCTCCTTAGCGCTTGGGCTGACCTTGGCACATCCCGGCCCTGAAAAGCGCCGTGTCCAGCGCTCGTCCAGCGAGAGTTCCAGGGCTCCACCCCCGAATCGGTTCACCTCAATCAGTTGTACTTGTACAGTAAGCTGCCGCTCCAGGGCCCTTCGCAGCCCACCGTCAATTTCCCAAAAAACCCGCCCCAGGCACCCCAGCCGGGACTAGAGCGCACCAACCCCCCTGGGATAGGAGCTAACGGTTGCTGTACCTGTAGCTCACTTGAGTCCAGTCCAGTCCAGTCCAGTTCCATTGATTCTGTTCCCTTTCCCCCCCAACCGGCGCCAGCGCAATTCTTCTCCTGTCCTTTCTCCTCTCCCTCCGCTCTCCACAATCCCAACCGTCGTCAATTCGATTCCCTCCCGACGACGAACGACGCCGCCAAAAACCCGCAGCAGCTTCCCATCGCCATCGCCCGCCCGTTTCTCCATCTTCATCTCCATTGTCGTCGCCCGTCAACCGTCGATTCCGCCATGAATTCGCAGCCCAACGATGTGTCGCCCGAGGCGATGCAGGCGCGCATCCAGCAAGCGCGTCGCGAGGCCGAAACGCTCAAGGATAGGATCAAGCGGAAGAAGGATGAGCTGGCCGACACTACACGTACGTTGATTTCTCTCTCTCTCTCTCTCTCCGCGTCTCTCCGGGCGTCTCTCAACCGGCCGTTTTCTTTTTCTCTTTCAATTTTATTTTTCGCGATGCTAACTGGATGCTTTTTTCAGTCCGGGCTGTCGCTCAGCAGGCTCACGAGCCCATCCCCAAGAACCAGCTCATGCGGGCGAAGCGGACTCTCAAGGGCCATCTGGCCAAGATCTACGCCATGCACTGGTCCACGGACCGCCGGCACCTCGTCTCAGCCTCTCAAGACGGAAAGCTCATCATCTGGGACGCCTACACCACCAACAAAGTCCACGCCATCCCCCTCCGCTCATCATGGGTCATGACCTGCGCCTACGCCCCCAGCGGCAACTTTGTCGCCTGCGGTGGTCTCGACAACATCTGCTCCATCTACAACCTCAACCAGCAGCGCGACGGCCCCACGCGGGTGGCCAGGGAACTGTCCGGCCACGCCGGCTACCTGTCCTGCTGCCGATTCATCAACGATCGCAGCATCCTCACCTCGTCCGGTGACATGACCTGCATGAAGTGGGACATTGAGACTGGCCAAAAGGTCACCGAGTTCGCCGACCACCTTGGCGATGTCATGAGCATCAGCTTGAACCCCACCAACCAAAACACCTTCATCTCTGGTGCCTGCGACGCGTTCGCCAAGCTCTGGGATATCCGTGCCGGAAAGGCGGTGCAGACCTTTGCCGGCCACGAGTCCGACATCAACGCCATCCAGTTCTTCCCCGACGGCCACTCTTTCGTCACGGGATCCGACGACGCCACCTGCCGGCTGTTTGACATTCGCGCCGATCGCGAACTGAACCTCTATGGAGTGAGTAGAATCCGCATGCCCCAGACTCTTCTCTTGACGATTGAAATGCTAACGTGCCGATTTAGTCTGAATCCATTCTTTGCGGCATCACATCCGTTGCCACCTCCGTGTCCGGACGTCTGCTCTTTGCCGGATATGACGACTTTGAGTGCAAGGTAAGTTTACATCGCGATGAAACCTTACTTTTCTTAAAATGGCTTTTGATGCTAACTCGCGCAATCAAGGTCTGGGATATTACACGAGGCGAAAAGGTTGGCTCACTGGTAGGCCACGAGAACCGTGTGAGCTGCTTGGGTGTCAGCAACGACGGAATCAGCTTGTGCACAGGTTCATGGGATTCTCTGGTAAGTTGGACAAGTCGCGGCTCTTTTTTTTCTCAACTCGACGTGGCTAACCTCCTCCGCAGCTCAAGGTTTGGGCCTATTAAATTGCCTGCGTCTGTGATACGGATGGACTTTTAATTCGCGCCTGTCGATTCAAGTCTAATCCGTGACTTTTCTTCACCATCCGCATTCAAACGATTATATTACCCGCCAATTTCGGACACCCGACTACGCATATCTGGCTTGCGAATACTGGCGTACGCAGGACGAAGTGACGAAACGTGCCCTACTTACACCATTAACTCTTTTTATTTATTTATTTTTGGCCGCTGCATGAGCCCCTCGTGGAGGCATCTCTATCCCGATTCTCTCGGCGACAGTCGGAAAAGGAAAGCGGCCGACTTGATACCTTTTGTTTCCCCTTTTCCCTCTCTCGTTATTATTTTCCTCTTTTTTCTTTATCTTTTCTTTTCCTCCCGCCTCTGATCCCCAAAAATTCTTTGCACATTAGTTTCTGCGTTTTTCTGATAAGCTCTGGATTGTTGGCCACGGGCTGGGTGTATTACTTGATGGTTTTTCTATGTCTTCAGTTGCCTCTGTACCGCGTTCCGGCTCCCTCAGCGGACCTTTTTTTTCTTCTTTCTTAAATATGCCGGTCGAGCGAGCTTAGTGTTTTTAGAAGGGCGCGCATATAACAGAGCTACGAGAAAAAAAATCTTGGAGAGTAAAGGGGAGAGGCTTCTTTTGGAGAAGACTTTTAAAGTGGCATGGGGGGGGGGGGGGGGGGGGGGGGGG